>NC_137899.1:88720658-89201989 GCF_963455335.1 Martes martes
GGCTTCAAACTCAGGGTCACCAGCCCAGTGGAAGGCAGGGAATAAGCACTAGATTAAAAAAAGTAAATTATGTGTGAAATGAACAGCAAGACCCACACCCCCTCTGCTATGCTTAGCTGCCAAAACACTGGGAACCAGATTTATTGCCATGGCCTTCCCCTCTCCCCACCACCCTCTACCCAAAGAAAGTAAAATAAATTGTAGAATTCTTCTCTGGAATAACTGAATGTCCCAGAGAAAACAACTAGAGATACAGATATGAATTCCACCAATAAAAATCAATCAGCTTGCTACTCCCCTAATTTACAACGAAGGCAGCAAGCTCAGCTCTACAGATGGAATTTCCAATCAGCTCTTTAATAGCTCCTTCTAAAATATGAACTGACAACCAAGGATCTCTTGACATTTGAGAAAATCCTCCAATATGAAAGATACAAAACACACACACACACACACGCACACACATCCACACATGCACATGGGGAAAGGAATGACAAAGAAACATAGACAAAGTAGGCAGCAAAATATTATTTTCAAAAAATAAATATAATTTGTACTCTTAGAAATAATGAAGATAACAAATCCATGGGGGGAAGGAACTATAAAAAGAATAATCAGAGAAAAGGAACTCTTCAAAGTTAAAAGTATTACAAAAAAATAATTTTTAATGTTTTTTTCCAATAAATTGAGAGAAAAAAAGAGTTTGAGAAACGTCTCAGAGAGTATAACAAAAAGGCAAGGAAATAAATCATAGGAGAAACAATGAGAAAATTAGAGACTCAAAACAAAAGATCCAACATCTGATTAATGGACATACCAGAAAGAGAGAACAAAGGAAGGCACGGGGAGGGAATTATCAAAGAAATAATACAAGAAAATTGTAGGACATGGATCTCCAGATTGAAAGAGCTCTAGAATGTCACTACAAAGAATGAAAAAAACCCACATCCAAGAATATCATCGTAAAATTTCAATACATCAGTAATAAAGGGCCTAAACCTATCAGAGGTTTTCTTTTAAAATCATATACACAAGATCAGGAATCACAATAGCATTGGATTTCTCAATAGCATTATTGGAAATTAGAAGATAGTGGGGAAATGTCTTTAAAATTTTGAAGGAAAATTATGTTCTATCCACATCCAGCCAAACTATCAACTGTGAGGGTAAAGACAAGACATCTTCAGGTATAAAAGGACCTAAATTTTTTACCTTTCATCAATCACTCTTTGGAAGCTACTAGAGAATGCACTCCACAAAAAGGATTAAAACAGACACAAGAAAAGATGGGAAACAGGTCATTGGGGATCCAATATAAGAGATAGAAAGATAAAGAGAATTCTTAGAATGAGAGCGGCAGCCCAGAGAGCAACCAGTCAATACTGGAGTAAGAAAATGGAAGGTTCCCAGGAAAAGAAGGAACTAATTGATCATATGATGAGTATATCACCATGGAAAATTGTATTGAGAGGTTGTTGGATGAAAAGTTAAATATTTACAAAGAAAATAGGAAATGAAAAATATGAGGCAATCATTAACACCAGAGGAAAAAGTCCAAAAAAGGAAACAATCATAGTGAACTGCTTGGTACATCAGTGGACAAAGTTTGCACAGTCAAAATAATGTCATGTAAATACAAATGTCAGTTTAACTTTCAACTGTGATATGAGTACATTATGAGTCTAGAGGGAGCGGAAAGAGTATATAAGAAAACTAAATTTTCATCTGATGTAACAATCAACAGAAAACACCAGAAAGTGTAACTTAAGCATCGTTATGAGCTCATGACCTAGAGAAATTGAGGTAAAAGCCAGAAAGAAGAAACAAAAGGATTGAAAAGAGAGGACTGGCCTGTGGGGAACCAGGAATTAATTGGTGGGGTTTGGGGTTGTGACTTTCAGTTATATTTTTCAGCACTTCTTCATTTTTAAAAATTACCTGCCTGTGACAAATTGATAGAAAGTAAACATTTACTTTTAGATAATAATGGGGTCATATTAGGTGATCTTTAAAATTGCTCCTAGCTTTTAAAGGCACTTATTAAAAATGTCAAAGGAGAGGGGCGCCTGGGTGGCTCAGTGGGTTAAGCCACTGCCTTCGGCTCAGGTCATGATCCCAGGGTCCTGGGATCATCAGAAAAAAAACAAAAAAAACAAAAAAAACCCGCATCGGGCTCTCTGCTCAGCAGGGAGCCTGCTTCCCTTCCTCTCTCTCTGCCTCTCTGCCTACCTGTGATCTGTCAAATAAATAAATAAATAAATCTTTTTAAAAAAATAAAAATAAATAAAAATGTCAAAGGAGAGAAACCACTGGAAGGAGAGAAGTATGAAAAGTAACTAACATGTCAAAAGTCTAAATAAAAACTTTTCTTCCCCCACATGGGCTTCTTCTTTCTTGATCTTATGCTAATCCCATAAGCTTTGGAGTAGAAAAGAACATGTTTGCATGAGTAGAACCTACCTCTGAACTTGGCCCAAGTTAATTTCCTGAAGAGTGATTTAAAAGAACGCAGACAGAGTACTATTCAGCAGTACGAAAGAACAAACTCTATGCTACAAAATGCTACAAAATGGGTAAATGGATAAATGGATAAAAAGATAAATCTTAAAGGAATTATGCTAAGGGAAAGAAACGAGAACCACAAGATTATATAATATTGGATTCTATCACCACGATATTCTGGAAAAGGTAAAACTATAGGGACAGGAAATAGATCAGAGGTTGACTCTACAGGTGCTGGAATGAGGGAGGGGATTTTTTTTGAAGTGATGGAGGTCTGCGTCTTCATTGTCCTGTGCGTTGAACAATGATAAGCATTTGTCAAAACTCTTAGAACTGCATTAAAAAGGGTAAATTTTATTGCATGTACATTATATCTCAGCAAGAGAGGGAGAGGAGATAGGGAATGAACAATGATTCCAAAATAGTTCTACCTTCATAGATCATTAGATGAGACTCAAATAATCCCACCTCATTGGGGGCATTCCTCACAGCACTGGGTAGGTAATGAAGGTTTCATAAGGCCTAAGATTCAACATAATTCTTTCCCAGATGTATCAGCCAGGATAGAGAAGCTGAAAATGTCATCCAGGACTCTAAGCTAGTTTCATGATCAATGCAGTTTTTTTCAGAACTTTCTGAAAGCAAATATAAAAATTAAAAGCATCTGTGCAGTAGATTGCAAAAATAGCCACAATTATTCTCCTCCCTGAACCGCATTACTTTGCAATGTGCCTTTGCAACTCCTTCCATCAAGAGGACTTGTCTAGGTCTCCACCACTTGAGTCTGGGCTGACCTTGTGAATTCCATTATGAATAGAATATGGAGGAGGTGACTTTGTACCGGTTCTGAACAACGGCGTCAAGACTTGTGGCCTTTCTCTAGATCTCTTGGAACGCTGTCCAGCTACCACATGAATAAGCCTGGGCTTGTTCCCATGAGAGATATGTGTCTGAGTCACCATCATCATTACCTGTTAACATTCAGATGGTGTGAGTGAGGCCATCCTAGATGAGTAATCCTCCAGCTAACCCGTTGGCTAACCACAGACACATAAGCAAGCCCAGTTCAGATCAGCCAAGCCTGGCTCAGGTGAGCTGAACCATCCAGCTGAACTATAAAATCCAGAACAATAGTAAATGGTTGCTGTTTTAAGTCCCTCAGCTTTGGGGTAGTTTGTTAGGCAGCAAAGCTAACTGATAAAATAGAAAAAAGAATGTATACTGATAAATACACCAGTATGTATTTATGCTGATATAAATAACAATATAAAAGATATATACTGATATAAAAATATATATAACATATATACAGATAAAAGACTATATGCTGATAAAAGATAAAAAGGAATGTAATTCAGTAAAAAAAAAAAGGGAGGGGAAACAACCTACTAGGTGTCTTTGTAATACTGAAAACCTAGGTATCTTAGGCTAGAGGTGAGTCATCAGAAAATAAAAATAAATAAGACTTCTTAAAGTCTTTCATAAAATGGTACATTATCTTTGAAAAAGCAATTTTGCTTACAGAAATTTATTCTGTAGGTATCCTCACATTGGTATGCATTAATGTCATTAACCGAGTGAGCTCTGATTAGTCTAAATGAAGTTTTACTAAAACACAGCCTCACCCATTTATTTAGTGAGTATCAGAGCTACCGGGAAGACATATTGTTGTGTCTACTTTTAGAATTTCTGATTCAGTAGATCTGGGGAGGGCCTAAGAATTTGTATTTCCAACTCTTTCTAATGATCTTCAAATTACCCTTTGTAGGCAACTACTTATTTCACGTCCTCTATGAACTGGTGATAGAAGGTTCTCGGGCCAAATGCAGGTGTAATGGAGAGCAATGTGTTCAATGCAGTTCTGCTCATAGCTCTCACTTTACCTTATCCTAAGCCATTGAATCATTCCTCCCAGGTATTTGGAGGGAGAACCATAGAACTTGCAAAAGAAAATTACAAGACCTGGGTTCGGGGTGCCTGGGTGGCTCAGTGGGTTAAAGACTTTGCCTTCGGCTCAGGTCATGATCCCAGGGTCCTGGGATCGAGCCCCACATAGGGGTCTCTGCTCAGCAGAGAGCCTGCTTCCCCTCCTCTCTCTCTGCCTGCCTCTCTGACTACTTGTCATCTCTGTCTGTCAAAGGAATAAATAAAATCTTTAAAAAAAAAAAAAAGACCTGGGTTCAAGTTTCCATCCTACAGTGTCCTTCCATCCTTACAGTGTCCTACGTCCTTACATAAGCTCGGTGAAGACCTGGAGATGATAAACTGCTCTTATCTGCTCTACATTGCTATTGTGGGAATTAAATGGGAAATTCTATACAAACTCTTCCATCAATGTTAACTTTCCATAAACTAAAGTTGTATGGTTATGATGTATTATTGTTAGCAACCTGTAATATTATAACATAGCTATTATTGATAACCCTAGCACTTCTTTTTTTTTTTTAAATTTTATTTATTTATTTGACAGAGAGAGAGATCACAAGTAGGCAGAGAGGCAGGCAGAGAGAGAGGAGGAAGCAGGCTCCCTGCTGAGCAGAGAGCCCGATGCGGGGCTCGATTCCAGAACCCCGGGATCATGACCTGAGCCTAAGGCAGAGGCTTTAACCCATTGAGCAACCCAGGTACCCCAACCCTCGCACTTCTAAGCAGATGTTGCTATGAGCAGAGAAAAAGGCTTTGCCCCAAAAGAATGAATAAGCATGAATACAATCCATCTCTGATTAAAAGGGAGGAGTTTAACCCTCGAAGAGGCTTCAAACATTACTCTGCGTTCAAACGTAAATTGTTGTCTTCATTCTTGGCAGAAAATAAGGGTGTGCAGGACATGCAAGTGGTGTTGATTGATCAAACTTGCCCAACTGGGGGGCGCCTGGGTGGCTCAGTGGGTTAAAGCCTCTGCCTTCGGCTCAGGTCATGGTCCCAGGGTCCTGGGATCGAGCCCCGCATCGGGCTCTCTGCTCAGCGGGGAGCCTGCTTCCTCCTCTCTCTCTCTGCCTGCCTCTCTGCCTACTTGTGATCTCTGTCAAATAAAAATAAATAAAATCTTAAAAAAAAAAAAAAAACTTGCCCAACTGGAAGCTCAAAGCAAACTCTGCCTGTTTCCCTGCAAAGAGTTTCTCCTCCATCTTTGGCTTCCATTCCCATTTCAAACTGGCCTCCCATGCCATGTCAGCCTTTGAGCACCTCCAGGTGCTCTAGCACCTTCTGCTGGATCACTCCAGGAGGGCCCAAGGTGCCGAGAACACCTGCCTACACAGGAAAGCTCGAAGACCTGCAGCCAGCTGTCTCCAACTGACAAAGAGCCTTTAGCTGATCTTGACCCTTGGCACAGCTGCTAGTGGTACTGGAAGTTGCTGTGGAGTGGGGCAACCCAGGTCCTTCTTTCCTGTCCCCTCTGGCCACCCAACTCCCCAGAGACACCTGAGTCGATGTTTGCTGGCTGGCTGACTTTGTCAATGTCTTTTCTTGAACCTCACTGCTATGCTTCTTAATTAAAGTTAGCCAGAGTGGGGAGGCCTGCCTATCTGCTTCGTGTTTGCTCTTTAGCTGTTATTTCAAGGTCAACTTCACTCACCAGCAGCCAGGTTCCAGCCCATCAGGTTGGCACATGCTGCTAGAGTCCTGATTCAAAGCACTGTTTATACACACCCTCCCTCCCAACACTCCCCAAGGCACAGAGCCGCTAATTCCAGCATTTGTGGCCTCCCCACAATTCCGTACTCCCGACTCACACAGAACTCAGGTGACTCTCCTTGAGAGCTCTTGGCTAATGCCAAGCAATTCAAATCCCCACAGCATGTGATAAGAAGGCTCGGAGCACTCCGGGACTATTAGCTGCCTGTGGGAAACAGGTACTGCCTCGTCCCTACAGAGGCAGAACCTCCCAATCCAGCCTTGTTCTGCAAGTTTTGTCCCTCCAGAAGCAAGAGTGTGGATAGCTTCAGCATTCGGAAGGGCTAACAAGATGGTTTGTGAGTTTGGGTTTGTCCCGAAAAAGCTGGAACACTCTTTCGGGCTTCTGACATAATCCTGTGTCTTTCTCCCCTTGAAACGAAAAAGCCAGAGAGCAGCCTCTCGTTCCCCCTCTGCCACCAGTTTGCTTCGGGATCTCACGTAAGTCACATCACTGCTCCCAGCCTTGGCTGCTTTCTCTAAAAAAAAAAAAAAAAAAAAAAAGGAGTAGTTGCATTATGATTTCTAAGGCTTCTTTCACTGCCAAGGTTTAATGATTCTCTTGAACTCCAGGAATGCCATTCCTCCCCTCCCCCCACCCCCATCCTTTCCCTCCCCCGCCCCACACGCTCATAGAGAATGCAAATAATTTTTTAATATAAATCCAAGCAAAATGTAATAAAGAAGGTAAATTTGCTGTCAAAATTTGCATAATGTATTCTCAAGCCAAGCAGAAATGGCATTTGGATTGTTTGTGGTTTTGAATTATCTGCACCACCGCACCCCTGCATTTGTGCAGATAATTGGGAGTGACTGTATGTGGGGAAGAGACACAGTTGTTGCCCATGGATTGCGCCGTAGTACCATTTCTCAGAGCTTTGGTTAATGTGATTGACTCAGTTGGCGGGGCCCAAGGAAGAGCATCAGTTGGCTCTCTGTGGTTTTGTATAGAGAAAAAGCTCTTTGCAGATGCCCCTAATTGCACCTCTAATCCTAAAAGAAAAAGCTAAAAAAAATAAATAAATAAAATGTACGTGTTACTAACTTCTGAATCAATACTCTCACAGTTCTGAATTTTCCTTTGTGATAAGAGTAACTCTAAAGGCAGGTAAGATAACTTGTCATTTTGGGGCGCCTGGGTGGCTCAGTCGGTTAAACGTCTGCCTTCTGCTCAGGTCATGATTCCAGGGTCATGGGATCGAATCCCACGGCAGCTCCCTGCTCAGCGGAGAGCCTGCTTCTCCCTCTCCCTCTGCCTGCCACTCTGCCTACCTAGACTCTCTCTCTCTCTCTCCATCAAAAAAAAAAAAAAAAAAAAAAAAAACCCTAAAAAGAAGAAAATTGTCATTTTATTGTGGCACGAGTTTGCACGGCCTGTGCTGGGCAATGAGTAGCCAGAACAAGGCCTAGAGAGGGTGGTGGCACGTAGCCAGTCACAAAGCAGCCACTTAGCTTTGTCCTCATAGGCAGCAACTTACGTGAATGCTGTAAGGAAGTGATTTCACTCTGATGCTTCAGTAAAGCTAAAAAGACTAGAAGCTTGTCCGTGAAGATATGCAAAGAAAATACGTGATTTGGAAAGCAACTCAGAAGAAAGCCCGGCACCCGTGCAAATGCCCCCCGTTCACCTGAAGTCAGAAATGCAAACGGGTCCTTTGGTGAAGGTCCCAGGGCTCCCACAGTCACAGGAGCTTGAAACAGGGGGTGGGAGGCAGTTAGGACGAATTCAACAAATGACTCCCGGACAAAGCAAGTAGTAAAGAAATGAAACACGTTACTGCTGAAGGCGATATAGGCTGAAAATAGAAGTAGGCTCAAAAATTGCGTTGGATAAACTCAAGGCTTATAAATCTACAAAGGAGGGCTTTCTTCGTACTGGGAAAGCTAGGTACACTTGACACTTGACCGAAGAGGGTGGTGCTTGCCCACCAAGCATCCTTTTCCCACTCTCAGCCCGCGGGAGCTGTTGCTACTAACCTGCATATATTGAGTGCTAGGCAATTACTAAAAACTTTCTATGTATTATCTTATTTAATACTCACAGGTCTATTGTATTAAGTATTATTATCCCCATGTCAGAGAAGAGGAAACCGAGTATGGTACAGACATCCTGGATGGACTGCTCAACTCGCACAATCCCATACCCCCTCCCCAGCACTTGACTGTGTCGGTTTCACATGACCCCTCCTCCTCCTGGCGTTGCAAGCTGATTTGGGGGCAAGCCCCTGATCCCGCCCAAGCTGGGCCAATGGTATTCTCTCTCCCAGAAACGTGAAATGGGAGGTGAGGATGCACAGAGGTGGAATGTGCCCATTAGTGGCAGAAATTCAGTTAAAGAACATACCCTTGGAGAAATTGGAACCCTCATACGTTGCTGATGGGAATATCGAGTAGTGCAGCAACTGGAAAACAGTCTGGCTGTTCTTTGAAAAGCCAAATGTAGAATTACTGTATAACCCAGCAATGCTACTCCTAGGTGTATGCCCCAGAGATCTGAAAACAGGGACTCAAACAGGTACTTACACACCAGTGTTCATGGCAGCATTATTTACAATAGTCAAAAGTAACCCAAAGGTCCCATGATGGGAGAAAGGAGGAACACAATGTGGTATACCCATAAATGTAATATCATTCAGCCACAAAAAGAAACAGAGTCCCAACACATGCTGAAACGTGGATGAACCTTGGAAGCATTATGCTATGTGAAATAAGCCGGCCATAAAAGGACAAATATCATTTGATCCTACTTACATGAAATATCTAGAAGAGGCAAATTCATAGAGACAAAAAATTTACTACAGATTACCAAGGGCTCAGGATTTTCAGAAGGGGTGTTCAGTGTTCAAATGAAAAATAAACCTGCTTTTATTTAGGCACCAGATTAGCCCTATAGTCTGAAATCTGACTAGTACAGATATTTGTAGAGGAGTAATTCTACATTTCTTTATTTATTTAGTAAAAAAAAAAGTCACAATTCGAGTCAAAAGGATCCTATCACTCTGGGTCATCCTCATGCCTATTCTCCTCTCTATCTTATCATTTTGGGTAGGCCTGACTTATCAGGTAAGACAGTTCAGTGATCAGCTGTGTTAATCTCAAAAATATATCTCTTAAATTCCATATGATAAATCATACCCAGGAACACACACACACACAATGCTCTTACATGGGGATCCAGAAAAGTATCAACCATTACATCTGACTTGCAAATGTATCTTCTTTGGCCTGTATGGCAGATACTGTTGATTGATTACAAAAACACCTTTCCCAAATGTCTTCCTCCTTGGCACCTTTCACTATGGGGGAGAGGGTCTCTCCTTCCACTAGGAGTGACCACATGACCCAGTTTTGGCCTTTGTGATAGAAGTGAATGGCTGTGGGCTAGGGTGAGGGGGACTTCTGGGAAATAATTTTGGATTTTCTGATAAAAAAGGGTGATGGCCTCATCCTCAGGCCATGAAGGTGAACGTGAGGTACAGAGCATGGGGTGGTCATCACATGAGCTAACAGGCTTAAGAACGAAGGCCAACAGGCTGAGGATGTAGTGTACAAATGAATAAAATCCTAGGTCTTAGAATCAATACCAGCAACCACTCACCTCTATAGTTCTTCTTTCAAAGTATTTTTATTGAAGTGTAATATATATATAAGAAAGACACCGGCCATAAATGGATAGCTCAACAAAACCTCACAACCTGCATACATCCTTGGAAGCAGAACTCATATCAAGAAATAGAAAGTAACCAGCACCCCAGTGTCCCCCTCGACCCTACCCCCAGGTCTCCTTTCACTCTTTACCACCACAAGGATAACCCTCTTCCTGCTTCTAATACCACTGATTAATTCTGCCTGATTTTGTACTGTATATACTTGAAATTGTAGAGTGTGTATTAATTTTCGTCTGGTTCATTCACTTGATATTATGTTTGTGAGATCCTTCCACATTGGTACGTGTTGTGGCTCGCTTGTTTTCATTACTGTGTGGTATCCCATGGGTATATACACTATAATTTATCCATTCTGCTGTTAGGGAACGTTTGTATACTATCCAGTTTTTGGTTATTATCAATGAACGTCCGTAAACAGTCTGATGATAAACACGTGTACATATTTCTGGTGGGTATACACCCAAGAGTATACGTCCTGCTAAGCAATTTTCCAAAGAGATTGTGTCGGACTTCTTTTTATGTGGCAAAAAATACAGTCATTTGATTAAGCCATTGTAAGCTGGGTTTTCAGTAACTTGCAACTGAATGCATTCTTAACCAATACAGCTTTCTTGGTGTTTTGAAATATTTTTTCAAGTAGATCAAACATATAGGGTCAGAGAACTTAACCATGATAAACTGCATTTCTAGCATGTCTTGAAATATAAGAAGATCTCACAAGATGGAGACATTCTTGTGTGGAAATGATGGGCTGGATTTGAAAATAATAATTGTCAACATTTACATGTTGCTTACTATGTACCAGAAACCATTGCACATGCTTTACGTGTATTAACTCAGTACTCACAGTGATCCTACAAGGCAGATTCAGTGAGTTGCCCATTCTTTAAAAGACTTTATTTATTTATTTGAGAGAAAGAGAGCACAAGTTGGGGGACGGGCAGAGGAACAAGCAGACTCCCAGCTGAGTGCAGAGCTTACTGTGGGACTCGATCCCAGGACCCTGAGATCATGACCTGAGCCAAAGTCAGACACTTAACTACTGAGCCACCCAGGCGCCCCAGTGATTTGCCTGTTTTACACATGGGAAACAGGGGCAGATATTTAGACCATGATCACAGAGCTAAGAGATGGTAGAACCAGGATTTGAACTCAGACACTCCAGTACCAGACTGTGTCCTCTTAAGAACTACACACCACCATGCTGCCGTTCACCACAGCTGTACCCATCACTCTCTGCTGTCTGAGACTCAGTCCTGTTGCCATTTAGGTCAACCCACCAGGCTTCTGTAGACATTCAAATTTGCAAGTAGGATTGTACATTTAGTGAGGGAAAGAAAGCCCAAGCTATAAATTCAGGGTTTTCTCTATAACCTTCCAGGATACTTGCCATAGTACCAAATTACTAACCCCTGGAATGGGATGCAAAGCAAAATCATTCCTTACCTTTACCCATGTGTAATAATTTTACTATTCTTAGCATCGCTCATCATCGTGAATTACCTGCCATCCCCCCATTTTCTGTGGAGTTTTTTAAAACTACCTCTTTTTGGTCAATAGTTTAACAAATCATTGTGTTACTATTTGTTAAGGTCAGCGTTGTTTGGCAGGCTAAGGCCCTGTGGGCCTGGAAGCTCAAAGATGCTAGTAGAAAAGGGCAAATGGAAGAGGTAGCAGAATGGTGTAGGATGAGGGAACATGATCTGGAGGAAAGCAGAGATAATCAGAAAAGAGACATTTCCAGAGCAGAGGCAAGTCAGCTAGAAGAGCCTTGAAAGGAGGCAGCAAATGCTGAAGGGAATATTTTCTCTTAGTTGGAAAGCTATGAGGGAAGGGAATGGAGGGCAGAGGATGTGAACCACACCGTTTAGGTGGATAACTTACTGAGAAATTCATTTTCCAATTGGAACTGAAGGTAGGAGAAGTGGTTCCTGAAAAGCAAATAAAAGGACCTTCTGATATTCTCAGGAAAGTGGAGAAAAAGAAAAAGAATAAAGGTTATGTGGTGGACAGTGATTGCTTTTGCCCTTCTTTCTGGTCACAACACCACTTCTGGTCCGTATAGTTCAGAAGGAATGACCGTGCCCACAGGTCGGGAAGTCGGCATGTTGTGTTTTGCTGACTACGTTGATGAGTTCAGTGATGGGTATGCAATCCAAGCCAGGCAATCCAATGCAACCCCGTGACTTTTACCGAAGTTATAGGGAAAGATAAGCTCTTGAAGATAATTCTCGTTACTCACATATGGATGACAGAAGTTTGAAGCTGCTGGGAGCTCCCATACGGGGACCACCTTCTTGATGTTATTAAAGATGAGAGAGAAGAAAACTGAGTGCTAATAATTTGATGTGGTTCAAGCCCCTGGACCCAGCTATACCTGATGTTCTAGATTTTTCCATCATGAGAACCTATTCATTTGTTTTTGTGTTAAAGTCAGTTGGAGTTCGTTTTCTGTCACTTGCCACAACAACAAAATCTTGATTTATTGCTTTATATTCAAATTATAATGCACAACAAATAGGCTAAGGCATGATAGACTATGAAACCTTAAACACTAAGAAAGAGAAGAGCGAGAGAGAGCTTTGGCTGGTCGAGAACAAAAAGAGAGATAATGTGTCTAAGTATATATACCCTAGAACTGGCAAGAGAAAGGTGGACCTGAGAAAGAAAACTGGAAGCTTCTGCTGGTCCCTTATTGGTGTGGGAAGTAGGTTAAGTGCAAAGAGCCCCGGTGCTCACTTCCCGCCCTATTAGACTATTGAGGTTCCTACACTGTGGAGGGCGGAGTCTGTTTCATGTGGCTCAGAGCAGCAGAGGTGGTAGAGGCTCCACATAAGACATAAGACCTCAGGACTTTTCTTGGGATTTCTTTCACTTTTGATGGCCTCTCAAGGCCTTCCTCATGAGTTCCTTCTTCCCACCTTCCTCTTCCTTTGGTTCAATTTCCATTTTTATATTTTTGTCAGTATTTTCTTCAAATGAGTTCAAAACAGGAACTTGAGATTGTCATCATTAATCATCTGGTATTTAATTGGGTTTTGATTAATATCTATGGATTAAGGTCACATCTTTTGCTTAGAATTTCTGGCAGAGTGATGAAGGTAGATATAATCCTAACCCTGAGCCCCAAACTCAAATACTATAGACTGGGACAAATCACCTGTCAGCCGTATGCTAATGTTCAGCTTCCAAATTGTAAAGACGGTTTCTCCAGTGTTATAGACAGCTTTAATTTAATCACCAGAAAGGGTCTCAGGTGAGCGCTCACTTCCACACCTGAATCTCTTAATTAAAAATTATGTGTATATATAATATAGATAATATTTTTAAGAGGTTGAGAATAGAGGATATCACTGTTATTTTAATCCAAGTTTCAAAAGAACACCTTTCTTTGTTGGTGTTATCTTCTTTTTTAAGATTTATATATTTTATTGAGGGGGAGGTCAGAGGGAGAGGAAGGGAAAGTCTTAACCTGACTCTGAACAGAGTGCAGAGCCCAAAGCAGGGCCAGATCTCATGATCCCTGAGATCATGACTGAAACCAAGAGTTGGACACTCAAACAACTATACCACTCAGGTGCCCCATTGTTGATATTATCTTGTTTTTAAAACAAGATTTTATTTATTCATTGGAGAGAGAGAGAACCCAAGCAGGGAGAATGGCAGGCAAAAGGACAGGAAGAAACAGACTTCTGAGCAGAGAGCCCAGGTGGGGCTCCATCCCAGGACACTGAGACCATGACCTAAGCCAAAGGCAGATGCTTAACCAACTGAGCCACCCAGACACCTCCTGTTGATATTATTTTTACCTGACCCAGATACGCCTCACTTGTTTCCATTCCAGAGGATTCTCAGTATCATAACTGCAAGCAATATTGGAGATTCCTCCCCCTGTATACCATTTTTACAGGATCCCCTTGATTGTAAGTTATGTGTCAGTGTAACTATTGACATGTCAAAAGTTTTAGGAAGCAATTAAATACTTTTCCAACAGACCTAATTATATATATTTTCAGTCTCTCTTTTCACTGGCTTCCTCAAAAATCAGAACTAAACTGGAGTCATCAGTCCTTCTCTCCCTCCTCCCACCTGCTCCTGATCTATCCCTCATTCTCTCAATCTCTCCCCAGCCCCCAGCCCTTGTATTTTTCAACATTTATTGAAGGCCCATTGTGTTCCGCCTTGCCAACTCTGAAATGACACTAGAAAGTCCCTTACAGTTAAGTTATAGCCACTATTGTTCCCTATTATTTGACTTAATCCGCTGAGGGAATAGTTTTTAATTTCATCGCTGGAAATTTCCTTAGCTTCTGATTTCCCCAAGGGATTGTGTTAAGTAAGAAAAAAAAAAAATTAGTCTTTTTTTTTCCTCCTAAGATCTTAGTGAGTTTGAGGGCTGATATACATCACTGAAGTTTGCTATTAACATTAAGTTAGTTAATTATGGCAAACACACAGTCGACATGCTGTGATGATGGACGGGAAAAAGAATAACCCATCAGTCAGAGGGGCCTCTAAATGATTTTGCCGTAATCTAGGGATATTGAAATTGATGGGTCTCAGTCCATCAACCAACTAAATATAGCATCCAGCTCTTACTGAGATGGGATCTAGACTTTTAAGGAAACTAAAATTGGAAGGGTCTGGAGCTGGTGGCACTATGTTGCACTTGAACAAAGAATTATTTCCGTATCTCACATTTGTCACCAGCTCCAGGACACTCTCTCCATACTCTCTACATGACCTATTGTTGTTAGTGTCTTAGGTCTTTTCTGAAGGTTCCATTACTAACAGACAGCTTTGGCTTTGCTCCTGAAACCTGCAGTTTGACTCTCTGAGTTTTGAGTGGCCCTGAGTAGGTCTGAGGCTCTGTCTCAACCACCAGACCACAGGAGGAGCCCCACGTTCCTGTAAATCTGGGGCCACCAGAGAACTGGACAGTGCTGGGAAGCTTCCCAAAACTTTGGATTCATTGGTCCCTGCTGCAGGCTGCTCCCTCTCTGGGGGTTGGAAAGTACCCACCTAGCCAGGTGGTTGGGATCAGGTCGGGCACCCCATCCAGGATTGACAGTTGGGATCCTGGGCTGTGTTGACTTGTTAATTGTATCTGCAAGCCCCTGGAAGACGTTTTGGAGGAAACTGACAGAAAACCTACTGTTCCTCTAGGCCTTTTGTATTAACAAATAATGTATTATTTGTTTCAGGGGTATAGGTCTGTGATTCATCAGTCTTACACAATTCACAGCAGTCACGATAGCATATGTCTTCCCCAATGTCCATCACCCAGCCACTCCATCCCTCCCACCCCCCTCTCTTCTAGCAACCCTCAGTTTGTTTTCTGAGATTAAGAGTCTCTTGGGGCACCTGGGTGGCTCAGCCGGCTCAGGTCATGATCTCAGGGTCCTGGGATCGAGCCCCGCATCGAGCTTTCTGCTTAGTGGGGAACCTGCTTCCCCCCCACCCCTGCCTGCCTCTCTGCCTTCTTGTGTCTCTGTCTGTCAAATAAATAAAATAAAATCTATGAAAAAAAAAAAGAGTATCTTATGATTTGTCTCCCTCTCTGGTCTCATCTTGTTTCATTTTTCCCTCCCTTCCCCCTATGATCCTGTCTTGTTTCTCAAATTCTTCATATCAATGAGATCATGTGATAATTGTCTTTCTCTGATTGACTTATTTCGCTTAGCATAATACCCTCTAGTTCCATCCATGTCGTTGCAAATAGCAAGATTTTCGTTTTTTGATGGCGGCATAATATTCCATTCCATATATACCACATCTTCTTTATGCATTCATCTGTTGATGGACATCTAGGTTCTTTCCATAGTTTGACTATTGTGGACATTGCTGTTATAAACATTCAGGTATACTTGCCCCTTCGGATCACTACATTTGTATCTTTAGGGTAGATACACAGTAGTGTGACTGCTGGGTCATAGGGTGGTTCTATTTTCAACTTTCTGAGGAACCTCCATACTCTTTTCCAGAGAGGTCGCACCAGCTTGCAGTCCCACCAACAGTGTAGGAGGCTTCTCCTTTCTCCACGTCCTCGCCAACATCTTTCGTTTCCTGACTGATTAATTTTAGCCATTCTGACTGGTGTGAGGTGATATCTCATTGTGGTTTTGATTTGTATTTCCCCGATGCCAAGTGATGTGGAGCACCTTTTCATGTGTCTGTTGGCCATTTGGGTGTCTTCTTTGCAGAAATGTCTGTTCATGTCTTCTGCCCATTTCTTGATTGGATTATTTGTTCTTTGAGGGTTGAGTTTGGTAAGTTCTTTATGGATTTTGGATACTAGCCCTTTATCTGATATGTCATTTGCGAATGTCTTCTCCCATTCTGTCCGTTGTCTTTTGGTTTTGTTGACTGTTTCCTTTGCTGTGCAAAAGCTTTTTATCTTAATGAAGTCCCAATAGTTCATTTTTGCCCTTGCTTCCCTCTAGGCCTTTTCTATCACCAAGTCCCTTCCTCTCCCTTTCACCCCTCCATTCTACTTCTTTCACCTTATTTCATGCAAATGAATGTTCCAGAACTTCCTTAATCACACCTGGAGTCCTCAACGCAGAACTCAGTGCTGCTGCAAAGAGATTCCTCACCCCACCACGCCTGCAGGTCAGCACTGTGGGAGCTCCACCACGCTCATTTTCCAATCCGAAACGATTTCTTGAGTCTCTTTACCAACCTGCTCTAAGCCTTCCCTCCATCTTGAAGGTCATCTTTGTCTTCATCTGCATAAGCCTTGTCTCCTTAACAGGAGGGCCAGCCCCTTGGAAAAGTTAATCTTTCCATCCTGACCTCTTCCGGGGAGAGCTCCCTCTTAAAATTACTGTGGATCATTTTCTCTGAATACAGCGGAGTATTCGAGAAGAACACAGGCTTCGGAGCTGCCAAGACTGTGTTTCATCCACAGAGACAGAGGGTGTTAAAACGTTCTACAGCTGCACACCGAGAAAACGTCTTCCCCCTCACACCTCTGTGAAGCCCAGGGCTGTGTCTACCAGGCTTTCAGTGACACGTTTAGCACATATTTACACGTTCACAGCTCCTACAAGGGTATCTAATCTTGTTTCAAAACAAAGTCAACCAGATCGGACCACCTTATCCGTCGCAACCTATTAAATCTTATTTCTTTCCCAGCTGCTGGAGATGCAGGTACTGGTTATTTATGTAGGAATCTGGCAAATGTCAGACAAAGCCAGTGATGTTTGTCTATACAACTGTTCACCAAGGATGGCCGTGAAGAGGTTATATGAATATTTCCCAGCCTCTTCTCCTCAGATGCCCCTGTTTGCAATTTTAGACAACAAGGCCACGCGTTGCTTGAGCAGGAGGGAAATGGTGAGGTTGTTTCCCTGAATGCTTAATACTTCGGGACACAGAGCATCATTTATATCCGTTGTATGACCGTTTGCTTCACAAACTCAGGGTGCAAATATGTTCACAGTTCTCTTGCTTTCCCTATTATTTGCCCGACAGCAAAGCCCTCCTAGGTACCTATTGGCAGAAAGCCCAGGGTTTCACCCTCAAGGCCACCCTGGTACTTCCAGTGATCAAAGGACACTATAGGCTTAATCCCATGGGAATAAGAGAGCCAGTTTTATCAGCATGCGGTGGAGTCTTGGAGGCCCTTCCCTAAATCCTCCCTCTGCCTTTCCCTTTCAGGGCTGATTCGGTTCTCTGTCCTCAGAGACAAGCCCTTATATTAACAAGTCCGAGCTGTGAGCAGCCTTGCCACCTCTCCTCACACCACGGGGGCTCCCTCTCTGACATTTACAGGTGGTTCACCCAAGTGAATCTTCCTTGATGAGACAGAAACAGTCTCTCTAGGAAAGGTTGTCATTTTAAGCATCTCCGTCAATGGATATTTATAAAATTATATAATTATATATAATAGTATATGTATAATATTATATATAATGATATATTACATATATCATATTACATATATCATTATATATTATAAAACATATAATCTCTTTCAGGCACTCCAGTCTGAGCACGTCACTTACACGTGGTCATTTCTTAGTTCTAAATGCAAATATAGGACAAAAGAGCTACCTCAACTAACCCAAAGTTCCAAAACCCACAAGCTTAGGACAAAATGTAGGAAGCTTGAATTTTCTTTAAGACCCCAAATAGCCAGATCTGAGTCGTTCTTGCCAGACCTCCTTAAGAACTCCACTGTTTCTCCAGGGAGACCCCCTCAGGGCTCTGCCAGCTGCTGGCAGCCAGGAGAGGGAGAATTCATTTATCTTCCCTGCTAGCCAGTCAGTCAACAACGAACCGTTGGGCCTCCCGTCAGCCTGGAGTTTCCATCTCTACCCCCTGCCATGGGGCCAAATGGAAAGCCGGAAGAGGCAGCCAGCCACACTGCTGTCCGGGTCTCAGAGGGGCACCCCTCTTTGAATATACAGCCATTTTCACCATGCTGGGGAGGCTGGGTGAGAAATTTTAGTCCATGGGCTCTGCTTCAAACCAATACTTTCCCCTGACAGGCAAACTGCTCACGCTAAGTTTGAGTCTCCAGCCTGGATTTCCTCCTCTTTTGTGGTGTGTCTTCTCCTGGGGACCCGCATGTCCTGTTCTGCAGTCTGGCCTCAGCCTGGAGGAATAGTCTGCCACACGCATCTTTGTCATTCACACTCAGAGGGAAGGGGAGAGAGTCTAATACATTTTCCCCAGCGGCTCTACTGTCTCTTACTTCTGAATGCAGGTAGCTAAGGGATGGGAGTGGGGAACGACCTCTCTCCTAGGCAATAACCAAGACCACACCTACTCCACTCCCCTCAACTGTTCTGCTTCAATTCCTGCCAAGCCTAAGATGGCCTTTTATATCAACACCTGAGGACAATGATACATTTCATCCACTTTGCCCATGGGATTAGTATTCTGCTGCTGCTGTAACAAATGACCACAGCCTTGGTGACTCTGGACAACACCGATTTATTATTTTATCATTCTGGAATTCAGGCAGGAGTCCTGAACCGTACATATTAGGAAATGATTACCACAATAAGGTTAGTTAACACCTTTGTCCCCTCCCATAAGTACTTGGTATGTTTGTGTGTGGGGGTGGGGGTGTGTGATGAAGGCTTTGGAAAGATTTTATTTTTAAGTCATCTCTACACCCAATGGGGGCCTTGAACTTACCACCCTGAGATGAAGAGTCACACGCTCCACTGAGTGAGCCAAACTGTTACCCCTGGTCACGACTTTTAAGATCTACTCTCTTAACAACTTTCAAGTATATAATAAAGTACTATTAATTACAGTCACCATGCTGGACATTAGACCCCCAGTACTTAACCATCTTGTAGCTGTAAGTTTGTACCCTTTAACCAACATCTCCCCATTTCCCTTAGTCTCCCAGCTCCTGACAACCACCACCAACTCTCAATTTGAGTTCAGCTTAGATTCCATATAGCTAAAAAAAAAAGAAAGAAAGAAAAAGAAAAGATCATAAAGTAGAGTAAGGTCATACAGTGTTTGCCTTTGTCTGCCTGACTTATTTCATTTAGCATAATGACCTCAAGGTCCATCCATGTTGTCACAAAAGGTAGGGCTTCCTTTTTTGTGGCTGAATAATATTGTATGCATATTCTCACATGTTCCTTTTACACCCATTGAGGAACACGGGGTGTTCCCATGTCTTGGTTATTGTGAATAATGCTGCAATAAACATGCAGATATCACTTCAAGATAGTGATGTTATTTACTGCCCATCTATATCCAGAAGCGGGGCTGGTGAATCATAAGTAGCTCTTTTTTAATTTTTTATTTTTTTTATTTTTTTTATGTTTTTATTTTTTGACTGTTTTTATTTTTTTATTTTTTATTTTATTTCGTTTTATTTTGTGACTGTGCCAATGTACATTCCTACCAACAGTGCACATGCATTCTCTTTTCTCCATTCCTGCCAACACTTGTTATCTCTTGTCTTTTTGATGATAGTCATTCTGACAGGTGTGAGGTGATATCTCATTATGGTTTTGATTTGGGATTCCCTGATGATGAGCGATTCGAGCATCTTTTCATGTACCTGTTGACAATTTGTATGTCTCCTTTGGGAAAAATACCTATTTGTGTTCTTTTCTCATTTTAAAATCAGACTGTTTGAGTTTTTTGTTTCTTTGCTGTTGAGTTCTATGAGTTCCTTATATATTTTGAACATTAATCCCTTATCAGATAGATGGTTTGCAAATATTTTCTCCCATTCCATAGGTTGCCTTTTTATTTTGCTAATTATTTCTTTTGCTGTGCAGACCTTTTTAGTTTATTCTTATACATATAAATATTATTCATTTTTGCTTTTGTTGTTTGTATTTTGGGTGCCATACCCATAAAATTATTGCCAAGATCAATGTGAAGGAGGTTTTCCTTATGTTTTCTTCTAGAAGTTTTACAGTTTCAGGTTTTACATTTAAGTCTTTAATCCATTTTGAGTCAGTTTTTTGAGTGGTGTAAGATAGGGGTCCAATTTCATTCTTCTTCATTCTTCATTCTTCCTGGTATAATTTATTGAAGAGACTTATCATTTCCCCTATTGGATTTTCTTGATTATTTGCCAAATATTAGTGGATCATATATGCATGGGTTAGTTTCAGAATTCTTATTTCTGTTCCACTGGTTTATGTGTCTGTTTTTATGCCGCTATCATACTTTTTTTTATTCCTATGTTTTTGTAATAAAGTTTTAAATCAAGAATTGTAATGCTTCCTGTTTTGTTCTTTGTTAGTTTGCTTTGTCTGTTAGGGGACTTCTACAGTTCCATATGAATGTTAGGATTGTTCTTTCTATTTCTGTGAGAAATGCCATTAGAATTTTTGTAGGGATTGGTCTGAATCCATAGATGGCTTTGGGCAGTATGGACATTTTAACAGTACTAATCCTTTTCATCCATGAAGGTGGGGTATCTTTCCATTTATTCATGTCTTCTTCAATTTCTTTCATCAACGTCTCATCGTTTTTAGCACACAGATATTTCACCTCCTTGGTTACATTTATTCCTTACTATTTTATTATTTTTGATGCTCTTGTAAATGAGATTTTTAAAAAAGAGATTTATTTATTTTTGAGAGAGAATGGGAGCAGGGGGTGAGCAGGAGCAGACGGAGAGGGAGAGAGAATCCAAGCAGACTCTGGAGCCAGATTTGGGGCTCAATCTCATGACCCTGAGATCACAACCTGGGCCAAAACCAGGACTCAGATGCTTAACCAACTGCACCACCCAGGTGCCCCTGTACATGAGGTTTTTAAACTTTTTTTAGAGACTTCCTTGATCGTATGTTGAAATGCAACTGATTTTTGTATGTTGGTTTTGTATACTGCAACTTTACTGAATCCGTTAATTAGTTCTACAAGTTTTTTTACAGAATCTTTAGGGTTTTCTATGTATAAGATCATACCATCAGTTAGCGGCAATTTTACACCTTCCTGCCTAATTTTTTTGTCTTTTGCTTCTTTTTCTTGGCTAGATGCCCTTGCTAGGACTTCCAGTACAAAGTCGCATAGGAATGGTGAGACTGGGGTCCCTTCTCTTACTTCTATTATAAGGAAAGCTTTTAACCTTTCCCAATTGAGGATGGTGTTGAGGTACATTTCTTCTATATCCAGTTTCTTGAGAATTTTATCACGAAAGAATGTTGAATCTTGTCAAATGCTTTTTCTCTATCTATTGAGATGATCATAAGATTTTTATCTTTCATTCTGTTAATGTGGTATATCACATTTATTGATTTGTGGATGTTGAACTGTCCCTTTTTTCTTGGTAAGTCTAGGTAACAGTTTGTCAGTTTTGTTTTTTCAAAAACAAGCAATTCATTTCATTGATCTTTTCTTTGGGCTTAGTTTGTCCTTCTTTTTTCAGTTCCTTATGGTATAAATTTAGGTTGTATATTTGAAATTTCTCTTCTTTCTTACTATAGAAATTCAACACAATAAATTTCCTTCTTAAAACTGTCTTTGCTGCATCTCACAAATTTTGGTATGCTGTATCTCCATTTTCTTTTGTTTCAAGATATTTTTTGGTTTCCCTTTTGGTTTCTTCATTGACCCATTGGTTGTTCAGGGTGTATTGTTTAGTTCTGACACATTTATGAGTTTTCCAGTTTTCCTCCTGTTACTGATTTCTAGTTTCAAATAATGGTGGCTTGAAAAGATACTTGATACGATTTCACCCTTCTTACATTTGCTAAGGTTTATTTTAGTGGCTCAATGTATGATCTATCCTGGGGAATGTTTCCGATGCACTTGAGAAAAATGTGTATTCTGTTGCTCCTGAATGGAATGTTCTGGATATGTCTGATAGGTCCATTTGGTCTAAGAAGTAGTTCAAGTTGAGTGTTTCTTTATTGATTTTCTGTCTGGATCATCCGTTCATTGTTGAAAGCGGGGTACTGAAGTCCTCTACCATTATTGTATTATTGTCTGTTTCTCCTTTCGGATCTGTTCATATTTACTTACTACATTTAGGTTCTCTGGTGTTGGACACATATATATTTATAATTGTGATATCCTCTTGATGAATTGACCCCTGTATTATTATATGGTGACCTTCTTTGTCTCTTATAATTGAATTTGACTTAAAGTCTATTTTAAAATCTATTTTAAACATATTTATATTTATTTGCAAAAATATAAATTTATATTTAAATATACCTATATTTAAATAAACAACATTTTGTTGTTTATTATTTATTTGGACCTCTGGTTCTATTGATTATACTCTTCTTCTGTGCATTGCACACTGCCAGCATTGGTTGGACCAGTTTTCCAAATCCTAAACTCAAAGAAGTGTCTTTCTTTACTAAATTCTTTTCTGCATCCCATTCTGCCTGGCTATTTACTAATTTACAAGATAATCACACTCCCAGAGTGGGGAAAAACTGGATAAAAGGCAAAGGAATTCTTTGTTCTCATAAACCATAAATCATAATCATAGGACAAGATACTTGAGTGGACTTTGAATCTAAAGGCAATCTTTTTTTTTTTAATAATGTGGAAAACTGTAATGCAAATTTCCTCTTGCTTTAACAACCATGCTGACACTATGAGTCTTTTGCTTTTTATAGCTTGCACCATGCCCTTTTTCATCCTTTCTGAAATGAATAATGTAAATCTGGTTCTACTTGGTCTAACTTTAACAGTCCCTTTAAATGAGTCCTGAGAAGCAGAAGTAAGAGGTCTCCTGTACTCTTAGTTGCAACTCTGTAACTCCTTTCCCAGTCCCTGGAACTCATACCAACATATTGGTACAACTTTTGGATAGCTGGAGGCATTCTCTCTTCCCAATGCAAACAGGAATGTGTGTGTCCTCTCCTTTGATGTTGGCATAGTTTTATTCTCTTTAGCAATCATCCTAAAGCAAGTAATCCCATTGATTATTTTTTTTAAAAGCCTAAAATTTTGCGAAATTCTAAATAGTCACTATGGGTCGATGTGCTCCGGTTTTCAGACTAAACAGTTTTGTTATTTAATTTGGTTATCAAGAGATATTTTAGTTATTCAAGTCTGCTTCCTAAAAAATATTTTGGCACTGTTTGCATATGCATCTGAAAACTATCCAGGGTACAAATGGAAAAACTTTCCACCTAGGCAAGAATATAAGTCAAGCCTCTTCGTTCATAATAAAACCTCAGTTCCACACATCAAAAGCTTATAGCACATGAGTCTTCTTCTATCAGCCGAGCAGAATATCTATGCTTTAGGTCTCAAATTACCTGCCATTCATTGTCTGTTAATTACCCACCTGAGACAACTGATAATTGAAAAGAATTTCCTAAGAAGAATAGCTAAAGATGTATTCCTCTAACCTAAATTCTCTTCTAGTCTAAGTTTTATCTTCATGCCAAGTCAAAAACTAGCAAATAACACCTTCATGATAGACTTCCTTAAGCTACCTCTGAGAGAACCTTAACAAGTGAATGACTTAATATCCTCCCCTTGACACTTATCAAGAATATATTTGAGAACTTTCCATATAAAAATGTCCCTGTATCTCAAATACAATTGAAGGTATTTAAATCCACCATATTAGTTGAATATCTGCACGACAGGTAAATTTACTTGAGAATTTAATGATAGGAAAAAATTTTAAAGCTGGTATATTTATTTACTAGCTAATGAAGACTACCTCTGTCATTAAATTTCTTACCTTGGCTTCAAGGGAACTCAGAACTATGTTTGGGGAGTGACTGAAGTAGTTTTGCTTGATTCTTCTTCTTTTGCTGTCTTTTAGTGGTTTCTGGTATGTGGTTTCTAGAGCCGAAAGAAATAACCTCATCCACAGAGCCCATTTTCTAAAATGTATTAGAATTTGCATTTACTCTGGCTACTAAGTGGACAGATATCCTACTTCTGCCGCGGACCAATGATTATGGACCTTTTCACAGAAAGAGAAAGCTTTCATGTTGGTGACTGATCTTAATTTAAGAGGAATAAAAAATAAAGTCTATCTCTAGACATGATTTTTTTTTTTACTGGTGTATGTTTTGTTGCTTGCTTGCTTGCGTGCTTGGAAAGGACTTTTTCTTTTTCTTTTCTCTTTTCCTTCTTTCACTCTGTTGTCTATTCCTGGGCTGGCCATTTCTAAACACTCTTGGGACCACGAGCTCAAATATGTGCAGCAGAGACCCTGCCATCGCCCATCCACTCCCTCCACTCCCTTCTGTGCCAAGCCCATCTCTCCAACTTGTATTCCCCGTTCAGAGAGAATTGCCCAGAAATAGTTGGAGTCTCTGATATCCCTTCCGCCACTTCAGCTGTAGGTTGGGCCATTGCCAGTCAACAAACAGGAAGTCAGGCTCAGCTGTTTCAGCAGAAGAGACTGATCCTTTTTAAATAAAATCTGTTGGGGTGAATAAGACGGCTGTCAGGTGCTCTACCAGGCAAGGGTCGTGCTAGGAGAGAAATATCATGCCATAACCAGAGAGAAATGTGTACGGTGGCTCTAGACGTCACCAATTACGGAAAGAGATCTCAGGGACAACTTAAGGGGAGAGAACTGTAATAAAATTTAAAAATATATATGTGTATACATATATATATATTTTTGTTTTGGTTTTTGCTAACAAGCCAACTGATTTTGTAGTGTACCTTTTACAACACGTAGTACTGTAGAATTGAAAAATGCCCATGATAATCAAATTCAGGTTATATTAAGTGACAGTCTATGAACTGCCTTTAGGCTGAATGCAGAATTGTGTAGATACGTGCAATGTTCATTTTCCCAGAAAAAGAACTGATATTTTCATCAAATTTCCGAAGGAGTCAACAACAACAACAAAAAAGATCCAGAACCTCTTGCTGATCTAATCTAATCCAGTGCCTTCATTTCAGAGGACCCATCCAATCATAACTAACTCAAGTCACTGGGCTAAAGCAGAGCTGCCAGGTGAGGGATTAGGAAAGATCAATCACAGGAAAGGAACTTTTTTAATAGGATTCTTCTAAGTCCTATAGCTTGCAAGGCCGAAAACACCATGAAAGGACAAGAAAGGGCTAGACCATCTAGAACACCAAAGACACAGTTTTTCTGATCAAAATATTTCAGGCATGATGTTTTCCATGGTCATTTTATGTGTGTTTAGGAATGAGATTTTCTACAGAGGTACTGAATCATTTGAACTAGCAAAACCTGCAAGTGGGAGATGCTGATACAGCCAGCCTGGATTCTACAGAATTCACAGGGATGACTCAAGGACCTGGTCAGTCAGCTCCCTGTTTCGCACAATGCCGACAGACATCACCTCCTCTTTTTCTCAGTGGTCTACCTTCCACGTCCCAGTATCTTGTCATCATCTGGAAATCTGTTTCTCAAAGTTTTCAGTTAAAGTTCTCATCCTGATGACTATTTCATTCACTCATTATCCCCCTGTATCTGTTAGTTAACACGCGGATACCCCTACTTCCCAGACCCTCCTCCTATTTCCCCCGTACCCAGCTGCCCCATTCTTCTGTCTTCCCTGCTTTATCTTCATCAACTCTTGTCTCTGTCTGTCCAATTCTACCATCTGGCTGAGGAGCATTCCTTGACTGATCTAACTGTCCACATTCTCTGCTTCTGTATCAGTCTGGGTTCTCCAGAGAAACAGAACTAATGGGAAATACCTGCATATCTATGCCTATCTCTATCTGTATCTACATGTGTGTACACACATATATATATACACATAAACATACACACATATATATATAAAATATGGAAGAGATGTACATATCTCCTATTCTCTATCTATAATCTATCTCTACATAAAATTATGTGTATAATCTAACAGATAACATAAAATATATAAATATGATATTTCAATAATATAAATTTATAGAATTGTATATCACATATATAATTCTCTCTATATAACTATGTATTTACATAGATATACACACATGTGTGTGTATATATGTGTATATTTACTTAAGGAATTCACTCTTGTACTTATGGAAGCTGAAAAGCCTAAGATCTATAGTCCCAAACTAGAGACCCAGGAAAGGCAATGGTGTAAATTACAGTCTTAGTCCAAGTCTGAAGGTGGAGAAGACTGATGTCCCAGTTTGAAGACAAGCAGAGAGAAAATTCATTCTTAGCCTTTTATCTATTTAGGCCTTTAAAAAACTGGGTAAGACCCACCCTCATAGATTCTTTTTAAAGTACTTTAGCAGTTTTATTGAAGTATAATTGATAGACAAGAAACTATACATGTTTAAAGTACACAATTTTAAAACCTTTAAAACTTTTGTATGTATTATACACACACATACACACACACACACACACACACACACACACACACAAAACTATCACTACAGTCAAGATAATGAATACATCCATCACGCCAAAGGTTTCCTTGAATTCCTCTGTCATCCCTCTCTCCAATCCCTTCACACCACCACTCCTTGTG
Organism: Martes martes; assembly: GCF_963455335.1. Lineage (NCBI taxonomy): Eukaryota > Metazoa > Chordata > Mammalia > Carnivora > Mustelidae > Martes > Martes martes. Next base: position 88,747,399 of record NC_137899.1, read on the forward strand.
AGTCCACAGGAAATTACTGATCGGCTTTTGTCACCATAAATTCATTTGGACTTTCTAGAATTTTAAATAAATTAAAGCGTATGGCATATATCATTTTTCATGACTTTTTCTAATTGTCATAATTTTGATATTCATCTGTACTATTGCATGTATCAATAGCTAATTCATTTAGTTGCTGTGTCATATTCCTCTGTATAGCTATACTATAATTTGTTGTTGAACATTTGTGTTGTTTCCAGTTTAGGAATTGCAGATTTATCTTTGTATAGACGTATGTGTTCATTTTTCTTTTAATTTTAGCCATTCCAATAGGTGTGCAGTGTCATCTCGTTATAGTTTTAATTTGTATTTCTCTAATGCCTAAGGATGTTGAGCATTTTTTCATATGATTATCATCTATTTATCTTCCTTGGTAAAATGACTTCCCAAAACTTTTGCCCATTTTTAAATATAATTGTTTCCTTTCTTATTTTTGGACTTGGAGAATTCTTTATATATTCTGGATCTAAGTTCTTTACCAGATACAAAACTTCCAAATATTTTCTCCCAGTCTGTGGTTTTTCATTTTCTTAATAAAGTTCTTAATTTTGATGAAGTTCTCTCTGTCACAGTTCTTAATTTTGGTGAACTCCCACATATCTATTTTTTTTCTTTTATGGTTTATGTTTTTGATATCATATCTAAGAAATCTGTGTCTAAGGCCACTGGTATTTTCTTCTAGAAGTTTAAGCTTTAGAAGTTACAATTTGATCTAAAATATGTCCTGAGTTTAATTTTTACATGGTATAAGATATAGATCAAAGCATTATTTTTGCATATAGTTGTTTAATTGTCACAGAATCATTTGTTGAAAAGACTAACTTTATTCCATGGTATTTCTTTTGTCCTTTTGTTGAAAATCAATTGACCATATATGTGTACATCTATTTCTGTACTCTAATCTGTTTCATTGATTTATCTTTATGCCAATACCACCCTGTCTTGATTACCGTATATTTATAAGTCTCGAAATCAGGTAATGTTAAGTCCAAAACTAAACACATTCTCTCCTTTCAATGTAATCTTACTCTTGTCCTCTTTATTTCCATGAATGGTGGTACCACTCGTCATGCCAGAAATCAGAACATTATCTTGGGCTTCTCCTTCCTCCACTCCTACATTTCCTCAATTACCAGTGTTTCCTCCACTCTTACCATGACTACTCTGGGCCACTATCATCTTTTTATTACATATCTCAATATCTCAATCTCTCTCTCTCTCTCAGTTTTAAAGTTCATGAAAATAAATCATTATCTGCCTTGTCACCACTGTATCCCAAGCCCCTTGGATGGGGATCAATAAATGTTAGTTGAATGAATAAATTAATTAGTTAATGTATTACCTGGATCTCTGTAACACACACAGACCAGCCTATTAACTGGTTTCCTGCAGTCTTAGCCCACCCAATCCATTCTGCACAATGCAACCAAAACAATTTTATAAACAAATCTGATAAAGTGCAATTCCCTTTAAACCCTTTCAACGGCACCTCATCCCCCTCAAGATGATTTCCAAGTTCCTGAAATTGATTTCCACTGCCTTCTGCCCTGGCCCATGCTTAGTTCCCTCGCCCCAAGTCTCTTCATGCCCATCCTCAACGCCATGTCACATGTGAAATTCTCTCCCTTTTCATTTTAATGCATGCTACTTTGGAAAAATATTTTCCTCCTCCCTTTTCTCAGGCTCATTCCTACTCATCCTTCATGCTTAAGTTGAGATGTCTTTTCTAAATCTACCACACCTGGGTTAAATGCTTTTCATAGGCTCTCAGACCACCAGGTATTTCCACTTACCACAACATATTATAGTTATCCACACCCACAGGAGGAGATGTGACTGTTTTGTTGATCATGTATCTCCAACATCCAGTACAGTTCCTGACACATGATGAATGCTTAAAAAATATTTGTTGAATAAATGCTGCACACTCGGACCTACATGATTTAAACTATGTGGCATTAAAAACAAGATGGATAGTTTCTAAAGCATTGCTCTATATTAACAGATTTAAAACTCTTTTGAATTGTTTGACTTAATACCTTTAAGAAAGGGTTCATTTTAATATGGATATAGATAACTTTAAAGGAATCTAAGTTTTAAGCAGCACAACTTTAGTGTACATACAATTGCTTGGAGAAGGGGTGCCTGGATGGCTCAGTTGGTTAAGCCTCTGCCTTCAGCTTAGGTCATGATCCCAGAGTTTTGGGATCGAGCCCCGCCCCGGGCTCCCTGCTCAGCGGGAAGCCTTCCGCTGAGCTCCGGCTCCCGCTTCTTGTGTTTCCTCTCTTGGTGCATCTCTCTCTGTCATTTAAATAGAATCTTTAAAAAAAAAAATTTTTTTTTAACTGCTTGGAGAACTTAAGATTTCCAGAGACCTGGATCCTGTTCCAAGCGTTTCTGATTCAATGTATCTTGGAATGGAATGAGGGATCTGTCATGTTAATAAGCACTGTATTAATTAAGGTAGTTTATCTGCCATAACAAATAACCTCCAAGCTTTGCTGCTTATCACAAGAATAGGTCCATTTCTTGCTCATGTCCCAATCCAAATGAATTGGCTGCTTCCATGCAGAGATTCCAGGAGTCCGACTCCTTCCATTTCATGGTTCTGTCATCTTCTAGGGACTTTGAGTCCTCTGGGTGGAAAAGTCGCCTCCAGCCAGGAACTGAAGGAATACTGAGAGCCTGGGACTATCAAGGATCTGGGAGTTTTTACTGCAGTGCCTTGGTAAGTCCAGGGCTCGACTCAGTCGAGAGGCCACACCTAACTGTAAAAGGGGAAGGAGAATGTCCTCACTTGGCGGGTTCAGGGGGAATAGAAAAGGCTTGGGTATCAGTGAAACTTCATTCCATGTCTAGAGACTTTTGCTTTAGATGCATTCATCTGGGGGCAATCGTTGGGGGGAAAAAAAAACATCTGGTATAATGGAAAACTCAGTTCATTTCTTAAAAATTCTAAACATGATCACCCATAGCATAGTTTCTTATCCCAAGACTTGACTTTAAGATATCTTTTTTTAATGTCTCTTTAATCCCTGTTTTAAAGTCAGGCAATACATCAGATGGTTCATGTCCGTGGCTCTATAGACTCTCTGCCTCAGGGTGAAACGCTGTTTTCATAGTTTCCATCAATTCCCGGCTATTGCTTTAGCTTAAAGAGGCATTTCAGCGACTCCCTCTTCTAACAGCTTCTGCTGAAGTAGTTCCTTCTAACTTTTAGGTCTTTTCATCGATTCTTTGCATGGAGCAGGAACAGGGGATTATGGCCAGGTAAGGCATTTCAGTCCTTTAGAAAAAAAACCTCTTAGTAATTAATTCTATTTCTAGATCTCTCTTCACTTGAGTGCCTTTACATCTTTGCGTTTTATTTTTCTTTTATGTGAGAGCTCACTTCAAGTTATAACCATTTGATCAATATTTTATTTTGCACATAAATGATTTTCCTTAGTAACTTTTTAACAACTTACAAGTTTCATAAACTGCCTTCTTAAGTAAACTACTTTCTGAGGAATATTGCAGAAGAAAGTCATTTGTAAAGATTATACGTTGTAAAAGTCCTAATAAAAATTATTGTGTGCAAATATTTTTGCCTGAAGAACTCACATTTGGAATAGCGTTTTAACACCAAAAATGGAAACCATTTAAAGATTTGAAGCTTTTTTCAGGACTCGGGACTGCAGAAGTGATTTGGATGATTTGGGGAGGCAGGGAAGGAGAGAAAACATTTCTTCAGCTTTAAACATGTGGCGTTCATCTTCACCTTCATTTTCTGCCTTGTAGAGAGAGAGCTACAGTTGAAGCCTAGAAGATAATTATTCTAAGATAATTAGAATTAGAGGCATCATTGAGGGCAAGAGGAGGAAAAATTGGAAAATCTCTGGTTGAGTTTCTCATCAACTCATAATGTTGTCATGGGTTTTCAAATCCCCTTTCCAATCTTAAGTATTTTGGACTCCAACACTCCCCAACCACCTGCCTCAATTTCCCCACCATATGGGCCAGAAAGTCCTGCACTGATCCATGAACTTGGAAAATCATAAGTCAGAGGAATTGTACCAAATCTGGAAACCACTTTGAAATCTGTTTTAAAAACAGTACAAGAAAAGATCGATCAAAATGTTGTTGGCAAGATGCAGTGCTGTATCCGTTTATTAAAGGAATCATTCTGTCTCAGACCTTTCTCAGATGTCCAGGGAGAAGGGTAGAGAAGAGCCTCCTTCCACACAAGCAAATGTTAGCTCTTCTAATGCAATCTAAAGTTCAAAGGATAAGCAAGTGGAACACATCTGGGACACAATGGCAAAGGCTCTGTACACATTTCTGGGAATGAAATTCCCTTAAGCCCTTGAGAGGGCAAAGAGCCTGGTGGGCTGTGGCCTTTCTCTCCCCCACCATTCTAGTCACTGCAGGTGCGAATTTTAGCAGTGTTCCAGGTTAATATTTCCCAAGCTGTTACTCTTTGGGCCTCGCTGGGACTGGGTACCAAGGGCTTAGTGTTCCAATCCTGGCTGGGCAGAGTGGATTCTGGAGAGAGCTCAGTTAGGATGGCAGAGATAGCACTAATCTAGTAAATTCTACCCCCTCATCCACCACTGAGATCCTGAGATCTAGGAGCCTAACTTCTTCTGCCGCCATTTTCTCACTGAGAACCTTAGATGATGCTGTCTGCACTACGGCTGTGCAAAAGGATGGTGAGAGAAGAGTCTCTGAATATCTTATAGGAAGACTTCAGCCATGGCTTATATGCCAGTCCATGCAGATCACTATGCTTACATTGGTTTTATACCAAATATAGAAAGGGGCTAATACGGTTATATCTCCAATGAAGTTCAGGCTTAACTAACTGTTAAATCAAGGGTTGGCGGAACTTTCTAGAGGGTCTAGAGGAGAATCTGTTTTCTTGCCATTTCCAGCTTCTACAAGCTGCTGCATTTCTCAGCTCAGGGTCCCTTTCTCTATCGTCAAGGTCAGCAAGGCTGGGCCAAGTCCTTCTGATGCTGCCAATGCTCTGGTTCTTCTGTCTCTGTCTTGTGACTACACTGAACTCACCTAGAAATCCATTTGTCTCTTTGTGTGTGTGTGTGTGTGTGTGTGTGTGTGTTAACTTTTTAAAATTGTGATAAAATACACATACCATAAAATTTACCATCTTAACTATTTTTAAATGTACGGTTCGGTAGTGTTAATATATTCACATTGTTGTGCCTTTTCTTGTGTCAAAAAGGAAATTCAAGTCCCTCTAAAATATAATTTAAGATATCTAAAACACACTTCTTTTTTTTAATTAATTTTTTAATTTATTATTATTTTTTATAAACATATGTACTTTTATCCCCAGGGGTACAGGTCTGTGAATCGCCAGATTTACACACTTCACAGCACTCACCATAGCACATACCCTCCCCAATGTCCATAACCCCACCCCTCTCTCCCGACCCTCCTCCTCCCAGCAACCCTCAGTTTGTTTTGTGAGATTAAGAGTCACTTATGGTTTGTCTCCCTCCCGATCCCATCTTGTTTCATTTATTCTTCTCCTATCCCCCAACTCCCCATGTTGCATCTCCACTTCCTCATATCAGGGAGATCATATGATAGTTGTCTTTCTCCGATTGACTTATTTCACTAAGCATGATACCATCTAGTTCCATCCACGTTGTCGCAAATGGCAAGATTTCATTTCTTTTGATGGCTGCATAGTATTCCATCATGTATATATACCACATCTTCTTTATCCATTCATCTGTTGATGGACATCTAGGTTCTTTCCATAGTTTGGCTATTGTAGACATTGCTGCTATAAACATTCGGGTGCACGTGCCCCTTCGGATCACTACATTTGTATCTTTAGGGTAAGTACCCAGTAGTGCAATTGCTGGGTCATAAGGTAGCTCTATTTTCAACTTTTTGAGGAACCTCCATGCTGTTTTCCAGAGTGGTTGCACCAGTTTGCATTCCCACCAACAGTGTAGGAGGGGTGCCCTTTCTCCGCATCCTCGCCAGCATCTGACTTGTTCCTGACTTGTTAATTTTAGCCATTCTGACTGGTGTGAGGTGATATCTCATTGTGGTTTTGATTTGTATTTCCCTGATGCCAAGTGATGCGGAGCACTTTTTCATGTGTCTGTTGGCCATCTGGATGTCTTCTTTGCAGAAATGTCTGTTCATGTCTTCTGCCCATTTCTTGATTGGATTATTTGTTCTTTGGGGGTTGAGTTTGCTAAGTTCTTTATAGATTTTGGACACTAGCCCTTTATCTGATATGTCGTTTGCAAATATCTTCTCCCATTCTGTCAGTTGTCTTTTGGTTTTGTTAACTGTTTCCTTTGCTGTGCAATAGCTTTTGATCTTGATGAAATCCCAATAGTTCATTTTTGCCCTTGCTTCCGCTGCCTTTGGTAATATTCCTAGAAAGAAGTTGCTGTGGCTGAGGTCGAAGAGGTTGCTGCCTGTGTTCTCCTCAAGGATTTTGATGGATTCCTTTCTCACATTGAGGTCCTTCATCCATTTTGAGTCTATTTTCGTGTGTGGTGTAAGGAAATAGTCCAATTTCATTTTTCTGCATGTGGCTGTCCAATTTTCCCAACACCATTTATTGAAGAGGCTGTCTTTTTTCCATTGGACATTCTTTCCTGCTTTGTCAAAACTTAGTTGACCATAGAGTTGAGGGTCTATTTCTGGGCTCTCTATTCTGTTCCATTGATCCATGTGTCTGTTTTTGTGCCAGTACCATATTGTCTTGATGATGACAGCTTTGTAATAGAGCTTGAAGTCTGGAATTGTGAAGCCACCAACTTTGGCTTTCTTTTTCAATATTCCTTTGGCTATTCGAGGTCTTTTCTGGTTCCATATAAATTTTAGGATTATTTGTTCCATTTCTTTGAAAAAAATGGATGGTATTTTGATAGGGATTGCATTAAATGTGTAGATTGCTTTGGGTAGCATAGACATTTCCACAATATTTGTTCTTCCAATCCAGGAGCATGGAACATTTTTCCATTTCTTTATGTCTTCCTTAATTTCTTTCATGAGTACTTTATAGTTTTCTGAGTATAGATTCTTAACCTCTTTGGTTAGGTTTATTCCTAGGTATCTTATAGCTTTGGGTGCAATTGTAAATGGGATTGACTCCTTAATTTCTCTTTCTTCTGTCTTGTTGTTGGTGTAGAAAAATGCAACTGATTTCTGTGCATTGATTTTATATCCTGACACTTTACTAAATTCCTGTACAAGTTCTAGCAGTTTCGGAGTGGAGTCTTTTGGGTTTTCCACATATAGTATCATATCATCTGCAGAGTGATAGTTTGACTTCTTCTTTGCTGATTTGGATGCCTTTAATTTCTTTTTGTTATCTGACTGCTGAGGCTAGGACTTCTAGTACTATGTTGAATAGCAGCGGTGATAGTGGACATCCCTGCCGTGTTCCTGACCTTAGTGGAAAGCTTTCAGTTTTTCTCCATTGAGAATGATATTTGCGGTGGGTTTTTCATAGAGGGCTTTGATAATATTGAGGTATGTGCCTTCTATCCCTACACTTTGAAGAGTTTTGATCAGGAAGGGATGCTGTACTTTGTCAAATGCTTTTTCAACATCTATTGAGAGAATCATATGGTTCTTGTTCTTTCTTTCATTAATGTGTTGTATCACATTGATTGATTTGCAGATGTTGAACCAACCTTGCAGTCCGGGAATAAATCCCAGTTGGTCGTGGTGAATAATCCTTTTAATGTACTGTTGAATCCGATTGGCTAGTATTTTGGTGAGAATTTTCGCATCTGTGTTCATTAAGCATATTGGTCTGTAATTCTCTTTTTTGATGGGATCCTTGTCTGGTTTTGGGATCAAGGTGATGCTGGCCTCATAAAATGAGTTTGGAAGTTTTCCTTCCATTTCCATTTTTTGGAACAGTTTCAGGAGAATAGGAATTAGTTCTTCTTTAAATGTTTGGTAGAATTCCCCGGGGAAGCTGTCTGGCCCTGGGCTTTTGTTTGTTTGGAGATTTTTGATGACTGTTTCAATCTCCTTACTGGTTATGGGTCTGTTCAGGCTCTCTATTTCTTCCTGGTTCATTTGTGGTATAGTTTATATGTCTCTAGGAATGCATCCATTTCTTCCAGATTGTCAGATTTGTTGGCATAGAGTTGCTCATAGTATGTTCTTATAATTGTTTGTATTTCTTTGGTGTTAGTTTTATTTGGGTCCTTTCTCTTTTCTTTTTGATAAGTCTGGCCAGGGGTCTATCAATCTTATTAATTCTTTCAAAGAACCAGCTCCTAGTTTCGTTGATTTGTTCTATTGTTTTTTGGTTTCTATTTCATTGATTTCTGCTCTGATCTTTATGATTTCTCTTCTCCTGCTGGGTTTAGGCTTTCTTTGTTGTTCTTTCTCCAGCTCCTTTAGGTGTAGGGTTAGGTTGTGTATTTGAGACCTTTCTTGTTTCTTGAGAAAGGCTTGTATGGCTATATATTTTCCTCTCAGGACTGCCTTTGCTGTGTCCCACAGATTTTGAATCGTTGTGTTTTCATTATCGTTTGTTTCCATGAATTTTTTCAATTCTTCTTTAATTTCCTGGTTGACCCATTCATTCTTTAGAAGGATGCTGTTTAGTCTCCATGTATTTGTGTTCTTTCCAAATTTCCTCTTGTGATTGAGTTCTAGCTTCAGAGCATTTTGTTCTGAAAATATGCAGGGAGTGATCCCAATCTTTTGATACTGGTTGAGACCTGATTTATGACCCAGGATGTGATCTATTCTGGAGAATGTTCCATGTGCACTAGAGAAGAATGTGTATTCTGTTGCTTTGGGATGAAATGTTCTGAATATATCTGTGATGTCCATCTGGTCCAGTGTGTCATTTAAGGCCTTTATTTCCTTGTTGATCTTTTGCTCTGATGATCTGTCTATTTCAGTGAGGGGGAGTGTTCCCTACTATTATTGTATTATTGTTGATGTGTTTCTTTGATTTTGTTATTAATTGGTTTATATAGTTGGCTGCTCCCACGTTAGGGGCATAGATATTTAAAATTGTTAGATCTTCTTGTTGGACAGACCCTTTGAGTATGATATAGCGTCCTTCCTCATCTCTTATTATAGTCTTTGGCTTAAAATCTAACTAATCTGATATAAGGATTGCCACCCCAGCTTTCTTCTGGTGTCTATTAGCATGGTAAATTGTTTTCCACCCCCTCGCTTTAAATCTGGAGGTGTCTTCGGGTCTGAAATGAGTTTCTTGTAGGCAACATATTGATGGGTTTTGTTTTTTTATCCATTCTGATACCCTGTGTCTTTTGATTGGGGCATTTAGCCCACTAACATTCAGAGTAACTATTGAGAGATATGAATTTAGTGCCATTGTATTGCCTGTAAGGTGACTGTTACTGTATATTGTCTCTGTTCCTTTCTGATCTACTACTTTTAGGCTCTCTCTTTGCTTAGAAGACCCCTTTCAATATTTCCTGTAGAGCTGGTTTGGTGTTTGCAAATTCTTTCAGTTTTTGTTTGTCCTGGAAGCTTTTTATCTCTCCTTCTATTTTCAATGATAGCCTAGCTGGATATAGTATTCTTGGCTGCATGTTTTTCTCGTTTAGTGCTCTGAATATATCATGCCAGTTCTTTCTGGCCTGCCAGGTCTCTGTGGATAAGTCTGCTGCCAATCTAATATTTTTACCATTGTATGTTACAGACTTCTTTTCCCAGGCTGCTTTCAGGATTTTCTCTTTGCCACTAAGACTTGTAAATTTTACTATTAGGTGACAGGGTGTGGACCTATTCTTGTTGATTTTGAGGGGGGTTCTCTGCACCTCCTGGATTTTGATGCTTGTTCCCTTTGCCATATTAGGGAAATTCTCTCCAATAATTCTCTCCAATATACCTTCTGCTCCCCTCTCTCTTTCTTCTTCTTCTGGAATCCCAATTATTCTAATGTTGTGTCATCTTATGGTGTCACTTATATCTCAAATTCTCCCCTCATGGTCCAGTAGCTGTTTGTCCCTCTTTTGCTCAGCTTCTTTATTCTCTGTCATTTGGTCTTCTATATCACTAATTCTTTCTTCTGCCTCATTTATCCTAGAAGTAAGAGCCTCCATTTTTGATTGTACCTCATTAATAGCTTTTTTTATTTCAACTTGGTTAGATTTTAGTTCTTTTATTTCTCCAGAAAGGGCTTTTATCTCTCCAGAGAGGGTTTCTCTAATATCTTCCATGCCTTTTTCGAGCCCAGCTAGAACCTTGAGAATCGTCACTCTGAACTCTAGATCTGACATATTACCAATGTCTGTATTGATTAGGTCCCTAGCCTTCAGTACTGCCTCTTGTTCTTTTTTTTGTGGTGAGTTTTTCTGCCTTGTCATTTTGTCCAGATAAGAGTATATGGAGGAGCAAATAAAATACTAAAAGGGTGGCAAAGACCCCAGGAAAATGCGCTTTAACCAAATCAGAAGAGACCCCAAATCGTGGGGGGGGTGGGGGGGTGGGGAGAAAGGGGATAAAAAGAAATTGAGAAAAAAAAATTTAAAAAGAAAACAAATAAAGAAAAAACATAAAAAAGAAAAATATATATATATTAGATAAACTAGTTAAAAAACGTTAAAAAAGAAAAGAGTAAAAGTTTAAAAAAATTTAGCAGAAGAAAAAAAATAAAATTAAAAAAATTTTTAATTAACTGCAAGACTAAAGAATCATGGGGAGAAAGCCATGAGTTCCATGCTTTGCTTTCTTTTCTTTTGGAATTCTGCTGCTCTCCTTGGTAGGTGAACTTGGTCTTGGCTGGATTTCTTGTTGATCTTCTGGGGGAGGGGCCTGTTGTAGTGATTCTCAAATGTCTTTGCCGCAGGCGGAATTGCACCGCCCTTGCCAGGGGCCGGGCTAAGTAATCCGCTCGGGTTTGCTTTCGGGAGCTTTTGTTCCCTGAGCACTTTCCATAGAGTTCCGGAGGGCGGGAATGAAGATGGCGACCTCCGAGTCTCTGGCCCAGAGGAGCCGAGAGCTCGGGGCCCCACTCCTCAGTGCGCCATCAGAGAAAAGAGCCCAATCACTCCCGTCTCCCCAGCCTCCGGCTGTGCTCCGAGCTCAACCAGTCTGTGACCAGTTCAAGGTAACCCTGAGCTGAGAGCTCACTCCTCGGCTCTGTCTCTGTAGCTGGCTTCCCTGCTCTAATACCTGGGAGCTCTGCGACACTCAGACACCCCCGGTCCTTCTGTGACCCTGCGGGACCTGGGGTTACGCTGACCCCGCATGGGCTTCCCCCGGGTTTAGCCTCTGGAGCGATGTCCCTCTCCCTCAGTGGAGCAGACTTTTAAAAGTCCCGATTTAGTGCTCCGTTGCTCCGCCGCTTGTCTGGAGCTGGCCCCTCCCCCCGCAGTCTATCTTCCCATTGCTTTGGATTCATTCTCCGCCGGTCCTACCTTTCAGAAAATGGTCGATTTTCTGTTTCTAGAATTGCTGTTCTTCTTCTCTTCGATCTCCCGTTGGATTTATAGGTGTTTGCAATGGTTTGATAAGCTATCTAGCTGATCTCCTGCTACCTGATGTAGTCTCAGCCTGCTACTTCTCTGCCATCTTGACTCCTCCCCCTCTAAAACACACTTCTAATAATACTTGGTATACGAATAACATCAATGCTGAAATTACAAATTATTGAGAGATAAATGGCCACAGTAGCTCCACTTATCAAAACCTGTGGGGTGTGCCCAAGAAAACTTATAGCTTTAAAGGTATTTATTAGAAAATAAAATTTTAAAAAGTGAAGTAGTAATTTGTTGCAAGAACCTTTGAAATGTATGCAAGAGGAAAAGGGAAATATTGTTAAAATAAAAACAATGAATGAAACAGAATATAGATATAGTAGAATTGAACAATATAAACAAAAATGAATTATTTTAAAATAGAAAAAAGAAGAATAGCAAGCTAAACAGGTTGGCCGTCCTTACAAAGGTAAATGAGAAAATACAAAAACAATGAACCTTAGAAAAAAGAAAGCAAACGGACTAAAGGTCCAGCAGTTTTATTTTTTTAGCTCTACAAAATTATATAAATTTGATACCATTATGTTTGAAAGTATAGATTAAATGGATAATATTCCAGAAAAATATATATCTCCATATAGACCTCAGGAGAAATAAGAGGTAGAAAACTGAATTATTCAACAACTATAGAAGTCATTGAATAGTTAATCAAAGATCTGTCCTTTAAAGTCTCAGTCCTGGAAAATTTATAGACAGGTACTATCAAATGTTCAAGAAACAGATAACTCTTATATAAATTATTCCAGGAATAGAAAAAGATGAAAGCCATCCCACCTTGTTATATGGCCATGGATAGAATATATCGATGGATAGAACCAAATATATATATATATATATCACTATAAATAGAAATAAATATCCTAAATAATGTGTTATAAAATGATGATCTATAAGTATATAATCTCACAAATCCACACCATAGCCAAGTGTCATTTAATCCCATGAATTTAAGGATGTTGCAATGCAGAAAATCTTTTTCATGTAATTTTCTATATTAACAAATAGGGAAATCAACATCAATATATGCTTTAAAAATATGCTCAAATTCAATTCCTATTTCTTTTTTTTTTTTTTAAATAGATTTATTTATTTATTTATTTATTTATTTGACAGACAGAGATCACAAGTAGGCAGAGAGGCAGGCAGAGAGAGAGAGGAGGAAGCAGGCTCCCTGCTGAACAGAGAGTCCGCTGCGGGGCTCGATCCCAGGACCCTGAGATCATGACCTGAGCTGAAGGCAGAGGCTTTAACCCACTGAGCCACCCAGGTGCCCCTCAATTCCTATTTCTGATTAACATTACAAACCTTGAACTAAAATAGGAAAGGAATGAAACACTCTTAACCTGATAAATGATCTCTGCCATAGGTTCCGAGCAAGCGGTAGATACTTCTAGAAGCAGTAGATACTTGGGGATGGAGGGGCAAGCACTGGGAACATTCTAGCTGAAATCAGGATGTGGGAGGGGTATCTGCGTCAGCTCCTCTGTTCTACATTGTACTGGAGCTTTGAGTCTGAAGACAAAGAAATAAGTCACAAATATTGGGGGAAAGTAAGATAACTGCCTTTATGTGTCACGAATTACGTTTAATTCCAATGTTCCAGATAATTACTTAAAACTACTAGGGCTGATAAGGAAGTTCAGAAATTTGACCAGATTTGAAATCAGCATTTAAAAAACATATGACTGCCGGAGAGACTTGTGTATTCATTTGGTGGGATTGACTGTCCATACACATAGTTTTAATCTTTTTAATTCTTAGTTTTTTTGGCTTCTTTTTTTCATTGAGAGATAATTGATAGATAACACTGTATTCGTTTTAGGTGCACAACATAATGATTTGGTACATGCGTATATTGCAAATTGATGGGCACAAAAAGTTAATATCCATTACCGCACATATTACAAATTTTTTTCTTGTGAGAACTTTTGAGATCTCCTCTCTTAGCAGCTTTCAAACTTACAGTATAGTCATATGTATAGTAGGTATACACAGTCACCGTGCTGTACATTTCATCTCAAGGACTTATTTATTTTAAAGCTGGAAGTTTGTACCTTTTGCTCACTCCTACTCTACCCTCTAACACCCTCTAACAACCACCAATCCAATCGATGAGTTCACTGTTAAAAAATAAGTTTTAAAATTTCTTCTTTGTTGAAATGACATTAACACACAATGTTATGGCAGTTTCAGGTGTACAACACAGTGGGTTGACAACGCCACACTTTATGCTATGTTCACACGTGTAGCTACCGTCTGTCACCCTACAACACCATTACGATCCATTGACTACTTTTGCTTCATCCCCATGACATATTCATTCCATAAATGGAAACCTATCCCTCCCACTCCCCATCACCCATTTCACCTATCCCGACACCCCGTCCCCGTCTGGCAACCATCAATTTGTTCTCTGTATTTATGGGTCTGTTTCTGCTTTTTTTATATACATACTTTTTTAAAAAGTCACACAGTGCCAGGGCCTTTTTTTAAAAAAATTTATTTTTATTTTTTATTTTATTTATTTATTTAGAGAGCGAGAGCATGCACAAGTGGGAGGGAGGACAGAAGGAGAGAGAGAAGCAGGCTCCTCACTCATCAGGGATCCCAACACAGGGCTTGATCCGAGGACCCTGAGATCATGACCTGAGCCAAAGTCAGAGGCTTAACCAACTGAGCCACCCAGGTCTCCCACCACGGGTTTTTTTTTAACAGAGCACCATTGTCTTTCCCTGTCCTGAACCATCCCCCTCCCACTGGTTCCCTTCCCTTCATAGAGGCAACCAATGTTACTGGTGTCTTGTATCTCCTTCCAGAGGTATTCTAGATGTGCACAAACACAAACACACCTTTGCATAAAGTTTGCAGAATACTCTGAATCCTGCTTATGTCACTTCACAATATACATTGGACATTTTTTTTCAGTGTCAGTATTTATGGCACTGCCTCATTCTTTCGGAAGGCTGAATATTATTCTGTTTTTGGAATACTACTGATTTACTGCTATTGTTGTCCTTTAGGTCATTTTCAACCTTTTGCTGTCTTAAACAACACTGTCATAAATATCCTTGAGTATGTGCAAATACACAGTATAAATTATTTCAGGGGGAATTCCTGGGCCATAAGGTATGTGCATTTTAAGTTAATAGGTATTTCCCCTTCTTCCCAACATAATAACATGTTAAATCTGTTTTCAGTATAATGAATATATAAATACTGTTCACTGCTGAGCCAACTGATGTATCATAATTATGATTATTTTCTTGTGCAAATTTTTGTTTTACCTGGAGTTAAAAATATACTCATTTTTTCATTTGCTTAATATTCTTTGAATGGATAGTTAAGCTTTCCTGTATAATCACAGGGAAATGTAAAATGCCATTACACAGAATTTTCTTCATAGTCAAACTAGTCAGGAAGTGGATCCATTCTAATTTTTATTTCTTGGAAATAATCCTCCTGGAATCTCCACTTTCTGCTCCAATCTGGCCTCTCTCAGGTTTAACCTCTCCAGAAAAGAAATCTCTTTTCTACTGCTGAAGTGGGTGAGACCACCTGCCTTGAATTTGAAGTAGAGGTAAGAACATGTATATTGCTGGCCAGCCTTTTAAACCATCTTCCTGTTTTTACCCCTTTGTACCCCTTCCTTCCAAACAATCTTGTGCTTTCCCAAGCTTTGCTCAGTCGTTCATCATTCCTCACCCCCTTTCCCACCTTTACATAGTATGAGTTTGGGTTACACGTGATAAGGTGGAGTTTGAGCTTCTAGTCACTGTTTCCATTAGTGTTTGGGAGTGATTTTTAAGAGGAGAAAGGGGTTGTATTATTCAGGGTCCCAAGAGGAAAGGCACAGCATACTGAGCTTGGGATAATTTGAGGAATGTTTAATAAAAGGTATGAGCTGGATGGAGGGGAACCACAGGGAATAGCTCAGTGCCAGTGGCTTTTGGTTGAGGGGACCCTGTAAAGAGGTGACCAAAGAACCTCATCATCTTTCCTTCCTCTCATCTCCTGGAGGTAGAGGGAGTGTTCCCCATAGGTGGCCCTCAACCTGGACTCAGAGGGCGAGGAAGATCATGGATGGCTCCCTCCACACTTAACAATCCCCTTGAGGCAGAAAACTGTAGAAACAGGAGGAGGGTAGGTCTAGGGGGATGGACAGCAGATATCTGACACAGGCAGGAATGTCTTCTGCCAGCTATTTAAAAACTGAAGTTCGGTCCCCCGGCTTTAAATGTTATCTCTGTATTTGTCACCTAAATTGATGTTATTGAGGCCTAAATTTATATCTCAAGCCAGAATTCTTTAAAATCTAGACTTGTAGCTCCAACGGCCTACTTAACAGCTTCATTTGTGTGTCTAACTGACATCTCAAGCATAACACATTCAAAACAGAATTCCTGATTTCTACCACCAAACGTGTGCCTCCCCAGGCTTTCCAGAATTAGCAAAGCCCTGGCAGCCACCCAGCTGTTCAAGTCGAAAACCTGAGAGCCAGCATTTACTTCCCTCTCTCTCTCTCACTCTTTACTTGTAGTGCTGTTAATTCTATCCTCAAGATGTATCTTGACTCCCGCCACAACTCTCAATCCTTGTTGCCATCACCCGAACCTGAGCCCCCATCATCTCTTGCCCCAGTGGGTAATTTAAAATCACTTCCAGTAATCAATCCATCCATCCACCAGCTTCTAATTGGTTTCTCTGTTTCAACTCTTGCTGTATTGCAATTTCTTCTTCTCAGAGCAGCCAGAGTAATCTTAACTAGAACTTAGCCAGATAACGCTCCCATGCTAAAAATGCTGTCATCCCCATGCTGAATGGAAATGTTCTCCAATACTTCAAAAGTAAATTCTTGAATAAAACTCTTGATACCAGGAATAAAGTTTTAACTGCTCATCGTGTTTCAAGTTCCCACAGTCTTGGGTCTGCCTCTCCAACTTCTTACATGAATTCAAATGCAGCCTTTTGGTTTGTGTTTTGTTTTTTTGTTTTTTTTATTTTTTTTTTTAATTCACCCATGGGAATAGCCCTCAAACAATGACTCCTGGGGGCGCCTGGGTGGCTCAGTGGGTTAAAGCCTCTGCCTTTGGCTCGGGTCATGGTCTCAGGGTCCTGGGATCAAGCCCCATGTTGGGCTCTCCACTCAGCGGGGAGCCTGCTTCCCTTCCTCTCTCTCTCTGCCTGCTTCTCTGCCTACTTGTGATCTCTGTCTGTCAAATAAATAAATAAAAATCTTTAAAAAAAAAAAAGACTCCTGGGAATTGTGTATAAATACTGGAGAATCACATAGTATACCCCAAAATAGGATTGTAGGAATTCAGGATATGTCACCCCAAAATATCCCATTTTGATATATTATTTTGAGTTGCAAGCATTTGAGAAAGAACAAACTCAAGGAGAGCTTTCTGTGAACTCCCTTTAGCTCCTAAAAACACACCCTCCAAAAGGAACTCAGTTGTCTTAAATCTCCTCCCCAGGAGTTTCATCAACCAAGGAGGACGGACTCTTATCACAGGAGAGGAGACCAGAAGTCAACATTGCACCAGACAGATTTTGTCATGAACTATCATACCTTCCATACACTTTTCTAAGGATCCATTCATCTTCCCTAAACATCATTGACTCTCCCCTGACCCAATTACCAGGACATTTAAGCCTGAATTCTAAGCCACCTCAGAGAGTTACACATTTTTCCCTGCATATCTCTCATGCATGTGTGAGGTATACATCTTAATGAACTTCTGTTTGTTTTTCTCTTGTTACTCTGTCTTTTATTACAGGGTTCTTATCTTAGAACTCAGAATGGTACAGGGGAAATTATTTTTCTTCTCCAGTACCCAGCTCCTTCCACCCTTGACTTCGGCGATACACCTGTGTTCTGTTACATTTACCAGAGCTGCATACGGGATTAAGCTGCAATCGCTCAAGTGGAAGTTAGCCTAATAATGCACATTCTATTGGCTGTCTTCCCATCCCTGCCTCACTTCCCCACTCCTTTATGGAGCTTCTTCCTGCCCCTCCAGATGAAATTACTTGCACATGAATACTTGTCTTAAGCACTGCTTCTGGCAAAATTCAAAATGGAGGAATACTGAATTGAAGTGTATTATTTCCCATTCTCCTAAACTTCACATCTGTTCTCCCAACTGTCTTCCCATGGTATGATTCCTAAGATTGAAAATAAAAGAAGTCTAGTTGTCAAGTCTAGACAGTGGGGATGGGGTGGGAAGCAGACCACTGGATTCTTTAGAACATTTTTATTAAATATATATATGATATACCATATACATTAATAAAAATGGGGCACCTGGATGACTCAGTTGGTTAAGCATCTGACTCTTGATTTTGGCTCAGGTCATAATTTCAGGCCATGAGACTGAGCCCTGTGTCTGGCTTCCCTCTGGGCGTGGAGCCTGCTTATGATTCTCTCTGTCCTTCTGCCCCTCCTCCCTTTACTCTCTCTCTCTCTCCAAAAAAGCAATAAAAATATATATTTAATATATTTTGTTTATATACTTATAAGTATGATGTTTTTATATCTATAAAAAATATTATCTGGTAAGAGATATGTGAGTTAAAGTAGAGTAATTCTGGGTTCCATTCACAGTTTGAAGGCTAAGTTCTTAAAGATAAAATTATGCTTTTTTTTTTTCAGCCCACATAATTCCCTCATTAAGTATGTATATGACAGAATTGATCTTTGTTGCTGGGAAGGTTGCATTCGGTTGTTCCCCAGTTCTGTAATTAATTGACATACCCACTTTTTCATTGATCTTTAAATTTTCAGTTTTAATTTATCAGCAGCTATATGATGTAGGTTAAAGCCTTGTTTTGTTTGGATTTGAAACATTTCAATTCATGTCTGCTCACTAACCCTGGCTAATGAATTTTTGCTTTCTTATTTAATGCATGATGTCTGGACTTGGATGGTTTTAAGAAAAAGAAAAAAAAAAGTAAACAAAATACTGAAAGTTCCAACATCTCTTGGGGAATTATTGTTTAATACATACAAATTTCTGTCTGAGATGATGAAAAAATCCTGAAAATAGTGGTGATGGTTGCTCAACACTATGAAAGTACTTAATGCCACTTCACTGTAAACTCTTAAAAATGGTTAAAATGGTACATTTTCTGTTATGTCTATTTCTGCAGTAAAAAAATTTTTTTTATTCCAAAATCCTTATCTTTTTATTCAGTAAAAAATGGGAAGTTCCTTAAAATGTTTAAACTAGAGCCAAGGGGCACCTGGCTGGCTCAGTGGGTTAAAGCCTCTGCCTTCGGCTCAGGTCATGATCTCAAGGTCCTGGGATCGAGTCCCGCATCAGGCTCCCTGCTCAGTGGTGAGCATGTTTCCTCCTCTCTCTCTGCCTGCCTCTCTGCCTACTTGTGATCTCTGTCTGTCAAATAAATACATAAAATCTTTAAAAAAAAAAAAAAAACTAGAGCCAAAAGTCTATAACATTATTCAGAGTACAGACTTGAATATAGTTCTCTTAGCTCCAAGCCCAACCTCTGTTCCCAGGAACTCAGCGCATTCTGTGGTGGATGGCAGGCCTCAAAGAAGTACTTACTGAATTGAGTCTTGGATGGTTACGTTGAGAATGAAACTAACCTACATTCATTGTCCAGTAAGAACAGAGATTGAAAGAGATCTCTTTTCATAGGACAGATTCAATTCTCATCACTAATACTATTATCTTGCTCACTCTTGACTAAGAGCCATTTATTATCCAGAAGACCACTCACATTGTCTCTTGCTCCTCTACCCTGCTTCTCTGCTTGTTTCTTTAACCATTGCTTCAAATTCCTGCTTTCTCAGTCTTACATGACTATTATTTCAGTCTTAGATTAGGACATTGATATGAGCTCAAGGTCAAATCAAGGTCAAAATTCAGACCTTGTGTTAACCTAATATTAACCAAATGTTAGCCCCCTAGGGAGTGGAAGCCTTGGATGCACACCACATCATACTTGGTAAGTATTTTTCTAGTCTTCCCTTGTCCTTGACATTTATAATGAGCATGCAGTGATCTGCAAGCCACTGTGCTCTCCCTCCAAACCACTGAGAGACCAGCCCCTCACTTGATCCCACCTCTCACCACCTCAATCTTCATCTGCTATCTCTATCTTGGTTCTTTAACTCTCATGGGGTCCCAAATAAGTTCCAACTAATTCTCCCTGCCACATGCTCCTAACCTATGGGTTACCTGCTCCTTCCCCCATTACTTCACCAAACTCAGTACAAAGTGTACTTTAATCTAGACATGTTGTATGAGTGTTTAACAACTGGTTCTCCCCTCAAACCAAACATACAAAATAACCCACAAAGAAACAACAACAAAAACTACTTGATTTGTAGCATTTGTTGATTTCTTTCGTATAAACACTTCTACCACAGTCAATGTGAAACGATCAGTGTGATGTCACCAAATGCAGAGTTTGGGAGACACACAGTAGCACATCATTATATGATATCTCTACCCGTGCTAGCCAGCCTCTAAGAGAGCCTCCCTGGCATTCATGCCTAGTGTTTATTCCCACAGTGTTCCAGGTTGGTTTGTGTAACCAATAAAATATGGCAGAAGTGATGGTAAGTTACTCCCAAGGTCAGGCTACAAAAGACATTGCAGCTTTGCTCTCTCTTGCTCTTTCTTTCTCTCTCTCTCTCTCTCTCTCTCTCTCATCATTCACTTAGGGGCTAGCTACCATGCTACGGGAAGCCTGATAGAGATGCCCATGCAGCAAAGAACTTAGGCCCCCAGCCAACAGCCATGTTGGTTAATGTTTGCTTGGAAGCAAATCCTCTGCCTCAGTCAAGCCTTGAGACATGGTGACTGTGGTCTCATGAGAATCCCTGAGCCAGAGCTACC
This sequence comes from Martes martes, assembly GCF_963455335.1. Taxonomy (NCBI): domain Eukaryota; kingdom Metazoa; phylum Chordata; class Mammalia; order Carnivora; family Mustelidae; genus Martes; species Martes martes. The sequence continues at coordinate 88,767,827 of NC_137899.1, forward strand.
CAGCTAAACAGCTCTCAAGATTCTTGATTTAGAACCTTGGTGAGCTAATACATATTGTTATTTTCAACTGCTCAGTTTTGGGGTAATTTGTTACACAGCAATAGGTAACTAATACACCACCATACAGAAAAAATCGATGTAAATAACCTCAAGAACAGATAGTAATATAATAGTAATAAAATAATTAGGAAATGAAAAGTTTTAAATAATTACTATCTTGTTTTTTAACAAAATTTATATAATTTTAAGTTTATAAAAGTAAATTTTTGATATTGGTGTTTAATGTAGGCTTGAGAAATTCCTAAAATTTTAACAGTCGGCTCTCATGAGCCCATATGAACCAGTTCCAGCACCCCACTTTCATCTGGTGGTTGCCAAACTTCTGGGGTTGTGTATACCTATCAGGAATGATTCTTTGAGTTTATAATTGCAAAATAGCATGCACTACTCTACTAATATGTTATAAAATTAAGGAAAAATAAACAGTATTTTCACATCTTTTTTTTATTTTATTTTATTTATTTATTTGTCAGAGAGAGAGAGAGCACACAAGCAAGGGGGAACAGCAGGCAGAAGGAGTAGTAGGTTCCCCGCCGAGCAAGGAGCTCAATGTGGGACTTGATCCCTGGACCCCGGGATCATGACCGGAGCCAAAGACAGATGCTTTAACCAACTGAGCCACCCAAGCATCCCAAAATAAACAGTATTTTAAAATCGATTTTATTCCATTTATTTGATATAACACTTTCTATTTTCAGTGGAAACAAACGTACTAAGCAAGATAAATGCCTTGGTCCCGTTAGATCATCGCTGTTTTCACCTGCAAGGTGGCCAACACGGAGGCCATGTGAGGAGAAGGCAATATGTCGGCTTTGCAAATTTCTTGTTATTCCCTTGCACTGGCATCATTAAAATTCAATAAAATTTATGGCCTCTCCATAAGAATATTTTAAAGCCACTTCTTAATTTAGTGGATTAAATCCACACAAGATAATCTGCAAGATCATGTAACTGCATGCATGCAAATTACACAATTTCACAATTCTATCAAATACAGTGAATGAGAATGGGGGTCACTGTCAATCTCAACTCACCATAGAACCCCCACTCTTACCAGTTCACTTGGTAGACCACTGGTGGCAAATGCCCGAATGGACCAAGTGATGATGGCAGGGTCCATCCATAGAGGAAGTATTAAAGTTTAACTCCTTTCCTTTTTAAAAGAGAAATAAATCGATGTTTTGTTATTTTCCCTCCTATACCAATGGACCATTTTACCCAATCCCTGGAACATCAGGTGTCTCCCCTGCCTTCTCTCTTCAGAGACCTATGGTCTAATCCTCTGCTGGCAACAAAGGCTGACAAATGCTGTTCAACAGCCATGTAAGGCCTCCAACAAGGGCTCCTGAGAGGCACATACCCTTTCGAAAGAGGACGGGGAATCCCTGTAACTTGGATTTACAACACTACATTAAATGCAAGGGATATAAGAACACAAGCGGCGAGAAAACACTTAGCTGTCTCTGTGGAGCTGAAAAGATGAGGCCACAAGAAGAATGTTTCAGAAACAGAAAACCTAAAACTTGCAGCCGAGGCCCAACCAGGGGTGATGGATGGGACCTCAGGCTTGTGATGTCTGTTGAGAGCAGAAGTCAGAGAAAGCCAGAGAGTTAAAGAGAAAAACTCTAAGAGATGATTTGCAAGCCCCTTTTGAGTCTCTCAAGTTTCCTTTTCTGGGAAGATTTAATAGAAGAATAAAGCAGTCACCCATCCTCCTGCATAACATCTATAAATGTGTTATTCTCCTCTCCCCCCAAAAGTCTTAAGAGATGATCATTCAAATGCATATTTTTCTGCATATTATAAAGTAATTTGTCACTTCCTTTGTGTTTTGATCGATGTTTCCTGGTGTTTAGCTCCAGAACGTTTCCTTTCAGGCATCTGAAGCTGTGACATTTCTTAGAGACTCCAGTGTGGCTTTAAAGAATCTGTTTCTGGGACACCTGGGTGGCTCAGTTGGTTAAGCGTCTGCCTTTGGCTCAGGTCATGACCCCAGGGTCCTGGGATCAAGCCCCACATCAGGTTCCCTGCTCAATGGAGAGTCTGCTTCTCCCTCTCCCCCTGCTCATGCATGGTCTCATTCTCTCTTCCTCTCTCTCTTTCTCTCTCAAATAAATAAAATCTTTAAAAAAATAAATAAAAAAGGCCGCTTCTCTGACCATCACTGCGTCTCCAATGGAGGGGCTTAAGCCAGGGCAACTGGAGGGTGCCGGCGATTTATGATGGATGTGGCTCTTGGCCCACCTCAGCTAAGCTTCTATATCCCTGTTCATAACACCTCTGGCTCGCTGTTGGGATTAGGGTGCGAGTGCAGAGAATATATTGACAACATTTCTCTTAAAACAGATCGAAGCCTGTTTTAGATGTGGTATTCCAGGAGGAAAAAAAAAAAAAACACATCCTAAAATATCTCCCATAACTCTCAATAAATAAAGATAAATAAAATAACTCCCAGCCCTAGCATTTTCTCACTCTCACACCCTTTTCTCCTACTTACAGTCTTGGGTTGAGATTATTTGTCTTTATGGTTGAAAAAACCCGAGGTCAAGAGGCCCAGCCCATTGACACAGAACTTGTTTCTAAGGTAAATAGAGACGCAGCCGGTCCCACATTCTGTGAGATGGCCAAAGAGGGGAAAGTAAAGGAACTTTTTTCTTCTCTCTTGCTTCATGTTTTGCTGCCTCCCTCCCCAGGCATGGTCCAGGTTGAATTAAGTTGACAGTCCTCATTTACTTCCTACTTGTTTTGAGAAGACTCTTGAACAGAATTAAACCTCAGGGGCAGGATAAGAAAACAGGTAGAAAGGGACAGGTTCATTGGAGACATGAACCAGGAGGACGATTGCCAATATAAGGGACAGAAGAGGTTAATTAGAAATCTGTTTGGCCATAAAGCAGAAAAGACAGAGGCTGGACACCAGGATCAGGAAAGACAGGAATCAAGAAAACGGCACAGTTTTTTAGGCCATGATTTCACCTTTTCACAGCATCTTGGGGCAATTAATGGACAGAGACCCTGTTTCACCATTTAAGCCCGTGTAAACTGGAAGAGTACCAGGTCTTGCCTGAGCCTCGGGGTCTTTCTCCTAAACGCACGCATACTCTGAACGTAGGATTGCCAGATAAAATGCAGGATACTCGGTTACATTTGATTTCAGATGAAATAATTTTTTTTACTCCAAGTATATTCCAGGGGCGCCTAGCATCTGCCTTCAGCTCAGGTCATGATCTCCCTGTCCTGAGATCGAGCCCGGCCTACAGTTTCCAGCTCAGTGGGGATCCTGCTTCTCCTTCTCTCTTCCTCTGCCCCTCCCCCTACTCGGGCTCTCTCTCTCTCTCTCTCTCTATCTCTCTCGAATAAATAAATTTTTAAAATCATAAAAAAAAATACGTATATTCCAAACAATGTATGACATAGACTTAGGTTTAAAAAATGTGCTCTTTATCTGCAATTTAAACTTAATTGGACGCCCTGTATTTTTATTTGTTAAATCTGGCAACCCAAATCTAATTAAACTCAGATTACCCAGATTACTATTAAGCAGTTTTTCCTCAATTTCCCCTCCCCCAGGCCCTGGTAACCCCTGATCTGCATTCTGTCTCTGTGGATTTATCCATTCTGTACATTTTATGTAAATGGAATCCTACAGTCTGGGGCCTTGCGTCCTGCTCCTTTCCCTCCGCCTGTTTTGGAGGTTGGTCTCACTGTAATGTGGATCCGTATTTTATTCCTTTTTATGGGTGAATGATATTTTTCCTGAGTTTTAAAATTCAGTTTCTAAATCTTATTCTGTTTTATAGAATTAGCAAATTTTGAACAATAAATTTTAAACTGACTGATTAATATTTAGCCATTTACATAGTTAATTAAAATTCCTCTGAAATTTCAACTAGTGCATACACTTAATATATTCAATTTTCTTTAATACTTTAATGAGCTTTTTAATTGAAGTATAACTCACATATAGAAAAGTACACAACTCATAATTATGCAGCTGCATGAATTTCCACAAAATGAGCACTGCTAGGTGGCTATCACCCAGATCAAGAAATAGAACATACCCAGGGGTGCCTGGGTGGCTCAGTCCTTAAGCGTCTGCCTTCAGCTCAGGTCATGATCTCAGGGTCCTGGGATCGAGCACCATATCGGGCTCCCTGTTCAGTGCGGAGCCTGCTTCTCCCTCTCATAAAGAAATTAAAAATCTTGGGGCACGTGGGTGGCTCAGTGGGTTAAAGCCTCTGCCTTCGGCTCAGGTCATGATTCCAGGATCCTGGGATCGAGCCCCGCATCGGGCTCTCTGCTCAGTGGGGAGCCTGCTTCCTCCTCTCTCTGCCTGTCTCTCTGCCTACTTGTGATCTCTGTCAAATAAATAAATAAAATCTTAAAAAAAAATTAATTAAAAATCTTAAAAAAAAAAGAAGAAGAAGAAGAAGAAGAAAAGAAATAGAACATAACCAGTATTGCAGAAGTTCCCTCCTGCCCCTTTGCATTCTCCTGTGAAAGAGTTGTCTTTAAGTCTCGAATCTGTATGATTTTCTGTGGAAGATAGGCTTATCTGCCCAATGTTCCACCAATTATTTGCCAGTCACTCGTGTGCTTTAACAACAATGGCTGCATGGTGCAAAGGACACGATTCAGAAAGAAGCTCTGTGTTTGCCTTGTGGCTTCTAATATCCCTGGTGTGCACACACACACATACATACACATACACACACCCCAAAGGCCCTCCCCCCACTCCCCCTGCACGCTGGGGGACGGGTTCTTCCCTTTGTGCGCTTACACAGCACACATTGCCCTTGAGTGTAAAAGGAGGAAGTGCAAAACAATGACATTGTGTATCAATTACAGCTGGGTTTATGCTGAAGATCAACTCTTAGTTACTTATGTAAGTGTCCCACCGGCAGGTGGGCAGTCAACCCTTCTGTTGTGAAAACCCTTCAGGTATTGCCAGGGATAGACAGAGGAAGTCACTGGGCTTTATATTTGCTGTCAAGCGTTCCCCTGCCCAGATTGGGTAAAGACCTCCCATTTAGAAAAGATGCCTTGAGACGAAGTATTTCTAGCTAGAATGAACTTTTTCCCCAGCCAGATGAGCAGAAGACCCAGAGCTAAGATAAATGGGGAAGTCCTCAAGGGTTCAAGTGGGAAAAGCAGTCCCCAGCCACTTAGCAGAGGGTTCTAGCAGCCCTCTACCTACCATTCCTACCAAGGACTCTTTGCAGGTTTTTGAAGGGAGAGCCCACCAGATGACAGTCATCCTAGGCCCCTTTGTCATTATTTTTGTTTTTATTTTCAAGAGTTTCTGATGTGAAGCCTCCGACTGATGAGTGATTTTTCGCCCCTGTGGGTTGTTAGGGGTGATCAGTCTGTGCAGCAAGGTTCCTTTGCAGGCTTCCGACGTCATCATGCCGCTCGTCCTCCTGCAGGGGTTGAGGACACAGCACCCCAAAATATGCCACTTTGGCATAGCGTTTATTTTCAGCTGAAGGTACTTGATTTTAATTGAAGGGAACCGATGTGGGGCTCCATCCCAGAGTCCCGCGATCACGACCTGAGCTACCCAGACGCCCCTCCGCTGAAGGTCCTTGAGAAGCAGGAGATGAAGCAGGGCTCTTCGACTTCCTCTCTTTCCACCTAAAAACAGGTCATAACATTTCCCAGGAGAAGGGTACCCTCCTTGTACCGGGAATTGCTTTTCTACCCAGAAAATGGAACTCTGTTGATACATTTTGCAACAGAATACTGGGAGGGTTTAAGATCTAAGGCAAAAATCACAAACGTGATTACCTGAGAGCACGTTGCCCTTCCAGAGCCCTGCCTGCAGCCTTTCTGCACAGAGCAAAGCCCTCTGGGAATGAGCACTTCCAATGAAAAATGGTTTATTATCATAATGGAGTATTCAATTACTTACTCTGATGAGAAGTAGAGGCGTTTCTAAATTCATTGTAGTAATTTAGAGTTTTGGGGGGAAATAATTAAAAATGTGGGCCACCTATGGGTGCTACATAATGTGGATGATCTAGTGTGGTTATAAAGGAAATATAATACATTTTATTTATACAGTGTCTAGCTACAAAGAGTATATTAGGTATTTTGCAGTGGGGCTCGGAAGCCTAAAGCAAACAAGATTAAAATCAGCAATAAACCAGATCAGGAGAAGCCAGTGAAATTCAGCAATAAATCTGATGCAAAACCAATGTGTTATGCCAAAGGCCTTTTAGAATTTGCTGCAGGCTGATGCTTATGTTTTTTGGGGTTTTTTGTTTTTTTTTATTTTAGTGATAACGAAGGATAGAGAAGGTGGGGTTGATGGCTGTGAAGGAGAGTTCAGCCTGGGAGCACTTGCTATTGTAGGAAGAACAATTCTGATTTTCTGGGGAAAGGAGAATGTTCATGGTCTGCAGATTTTTTTGAAAACTGTGTGCTTGTGAGCTCGCGTGCATGAATGTGTTTGAGGCTGTGAATGTGTGTGGGGGGAGGGATTTACTTCCCACAGTCATTCATTCCTGTGTGACTCATAATCCTTATTCAGCAAACCCTTCCTTGCTGCATAACCCCATATTACCTTCTGGGCTTCCCACTCACGTTTCCCTCTCCCCCTCCCAACCTCAATTTTATCTCTCCTACTCCCATTCTCAGCTTTCCATCTTAAGTCCTCTACTCTTGGCACCCCCCCCCCCCCGCCCATGTTAGTGTAAAACACCGGGCAGAAATAAGACTGTGGAAATTAGATTTTGCAGAGGGTGTTTAGCTTCTGCCTGTTCAGGACAGGGGGATCCAGACTTAATGGTTTGGGGTTTGTTGGGTCCAGGTATCTAAATATAGTAATACTTAGACAAGTTCCCTGTCTCAGAACTTTATGAAACTGGCAGAAAAGATTTGTTGAGAAAGGTTGGGCACACTCTGTGTAAGGAAAATAGCTTATTTTTCTCTAGGCACCAGTGATAAACATCCTCGAAAGCGAATCTTCTATCACCCTGGCAAAACCCTTAATCAGGGTGTTGAAGAGAATGATTCCGGTCTGGTTTGTGCCCTCGTCTCCGTGTTCCATGTTGTTCCTGCCGCAAATGCAGGAGCACTGACCTGTCAAAGCCTCACCTCGAAGGACTGATCCTTATTACATATTTTCTACAGAAGGCTTTGCCTCTCTGCCATGTATTGGACGAATTACTTGCTGGTTGCCTGACTGCCTCGTTAACAAAAATGGGCGCATGCGCTCTAGCGTCTCTCATTCCACTCAGACTGCCCTGCACACTTGGGTCCCTTCAGCCTCTCTGCTTCCGCTCTGGCACATTCCACGTTCTGTCTGGTGGTGATCGATCCCAGAGCTGGTTCATCCCCCTTTGGTAGGAAGTATTACTTCCTGTTGGGCAGCTAACCATCCTGCTCCCAGCTACACCATGGTACCTTCTAGATAACACCATTAAACATCCTCTTCCTCCTGAAGCCATTGACTGAAGGTCTTATCCTTGAAACACTTTGTTTCTAAAACCATGTAGTGACATCAGATTGCAGGCATGACCATGGTTGTGTTATTTCCCACATTGCTAGTGTGTTACTACGAGGTGAGCGCTATTTTCACATTTTCTTTATGTTCCTCCGTGTCTGTCTCATTGCTATATATGTATCAAATACCCAACAAATATGCCTTTTCCATATACATGTTCTATACTTTTTCTTTTATTCCTCAACATCATATTTTTAAAATGTTTAAACCTACAGAGAAATTGAAAGAAAAACTATATTCTTAGGTTAACCAATTGCTAACATCTGGCCACATTTACTTTATCTGTTTACGCACGTATTTATTTTTTTCTAAACCATTTGGAAATACCATGAAGAAACCATGACTTTTCATCCATAAATTATTTCAAGACCCATTTCCTAAAAACAAGAACATTTCCTATATAAACACAATACTGCCATGACACCTAAGAAAAGAGATTAATATACAGTCTATGTTTAAATTCAAGAATTGTATCAAAAACGTCTGCCATAATTGGTTTACTGCTTTTTAAAAAATCTCAGATCCCATTAAGGTTCATGGATTGCATTTTGTTCTTACATCCAAAAAGTCACTTTGAATGAACGCAGAAATTGAAAATCATTTGTCTGTCTCATGGTTCTTCTTGGTAGAATCTGGAATAATCATTTCTACCTAGAAAGATTAGAGAGGAACTGAGGATAACATATGTAGAAACTCTAGAACGTAGCCTCGCATACACACACACACACACACACACGTATATATGGCACTCATTGGGAAGATCGGGATTGTTACTGGGATTAGTACAAGGCTGATCTTCTGCTGATATGCACTAGCTTACATAATGATGTTAATACTGAAATGCTATTTATTGTTGGTAAATAGCTATTATCTGAAGCCCCCATGATGTGCTCCCTCCCTCACACTTCTCACACGTAGCACCTGAAGTCTTAATTCCTGGCATGCAGATGACCCTCCCGGGACCAAAGTTGAGACTTGGTCATGCCTGATGTCCTATCATTCTTAACTTTTAAAATACCACTCCTGGATCAGAAGAATGGAAACCTTGAATAGACACATTCCGGATCACTGTGTGTCTATTTCAGTTTTCCCATCTGTTAACTGAGATTATAGTTAAAAATTATTTTAGAACTTCTGCTATTTTGTCAAATCCTCTCAATAGGTTTAGGTTTTAGCAGGTCTTACTGTTTAAGTCCCCTTGTTACCCTTTCCCATAATTCTCGGCATTTTGCTTTTCATGACACTCACACTCATGTGTTATGTATAAAAATCTTATTTATATTTCCCCAAAGGAGAGCACATTTTCTCCATGATCACTCCAGTCAAAGAACCCAGCATTCAGTGCTCAGGTGAAAGCCATGTTTATTAATTACAAATGTTGGCACTGAACAGGTAGCAGGTGGTAATGACTATTTCTTAAGAATTGTGTGCATAGCTGAGCATTTATTTACTTAATATTTTTGAAATTAAGTGTGAAAATCTCACAAACCTGTAAAGTTAAACAAATGTCATCTATTTAGCGTTTACTTAGTGCACACAAGTGTTTGTAAAAGTGGTACTTCTGAGCAATTATTTACATCAATGAAGAATTTGATGAGGTTTTGAGCAATCATTTAATTAAACTTTTAAAAAGTTTAAGAATGTATAAAAGTGAACAAACTGTGTGTGGGAACCCTGAAAAACCTGTGTCAGAATTGCCAGTGAAATCTTAGGAGAGAGTTTTGGAGGCTAAAATAAGACATGGACACAAAATTCTGGAAAATGATTGGAAATGGGAAGAGCAAAATGCCATTGAATTTTTAAAGTAGATGGTAATCGTCAAGGGACTGTCATCACCTTAGCAAGACACCAGTGTGAGCACTGTGTAACACAAGATATGGATGACAAACACAAACCACAGGAAGTAAAAGCCAGAATCTTGAAACTATTAAATTCTGTCAGAAACTCTGTATGTCAAATAAAGCTTGGAATAATGTATTTAAATTATTATTGTTTGAACAGATAATACATTCATATGGGTTAAACATTTTAAAATACATCCCTACCCTCCAGGTGCCCAGTTCCCTTCCCAAGAGGTAACCCAGATGATTATATATATGTTTAAGTTTTATTTATTTATTTTGAGAGAGAGAGAGCGTGGGGGAGGGGGGTGGATGAGGGCCAGAGGGAGAGGGAGAGAGAAACCCAAGCAGCCTCCATGCTGAGCACAGAGCTGCGTGCGGGCCTCTATCTCTCGACCCTGAGATCATGACCTGAGCTGAAACCAAGAGTTGGATGCTTGACTGTGTGACCCACGTGCTCCAACCCAGATGATTATTTCATCAGCTTCTTGTATTCTTACAAGGATATATGATGCATATGTAGGTATAATGTATTTAGAGCATATAAAAATTCAGTATATATGGTCACATTCAGAAAAGTGAACAGTATGTTTGACAATACATTGTTGTCACTTTCAGAAAAGTTAATAAAATAGAATATAAAAAATAAAATAGAAATGAGGTCTAAAACAAAGTTGAATATTTATGTAACCATCACCTTATCAAGAAAGAGAAGACTACTGGTCCCTCCCCCTCCAGTTACTACCTTGTGCCACTTATCTAGAAGGTAACCACAATTTTGAATTATAACAATATAGTTTCTTTTGCTTGTTTTTGAACTTTGTGTAGGTGGGACTATACAGTAGGCATGATTTTGTGTCTGTCTTTGTTTATTCCATATTACATTTTTTAAAAAGATTGTATTTATTTGAGAGAGAGAATGAGAAAGAGCATGAGAGGGAAGAGGGTCAGAGGGAGAAGCGGACTCCCTGCTGAGCAGGGAGCTGGATGCGGGACCCAATCCTGGGACTCCAGGATCATGACCCAAGCTGAAGGCAGTCGCCCAACCAACTGAGCCACTCAGGCGCCCTCCATACTGCATTTCTGAGATTCATTTATGTTGTTGTGTGTAGCTGAAATTGTCTTCTTTTTCACCGCTCTTGGGTATTCTGTTGCTTGACTATGACACTGTTTCTACATTCCACTGTTGGGCATTTTCCTGTAACGCCCAATTTGGGGATATTATGAATCATGCTGCTATGAATATCTTTCACAGTTCTCTTTGTACACATGTATTCATGTATCATTGGGGAAAATATATTTATATAATGTAAATAAGTCTTAATATGTTCTAACTCCCTCCACACACAATGGCGTTTTTCAAAGGGTTTCTAGGAAATAGGATGAACAGAGGAAGTACTTTCAGAGAGCTAATCAAGTGACTGTTTCTCATGTACTAGCTGAACCAGTTCAACTTGATAATCTCTGTTCAATAACTGTTCAGTCCACACAGAATAATTGATTCCATTTGTGAATCGGGCTCCCCTGTGACACCTGCCAGTCTCCAGATATCAGAAGGCATTGTCATAACAAATTTTTCTTGGTAGATGGTTGAAGATTCTCTTAGAACAGTTGAAGATAAATGATGGTCTTGCTGTTGAGTCCATTGCAATAGAAGTGTGATTTCAGGGTGATTGAACTTCTGAAGACATTAATCCTTGAAATCTTGGAATAGACAACTCCATTGTTTCATTGTCTGGCACAAGTGTCTTTTTTGTTTTTTAAGCCAACTGGCAAGCCAATTAAGGACAGAAATATTATCAAATAATTATTTAAATTAAAATTCATAAGCTTTTGCATTTTGAATATTTGTTTAATTCCACAATAAACATCTATAAGCATTTTTACAGAACAAACACATCGATCTTTGTATTGTCTACAGTTTTACTTATATATATGAAACATGAGACAACACAGGATTTTAGTCTAGACAGTATGAAAAATTACAGATATGAAATGATGTTGCTGACTCTATTTTAACATTCCTCATGATTTTATATAGTAAAATGAGATTACAATCTATAAATCTATCAAAAATGATTTCTATTTCTATTCATATATGGTTCCCAAAAGACAACTTAAATTTGAATTAATTTAACTAAAATGGTAAAGTCTATTTTAAGTTGCTGAAGAAATCACTGTATTTAAATCACTGACTAGTTTGATGACTATGGTGATGTTTACCAGGCGCTCTGGTTAATTTTCCTTAAAGGAATTTTGGAAGATTTGGTCTTAGCCCATTATATATTAAAGGAGTATAGAGGATGTTTCAATTCAACAAATACTGAGACCCTGGTCTGTGGAAGGTGCTGACGGTATGAAAATGAATTGTATTCATTTCATTATACAATTCATTTTCAGTGTATTTGCGCTCAAGTTTACCTGGTTTTGCACTCAAGTTTACAAATGAACAAGTCTGAAGGAAACCGACACAGCCTCTCCGACAACCATTATCATCTTGCTGTAAATGCTGTTAATGGAGATAAAGGGAGTTGTGGTATGTGCGTGTGTGGTGTGAATGCTTAGGTGAACTACTGACCTTTGGCCTTAAAGGGCAAGCAGAACTTAACCAGGTAAATGGAAAGACATTCTTTCTTAAAAATAACCATATGTTGAATGTCCTACATACATATCTTACTGAGTTTCTTAACAAGCCTGAAGATAGGTAGCCAGGTTTTAAGCCCATAGTTAAGATGTGGGATCTGGGACTCAGCAACATTGTAGGCTGAGCAAAAGCATGTAGAACAAGGGAAAAATATAAGAATACCTGGTGTGTTTGGGACATGGCTAGAGAGCAAGATGTAATGGGGAGTAATCAGGAAAGAAGCTGGGAAGATCATTTGGAGCTGGTTCTCTAGTAAACAGTTTGAAAAATAATGCTATGGGCACTGAGAGTCCTTTGATGTTCCTAAAGCAGGAGTAAAGGGTCAGATTCCCCCTATTGAGGGTGGGGTATAGGAGAGGTTCATATAAAGAAATATTACAGTACATTAGGGCGCCTGGGTGGTTCAGTGGGTTAAAGTCTCTGCCTTCGGCTTGGGTCATGATCTCAGGGTCCTGGGATCGGGTCCCGCATTGGGCTCTCTGCTCAGCAGGGAGCCTGCTCCCGCCCCCACCACCTGTCTCTCTGCCTCTCTGCCTACTTATGATCTCTGTCTGTCAAATAAATAAATAAAATCTTAAAAAAAAATTACAGTACATATAAAGTACGTAAAGTCTTACTTTCCACTCATTCAGTTGTAGATTAGATGCATAAGAAAAAACTTCTAACATCTGGAATGCACGAGGTGCTGCGCAGTTGGACGGCTAAATCATCAGCTGATGAGCAAGCCTCACAGAACAGCTGCAAGTCAGCAAAGGCCACAGACACCACGTACGACACATTTGAACTGGCGGATTTCGACTAGTGTGGTGGGTAAATCAGAATGAGGGTGATACAAGAGAAAGGAGTCCCATGTAGGAAGCTGATGAGAGTTTTAGAGGAGGGATGATAAAGACCTGATTAAATCAATGGGAAGGGAATGTCAAGAAGGAGATGGAATTAAGAAGCATCGTGCAGGTCAGATTGATAGAACTTGCTTGGTCTCTCTCTTTCTTTTTCTCCCTTTCATTATATGTATATATTGTAACTTCATATTATTATAAAATCATAAAATATGTTATAAATTTATATTTATATATTGCAATGGATGTAATGTACATATAGATACTTACTATCTACATGTAATAGTGTATAATTCAGTGACATTTACTTTATTTACAATGGTATGCAACACTATCCAGGCCCAGAACATTTCCATCACCTCCAAAGGCAACCTTGTGCCCATAAAGCAGTCACTCTCTATGTTCACCTGACAACCACTAATCTGTTTTCTCTCTCTTTGGATTTATCTTTTCTGGATATTTCATAGAAAAAGAATCACACAATATGGGACCTTTTGTGTCTGGCTTCTTTTACTTGGTGGAATGTTTTTGAGATATATCCATGTTGTAGAATTAATCAATACTTCATTCCTTTTTATGGCTGAGTAATAATCCATTGTATGGGTTTACCACATTTTGTTTCTCCATCTACCCATTGAGGGACATTAGTGTTCTTTCCGACTTTGGATATTGTGAAGAGTATTGCTATAAACATTTGCGTATACATTTTTATTAGGACACCTATTTCAATTCTTTTGTGTATATATCTCCATGGAAAATTTCTGGGGCATATGGTAATTTGGGGTTCAACCGTTTGGGGAACCTCCAAGCTGTTTTCCATTGCAGCTGTGCTATTCTATATTCTCACAGGTGATGCACTGGTTTCCCATTTCTCCACATACTTGCCAACAGTTGTTATTTTCCTTTTCAAAAAATTATAGCCATTCTAGTGGGTGTGAAGTAGTATCTCATTGTGGTTTGGGTTTGCATCTCCTTAAGGACCAATGATGTTTAGCATCTTTTCATGTGCTTGTTGGCCATCTGTATATCTCCTTTGGAGAAATGTCTATTTAGAACCTTTGCTCATTTAAAAAATTGAATTATTTGTCTTTTTGTGCTGAACTATAAGAGTTCTTTATTTTCTGGATACTAGGCTCTTATCAGATATATGATTTGCAAATATTTGGTCCCATTGCATAGGATGATTTTTCACTCAACAGATTTTTGAGCCATTTGTTGAAGCGGGAAACACATGGGAAGTAGACAGTAGGGAATAGAAGGGGGTAGGAAAAGTGGGTTCAGTTCGAGGCCTAGCTGAAAATCTGGGTGGAGAGTCCCAGAAGGTATTTGGCTATGCATGGTCCCTGGGACATTTTATGCACTAGGTGTTTGTTGGATGTTGGAATCTGGGAGGAACCTGGGGGACAGTTGCTGCGTTTGCTACCAGCAGTCAGGCTGGTGTCCCGCAGAAACAAAGAACACTCTCCTTTCTAGAATGTTGTCCTTTATTACTGAAAATACTATTCTTGGCCAACCTCCAACTCAAATGCAACATGAAGATTAAATCCCACTTCTACCATAGACAACATAGGCTGCACCAGGTACCAAGAATGTGGCAAACACAATAATAGGTGTGACCTTGTATAGCCTCTTGTGATCTACTTATAACACTTCCCTCCAATAGAATACAATGTGTGCATATCTCAAATTGAGCTTATATTTTTGTAAGACTTATGTAAACTGAGGTCATTGAAAAAGCTGATAAGTTGAAATCCTGAATAAAACCATTGTTTTGGGGGCGCCTGGGTGGCTCAGAGGGTTAAGCCTCTGCCTTCGGTTCAGGTCATGATCTCAAGGTCTTGGGATTGAGCCCCGCATCGGGCTCTCTGCTCAGCAAGGAGCCTGCTTCCTCCTCTCTCTCTGCCTGTCTCTCTGCCTACTTGTGATCTCTGTCTGTCAAATAAATAAATAAAATCTTTAAGAAAAAAAAAAAACATTGTTTTTTCCGTGATGAAAGCATCGTTCACTTTTTTCCTCTAGTTTTAACCTATAGGCTGTGCCTTGATTTCCTCAGCCATGCCTAAAGCACATTTTTTGTATCTTAGGTGAGCTGATTCTTATAAGCAGGTGACATCGAAGAGGACACGAAATAACTCTCTTTCCAGAGTTCTGCCCGCATGGCTGACGTTATGAAACACTCTTTTTCAAATCCGCTGGGTCTGTGCTAGGCATCCTGCAGACACCCAGGCCCGGCATTTTTTTATGAATCTGCTGCTGAGGTAGCCTTATTCACACATTTCATTTATCCGCAATAATAAGAATATCAATACCTTGGATTTATATAGAGCCTCTCCTCCAAAGAGGTCAAAGCGTTTTAATTTAATTGGATGTTCCCGTGGCTTTAAGAGCCTCTGGGTATATTTACAAATGTAATAATAAGAAACAGTCTGCCCTGGTTTACAATATAATAGACAATATAAAACAAGACCTGAGCATACACTGCTTCTCACTGTCACTGCAAAAACATAGCCAATGCCTGGCCATGGGGTTCAAGGTCCTTTCTGAACAGATCCGCATGGATCTCTTTCCCTATGACACCATTTCTTCTCCATGAATGCTTTATTCTATTCAAATTATTCTTTTAACATAGAATACATGTTGGCATGTTGCACCTCCACTTGTCTAGAAGCCCCTTTTCTTCCTGTTCTGGTGTTTAAGTCTCTCTCTTTTTTTTTTTTTTTTTTTGGTCCAGCTCATGTATAACCCACCTATTCCGCGAGGACTGCTATAGCCATCCTAATCTTCCGTGCTTATTTCCCATTGAAACATCTGCCGCCTTTATGCTTTTATTCTTTGGGCATTGAGAAGGTGCTGTGATTCATCATCATTTCCTTTTCTTTTACTTCCCTGTGTAGCAGGTTAGCCCTCCACACAGCAAATCAGTCCCTTAGATCTTCATACCTTTTATCTGGTTCCAAGTAGCCTGGTGAGTTGGGGAGTCTGTGGTTACAAATGGGCAGACCCACTAAGCCCTACCTTGATTTTTTTTTTTTTCCTCGCTCATTGTTCACAGTTAAGTGCAAGTTTGGGGTTAGTTTAGAAGCTCACCTAGAATAGAGGCAGTGTGAAAGGGTATGCCTGTGACCTGAAGACAAAAGGTGCAATGGGTAAGGTTTCTGGAAGTGGGATATAAAGGAAGTAGAATGGAGAAGCAAAAGCAATTCATTGAATTAAGGTTTAATTGGGGTGTGCTGATTTAATTATCACATAATTGCTTTTCCAGTTTATGATAAAAGTAGCCACCATTTTGGTGTCTATCCAAGTCTTGCTTTTTAAAAAAGCTCTTTTGTTTGTCTGTTTACAAAGGCAACCTATACATAGAAAATTTGGAAGATGCAGAAAGGTGTTTAAAAAATGGAAAAAAAAATCTGTGTTCTTGCTCCTCAAAACAACTTCATAATACCCATCGAGGTGTATTTTAAACAAAACTAGTATCTTACTTTTAGCAATAATAGCTGATGTTTGCCTAGTACAGATCACGCTTATCTCACACAGCGTCCAAATTACTCTTTCTAAGGGAGTTCCTTATTATCACCTGCTTTACAGGTAAGGAAACAGAGGCACAGAAAGGTTAAGTAACTTGCCTGAGGTAACCTAGCCAGTAAGTAAAGAGCTGGTATTGAATCTAGGTGGTTCTACCACACAACCCTCATTTAAAATATTTTGTTTTATTGCCATCAAATACACATAACATAATATTTTCTGTTTTAACCACTTTAAAGTATATCATTCAGTGGGTTTTAATTCATTCATAAAATTGTGCATTCATCACTATCAAGTTCCAGAACATTTCCATCTTCCCAAAAGGAAATCCTATGTCTATAAAGCAGTCATTCCCCATTCCCATCTCTCCCCAACCCCAGGGAATCACTAATCTGTGTTGGGGAAGAAGAATTTCTTCTGCTCTTCAAAGTCCTTCCAGCTGGACGAAGAATCAAATTGAGATGACACACATTAACAGGAGAAAATAAAAATTTAGTTTCATATGCACAGGGAATGCACAGAGACATGAGATTTTAAAGGCAGTCTGGCAGAATGAGGTGTATATGTCATCCTGAACTAAGGGGAAGGGGATCGGGGTCTGGGACTTCAAAGGGAAGGAATGAAGTTTATAGGAAGATAAGAGCATATGTTTGATAAACAAATGTTTTCTCGGGCATGCAGAAACAATGGGATATAGAAGACTTTGATCAAACAGCCCTTGCTAGGTCCCTCCCTGTCTACCACACCAAGTTCATATTGCAATGTAGTTAGTTATCTGTGGACCTGGAGCAGGTCTTCTATCTACACTCGTTTAAAGCAGTTGAGGGGGAGGTAAAGAGATTTTCCTGAATCTGCAGGGTTTTGTTTGCCTTTTAACTCAAAATGATCGTTATGCTAAAGTAGCCCACTTGGGGTATCCTGTCCTTGACCCTGACATCTGCTTTCTATCTGTGCAAATTTGCCCATTTGGGGCATTTCATTAAAATAGAATCATACATTGTGTAGTCTTTCGTGTCTAGCTTCTTTCACTTAATATAATGTTTTCAATGTTCATCAATGTGTAACATGTATCAATCTTCTATTCCCTCTTTTTGGCTGAAGAATATTCCATTGTATGGATATGTCAAATTTTGTTTATACCTCAGTCATATACCACATATTACAACACATTCATCCAATGATAGACACTGGGTTGTTTCCACCTTTTGGCCATTGTGAACAGTGCTGCTATGGATGTTTGTGTACAAGTTTTTTTGAGCACTTGTTTTTAGTTCTCTTGGATATATACCTATGGGCCAAATTTCTGGGTCATGTGGTAATTTTAATTTTTTTGAGGAACCACCAAACTGTTTTCGACATTGTCTGCACCCTTTTACATTCCCACCAACAATGTACAAGGGTTCCTTCTCCACATTCTTGCCAACATTTATTTTCTGGTATTTAAAATTATAGCCATACTAGTCAGTGTGAAGTGGTATCTCACTGTGGTTTTGATTTACATTTCCCTGGTGACTAATGTTGTTGAGCATCTTTTCATGTGTTTGTTACCATTTGTATATTTCCCTTGGAGAAATGTCTACTCTAGTCCTTTGCCCAGTTTTTAATTGGAGTTTCTGTCTTTTGTGGTTGAGTTCTAAGAATTCTTTCCATAAGCTGGAGACAAGACTCAAATCAGAGATATGTTTGCATATATTTTCTCACACCCTGTGGGGTGTTTTTTTTTTTTTTACTTTCTTGATTGTGTCCTTTGGTACACAAAAGTTTCTAATTTTGGTGAAATCCAAGTCATCTATTTTTCCCTTTGTTGTTCATAATCTTGGTGTGATATATAAAAATCCATTGCCAAATCTAAGGTCATAAGGATTTACCCCATTTTTCTTTTAAGAATTTTATCTCTTATGTCCAGGTCTTTGATCCATTTTGGGTTAAATTTTGTAATATGTTGTGAGGTCTGACTGTATTCTCCCTGACCTGCAAATTCATATGTTGAATCCTAACCCCCAAAGGCAATAGTATTAGGAGATAAGAGGTGATTGAGGATTAGTGTTCTTGTAAAAGAGACTTCACAGAAGTTCCTCATCCCTTCCACCACTGAGGACACAGGATGAAGGTGCTGACCATGAACCAGAAGGGGAGGCTTCACTGGAACACAACTATGTTGACATCTTTGTCTTGGACTCAAAGCCTCCAGAAATGGGAGAAATAGGTTTCTGTTGTTTATAAGCTACCCAGTCTGCGGTATATTATAGTAGGTTGAGTGGACTAAGACAGGATCCAACTTCATTCTTTTGCACATGTATGTACAGTTTTCTCTGAGTCATTGTTGAAGGGACTTTTCTTTTTCCATTGAATGATATTGGCACCATTGTAGGAAATCAACTGATCTTAGATATTTGGGTTCATTTCAGGACTCTGCATACTATTCCGTTTATCTATGTGTTTATGTAAGTGCCACACTTTTGACTACTATAGCTTTTTAGTAAATTTGAAATCAAGAAGACTCAGTTCTCCAAATTTGTTCTTTTTAAAGATTGCTTTGACTGTTTGGGGTTCCTTGCAATTCTATATGAATTTTAAGATCAGTTTTTTCAATTTGGCAAAAAAAGCCATTGGAATTTTCATGGGAATTGCATTGAGTTTATACATAGCTTTAGGGAACATTGATATCTTAACTATATTGTCTTCCAATTCATGGACACAGGATGTCTTTCCATTTACTTAGTTCTTCGATTTATTTCACCAATGTTTTGTAGCTTTCAGTGTAGAAGTCTTTCATTTCCTTGGTTAAATTTATTCCTAAGTATTTTATTGTGATTGTAAATGGAATTGCTTTGTTAAGTTTCTTTTGGATTGTTCATTGTTAGTGTATAAAAAGACTACCGATTTTTCTTGACATTGTATCCTGCACTCCTGCTGAGTTAATTTATTGGCTTTCATCATTTTTTTAAAAAGTCTTTAGGATTTCCATATGTAAAATCATATTGTCTACAAACAGTTTCACATCTTCCTTTCCAAATTAGATGCTTTTTATCCTTTTTCTTGCCTAATTGCTCTGGCTAGAATTTCTAGTACTACGTTGAATAGAAGTGGCAAAAGTGGGTGTCCTTATCCTGTGCCTGATCATAGCTGGAAGGCTTTCAGTTTTTCACCATTAAGTATGACGTTAGCTGTGTGTTTTTAATAAATATTCTTTATCATGTTGAAGAAGTTCCCTTCCATTTCTAGTTTTCCAAGTGTTTCATTGTGAAAAGGGTATTGGATTTTGTGAAAAGATTTTTTCTGCATCAACTGCAATGATCATGGTTTTTTCCTACTGCTTGCATTCTTAGCCACTAGGGCCAATTACTTTTCTCTCTGTATATAAGTTATTTAACTTTCTGGCCTGCTTTTTGTACTTACACTTTCATTAAAAGCCATTAAAATTATGATTTCCAGTGGCTATATGTTACAGCCTCATATATGGATGTTCTACAATTTATTTAATACTTCTATGTTTTTTCAATAAAGTTAGTTGATATGTTCTGTGTTTGCTGTTCTACAACTCCAGAACATCTGAATTTGCATTCTCTTCATCTTTGAAGTTCTTTAAGTCTTTACTGCTACTAAGCAGCATCCTTCCCTCCTGTTTCATATTTATTTTTCCTCTTGTTCCTTGATTTATGCTTTTCATAAGCACACTAATCTTTGTTTCTTATTTATTTCATGTTCTGAATTAATGACTAAGCCAGTAGAGTCAAATGCAAGAAATATAAAAACCTACCGGAAAAATATTAAGAAAACACAAGTACATTATTACTATGTATATTTTATTTAGCTGGGAAAGAAAAAAAATCTGCAAATTGGTCAGTTTTGCGTTTTGGTCTTTTGGTCAATATCTAATTTGCATGTTTTTGCAGGTATTTTTTTTTAGGATTATCTGGAAGTACAGGCACACTGGAAGATAGCTGAACTCACACATAATGTAGAAACACACGAATGTAGAAACATTTAGTTTTAGAGAATAAGCGTTTATTCTCTAAAGAAAAGCATTCCCATGTCTTATTTTCACATTTTATTGAATTGTTTTTATTTATTTAAATTTTTCTTTTTTCTGTGTGTCGAGGGCTGACTTTCAAGAGATTGCAACGAGGGAGCTGTTTTGCTACCTATGAAGCCCTGACTAAGTACTAAATTATTATTATTTTTTAAAGATTTTATTTACTTTTTTGACAGAGCACAAACAGGCAGAGAGGCAGGCAGAGGGGGAAGGGGAAACAGGCTCCCCGCTGAACAGAAAGCCTGAGCCTGATGGGGGTCTCAATCCCAAGACCCTGAGATCATGACCCGAGCGGAAGGCAGAAACTTAACCCACCAAGCCACCCAGGCGCCCCTAGGTTTTAAACTATTTATTATTTATTATTTATTATTTTTTATTTATTTTTATTTTTTATTTTTAAGATTTTATTTATTTATTTGACAGAGAGAGATCACAAATAGGCAGAGAGGCAGGCAGAGAGAGAGAGAGAGAGAGAGAGGGAAGCAGGCTCCCCGCTGAGTAGAGAGCCCGATGTGGGACTCGATCCCAGGACCCTGAGATCATGACCCCAGCTGAAGGCAGCGGCTTAACCCACTGAGCCACCCAGGCGTCCCAAAGTTTATTTATTTATTTATTTGACAGACAGAGATCACAAGTAGGCAGAGAGGCAGGCACAGAGGGAGAGAGGAGGAAGCCGGCTCCCTGCGGAGCAGAGAGCCCGATGCTGGGCTCGATCCCAGGAGCCTGGGATCATGACCTGAGCTGAAGGCAGAGGCTTTAACCCAATGAGCCACCCAGGCGCCCCTTAAACTATTTTTTTAAACCACTTGTGTTTAAAGTCAAATTTTGCTCATAGACACACCCCCGCCCATGTAAAAACACACCCCTATATCCTCTTTGTGGCATTTTAAGGTAAATTTGATTAAAAACATGATATAATTCTTAAAAAAAGGAAACTGGAAAACAAAACAAAACAAAACCCAGACCAGATCAGAATAAATACAAATCAGTCATTAGGAGACTTCACCAAGTTGCCACTGGTTTAGTTTTCCTGCGCTCCCAGGAACCACGGAAAGAAACTACAATTCCCAGAGTGCTTAGAGCGAATGCGAGACCGTGAAACCTGCCTCCTCAGTCCCACCTCCTTAGTTCAGCGATTGGACTGTCCAGTTTCCTGTCTCCGAACTTCTCTTCTTCCATTGGTTACTTCTCAGCGAGGTCAATTACAGAGTTTACGTTGGCTTGGTCCCTTCTTACCACCGGTTCCCCGCCTCCGCCCGGTACCAAGATGGCGGCAGAAGCGGCTGGTGGGAAATACAGAAGCACAGTCAGCAAAAGCAAAGACCCCTCGGGGCTGCTCATCTCTGTGATCAGGTGAGGGAGGCAGGAGGCAGGGTCAGGGGACAGGGGGCAGCGGGCAGCGGCTCGACCTCCGCTTTGGAAGGGAGAAGGGTTAGCTGGGTTCCACCCTGCCGACCCCTCCCCCTTCCTCCTTGCCTCCCCCCAGCCCCTCCCAAGGGCCCCCGCAGTTCCCCCATTTTCTCTGGGGTTGGGCTGAAGGGAGGAGCCCCGCCTCGCTGTCTTGTCTTTCGGACCTGAGCTTTCCATTAGGGTCCGTGGGCCCTAGAAGCACGCTGTTTGGGGCTTGGTAGAGAAAGCCAGGTGTGTTCATTTATTCACACAGCGTTTATTTATGGATTGCCTTCAGCAGCGCTCACTTGGGGAAGGCGCCTTGTTTCCTGGATTTCTGGGTGGAAGGCCCTGAAGTCCGGGGGCGACTGTCACGAGTTGCAGATTGTGTTCTCACACTTCGGACACCTCCAACCACCTGTGAATGGCCACAGCCTCCAATACGAGAGCCCGTAGTGAGCTTGTAGAAGGGCTGTAGGTTGGAAGGCGTACAGTTGTTTTCCATTTTCCTTCTGCCTTGCTATCCCGGTCTGTTCCTTCAAAACAAAACAAATTTCGGGGTATCCTCTATGCACGTTATTTTCCCAGAATCTGCATGGTGGGAGTGGGAGTGGTGGGCCTTTTAGGGGCTCGTTTTTTAAAAATGTGAAATAAAGTAAGGGTGGGGAATCCTTTCGGACATCATTAAGGATGATACAGGAAGTGATTACAACAACCTGAATAAAATATATTATAACACGTTTTTACGTTGTTGACATTTGAATGTCAATTCGGGAATTTTTCATAAAGTAAACCCCCGCCCCATGCTAAACTTCTAGTTGAGTTCTAGGAGGGCCCCTGCAATGTCCTGATGATTTTTTTTTTTTTTTAATTCAGCCTCAACAGTACCTGGTAGTTAGTAAGGGTTTGAATATGAGAATAGATTGAATTTTAAAATAGTCTAACACTCCTGGTCTGATAAAGACCCATCTCATGGGTGTATTTAGGGGTTTCTAGTTTAAGATTATGAAATTATTACTGTTTTTTTTTTTAATATAAGAATTGTTCTCTGTGTGGAAATGCTTCATAAACTTGGTGGGCCATGCAAAGGGAGCCCTGGTCTAGTGTGGACCCACATTCTTGTGACATTACAGGCAGTGTAGATGTTTGTTTCGTGATACTGAAACTCCAACTAGAGTATGGAGAGATGGTAGCATACCATCTTAATCCTTTGTGGAGTTCTAATATATGAATTTATTTGGATTCTTTTTTGAACTTCTTTATTTTTTCTGCCTTATAGTCAACATTCACTTAAACGATGTATTCAGTGCCTGTTTGTACTATGGTGCCTCGGAGTTAATACATACTTTATAAATATTTGTTGAGCAATTGAGTGAATTCCCTGAGTTTAGCAAAGACGAATCAGACATGATGTTACCCTTCAGAGTATAGTTCACTTGAGGGATAAAACATGTAAGTAAAAACTGACAAGAAGACTAGAAACAGGAGTGAAATATGGGAATCCAGAAGTAGGAGTGGTCAAGTGTAATGGGGTTTAGGGAAGGTAACAGCTGTATATAAACATACCATTTCATCTGTGCATTTCTGATTCTGTAGGCTTCACCCATGTCTTTTCTGCTGTGTATCAGTGTTCTTAAATGCCAGTTACATTCATTCTAAATGCCCTACATCCTACGTTTGAAAAAAGCATAAAAACCAAACTGAAGTTTCTTGTTTTTTAAACTGATGCTGATTCAGAAACACATTGCCTTTGGTTGTCTGTTCCTTTGTTCTTCAGGGGAACTCTCCCTCTGAATGGGGTGGCACATGATTTTGTGGTTATTCACCCACCTCTTATGCCCATCTATATTACCTTCACATATCATCATGATTTAGGCCTACACAATTTTTATGCTGAATTCTGTTGTGTATTAATGTTTTTCATTTTTCTTCTTTATCCTTGACCACCTCAGACCGCTTGCATAATGCTTTCGTTACTGTTAACTAGCATAGTAAAATGGAGGGTCCAGATCTACCATCCTGGGCGAGTTTAGTAAGGATTAGAGTTCATGGTTACATATGTACATGGTTACATAGAGTACATGGTTACATATGACCTTATTTAAGACTAGTTGTTGTTGCTTCTCGAGTGTTGATGTTTATATTTCAATATTTCTTTGAGTCACAGGAAAATTGTGGGTTTGGCCTGAGAGTGTTGCCAGCTCTCTCTCCTTGTTTCCTCCCTGATGTGCTTTTTGAACATATGCAATGGTTTAAGTTTCGTGAACAGTAGCAGTTAATGAGAGTAGGATGGTAGTATTACTTTGGTGTTTGGATGGGGAGAAGCAGGGGAGAGTACTTCAGAGGAGAATAGAGTGGGGAATGTAGTTGCTAAGAGAGTAGATCTTAAAGGTTCTATTACAAGAAAAAGAAATTGTAACTATGTGAGATGGGTGCATGTTAACCTTATTATTGTAATCATTTTGTAATATACACAATGTATTAAATCATGTTGTACACCTTAAACGACTATGGTGTTATATGTCAATTACATCACAAAATTGAGGGGAAAAATGGAGAATGTATATTTCTTGTTAGTAAATTGTTCTGTTACTCTGAAGTTGCTTTGTCTTCCTGTTCAGTTTGTATTCTTTGTGTTACCCCTTCTTGCAACATTGTATTCATGATTCTTAATTCCTCATGTTAAACTTGGATTACCTCCTCTTCTCCTTAACCTCTTTTCAGATTCTCTCTCAAAGACCAAAGCTTTCCCGAATCCATTTTAGGTTCATGTTTATAAAATCTGAGCCTTCTTGAAGATATATTGATACATGCCAGTTCTCTTTTATGTTTACTTGGACCTGTCATTTTGTCATCAGATAAGTGAGTCAGTGATAATCCTTTGAAAAGTTTGATTAGTTTAGCTTTATCTTTTTTTTTTTTTTTAAGATTTTATTTATTTATTTCACAGACAGATTACAAGTAGGCAGAGAGGCAGGCAGAGAGAGAGGAGGAAGCAGGCTCCCTGCTGAGCAGAGAGCCCGATGCGGGGCTCTATCCCAGGACCCTGGGATCACGACCTGAGCCAAAGGCAGAGGCTTTAACCCACTGAGCCACCCAGGCGCCCCTTTGTTTATCTTTTTATATCACTGAACTTTTTTTTTTTAAAATAGTGAATATTAAAATGTCTCCTTTGCTTCTTTTGTTCAGATACGTTTAAAAAGTCATTTCTAGGGGCTCCTGGATGGCTCAGTCAGTTAAGTGTCTGACTCTTGGTTTTGGCTCAGGTTGTGACCTCAGGGCTGTGAGTCTGTGCTCACAGGGGAATCTTCTTGAGATTCTCTCCCTGCAGCAACCCCCCCTCCCCACTGCCACTGCCACCGCTGGTGTACGCACACATGTGCGCTTTCTCTCAAAAAATCTTTCTAAAAAAGACATTCCTATACCTTAATTATGTACTAGTCTAACACATCATATATATTTAAAGCTATTTCTAGGACTTGAAACAGCATTTTTAAAAAAGATTTTATTTATTTATTTGACAGGGAGAGATCACAAGTAGGCAGAGAGGCAGGCAGAGAGAGAGAGGGAAGCAGCCTCCCCACTGAGCAGAGAGCCCGATGCAGGGCTCGATCCCAGGATCCTGAGATCATGACCTGAGCCAAAGGCAGAGGCCTAACCCACTGAGCCACCCAGGCGCCCCGAAACAGCATTTATTGCTAGTCATCTTTTAACACTGGATAAGAAAACAACAGGTGGATAAGGGTTCTGCCTAAGGACACATTAAGTATAGACATGGGAACCAGCCAAATCTCGTCACTCCTTCTATCTGTGGTACCAAATAGTTAAATAATAACTATTTTGGTAGAATGATCATTCATCACTTTGAAGCATTTAAAAATCAAAACATTTTCAAGAAGTCTAGAGTAGTGAAAATGTTACATCTTGGGGTATTTAAGTACCTCGAGACTCATAAATGAAATTCTTAACCATTTAAAAAGTGTTGATTAAAAATATTTCTGGACAGTCAGATGTTTCAAAGGGTAGACTCCTGGGGTATTGCAGAAGAGGTCCTCAGGCTGGGAAGTGGGGCTTTGATGAGGAGATGGATGGTGCTTGGGACCGAGTCTGTCGGAGGCCACTGCTAACTGCAGCTTTTGGTTTGAAGTCTTGCCGCTGGCCCTTTAAAATGGAACTAATTGGGTGGACAGAGTTGCGATCACCTGCTGATGTAAATTTGGACAGTTTTACACGTGTGCGCGCACACACAGCATTTTCCTACTTTTCTATTGATTTCCCCCCCCAACCTTTTCTTTGGTGTGAAATCGGAGCAGGCAGCCTTTCTAAATGGGGAATGGGCAAGATGGCATTTTGGAGATGCTGTTTTATTTTTGTGAGTTCTTGTCAGATTTTTAATTGGGAAATGTGTCTACCACTTACTGTTAGGTGATTTGCTTTCCAATTAAATGTTGACTCTCTTCTCTTTATAAGTTGGCCTTTAATAGACCATTTAATTGGGAAGACAAACTTTGACTGTGGCTTTAGGTGACCTTACGGAAACCTCAGAGTACAGCTTTTGTGGACAGACTCTGGTTACAGATGTCAAGGAGGTTTGAAGGCAGTTGAGGGCTCACGTTTTCATCAACTTTCATGTCTTCACAGAAGTTGGAATTTCAAAAACTTAGAAAATCCTTTATTGTAGACACCTGTTAAATTCCCTTCCTCCTCCGAGAGTGTTTTGGTCAGCCCTACTTTTAATTCAAAGCAAGCTTTGTTGAAGGGGTCCAGTCTTTGATCAGGGCTTTGAACAAATAGCTTTGAGGTCCATGACACAGTTTGTGGCAGAAAGGAACGTGGTCATTCTGGAGCAGAGTCCCCGAAGTTGTGTTAGCTGGTTAGTGTTGTTTCCAGTAACACCTCTTCTCTTCATCTGAGCCTGGCTCGTTATGGTTTTTTGGGTTTCCACTCCCTTTGCACCCTGGGACATCTTGGCACCGGGGATGCAGTACTGTTTGAAAATTGCTGCTAGGCTGTCTGGAGACTAAACACTTTTTTCTCCTCAAAGTCTTGGGACATGTGGCAACATATGTGGATGGAGGGGCAGAATAATCCCCCCTCCCCCACTTTTCCTGCTAAACATGAAGAATTAGTATCTTGGGAATCCATGTCTTAGTTTCTAACCCCACGTGTAATTCTTAACATTGGGATTTCCTGAAGGCTTTGAGGCAGAGAGGTGTAATGTTGGGTGATAGGTCAGGTTTTTTTTTAAGCCACTACTTACAGTGGATAGATATGGTCATAGTGTTCGGTGGACGTTGAGGTACAGTTAGTAGAAACTTCCTGGATTGTGTTACCCATGTACAATTACCTTGGACCAGTTACTTCAGACCACTGTATCTAATACATTTGTGAAATGGGACAATGATATGATCTTTGGTTTTGGGGGAAATTTAAGAGGGTACAGGAGGGGCTAACACAGTTTGGCATAGAGAACGCTTGCAGGTGTTTATTTCTTCCTTTTCAGGATCTGCTGCTTCTCAGAGTCTTTCAGGATCTGTTCATTTCTTCCTGCTTCAGGATCTGGTTAGAAACTTGATTGTAATGTCCACCAGAGAGCTCCCAGGATATGATGTTAATTTTCTGTCAGAAATAACCTTTCCAGTTTGGCTTGACTGTTTGATTCCATTTGTCAGAATGTTCACTTTGTAACCAAGAAACCTTGTGTAGTTGAATTAAGATGGTAATTATTGATAATTTGAGAGTCAGCCACAGAAGCTAGATTTAAATATATATATGCTTATGTGTGCATGTAAAACATAAAATATAAACAGACGTAAGGTATAAAACATTTATTAGATTAAAGGCAGAGAGTTTATAAACCAGCGAACTGAGAGGCCTATGATCTCTTTGCCTACATAACCCTTTTGCCATTAAAATACATAATTTTTAAAATTTAGTTGGAAAAGAAAATTCAAATATTTCAAGAGGAATAAAATAAAAAATGAAGACTTTTCACTCTGTTCATCTCCTTCCTGCTGTACCTTTGGTTCCTTGAGAGGAATAGAAAATTGTATTTAAGTATGCGTGGATGTATAATCTTTAAACCAGAATATATATTCTTTAATATTTAATATTTTAATATATAATACTTATGAATTTATATACACTTAAGGAATATTAATTAAAATTATATTTTCTTTAAACAAATGGGATCATACTATGTATATTTTTGACCCTTTATTCATTTGCTTGTTTTTCTTTATTTTGGAGATCTTTTCTAATAACACATACTGATCTATCTCAATCTTTTTAGTGGCCATGTAGCATTCTGTCATATGGATACACCACAATCTGTTTGATTAGTGGTCCCTCTCCCATCCCTTTTTTATAACAAACACTTAAGTTGTTTCTTTTTCTTTTCTTTTTTTGAATCTTCTGTTAAAACAGCATTCATGTACATCAGGGAGTAGACCGGTGGTGTAAAATCATGGCAGTGGCAGGGGAATAGCCACACCTGAGTATCTTCACATTTTGTATTTTGAGAGAGTCAAAATGTCCTCCAGAAAGATGGTCATTTTCGCTCCCACCAGTGGTGTATTTGCTCACCTGTTTTCCCAAGCCCTGGCCAGAAACTGGATGTTTCTGATGATTGTCTTTATTAAGTCAGTTGTGAGTAAGAGGGGAGGAATTGTCTCCCTGTCATTTAGTGTGTGTTACAGCTGGATGTATGTGGATATATACGTGTTGCAAATATTTTCTCCCAGTCTGTGGCTTGTCTTCTTCTCTTGACAGAGTCTTTCCCAGAGCAGAAGTTTGTACTTTTAATGAATCATTAGTGATTTCTGTTACAGGTCATGTCTTTGGCATTGTAACCTAAAAACTCTGTGCCATACCCACGATCATGTAAATTTTCTCCAGTGTTCACTTCTGGGAGTTTCATATTATGTCTTGTACTTGGCTGTCCAGTTCAGGTTACCCATTTCAAGTTAATTTTTGTGAAGGCAGTAAGATCTGTGTCTAGAGTCACTTTTTTGCAGGTGGATGTTCAGTTGTTCAAGCACCATTTATGGAAAAGGTGATTTCTGTTTTCCATTGTTGGACCTATGTGGGATCTTCAACAACATTCCATGCGTTTTGTTCCCTTCTTGTGCATACTTGTCATTGCCACGTCCTCATTTTTGTGTCACAAAAACTTGTAAAAAAAAAAAAGTTATTAAAAAGAAAACAAGTCCAACAATCTCATTTCCTAAATATTAAACTGTTTTCCTTTCTAAGGTTTTTGTGTGGATCTTGTGTAGGTACTTACAGAAGTTTAATAGTTGTAGTTATAACAACTTTTTTTTAGCATAACAGAATTTTTTCATGTTGCTGTATACAGTGTTTGGAGTTATATAAATATTTTTTAAGTGGGAGAATTAAAAATATATAGAAAATTACAGAGAAGAAAATATAAACTCTCATATTCTCTTTACCCAGAATTAAACACTATTAATAACTTTGCTTCCAGTTTTAAAAAGTTGGCTGTATTGTTATAATTCAAAACAATATATTGTTATATATTCAAACAGTGGAAATGCAGGAAGATGTGATTATTCCAGTCACTGTCACTGATATTAGCTGAACCTCATTCCAGACTTTGCTGTGTCTCTGGGTGTATGTATATGTGTGTGAAAAATATTGGATGGATAGATAGAAATTCTTTTATTTCAAACAAAAAATATATTTTTTAAATAAATATAGGAGCTTACTCTATATGGTAACTTATTTTTAAGTAATCTCTACCCCACAATGTGGGGCTCGAACTCACAACCCCAAGATCAAGAGTCACATGCTTTATTGACTGAGCCAGCCAGGCACCCTTCTCTATGCTAACTTATATGCTGACTTTATTTGTCTCCATTTTTGAGGTATACATACGTATAGTCAAGTGCACATATATTAAGTATATGGCTTGATGAATTTTTACCTGTATAACCACTACCCACATCAAGATAGAGACAAACACTTATAGCATCCCTGTCTTTTTTCCAGTTTATTTTTTTGTGCAAGAGTATCTTGTTGTTCCAACATCATTCATTAAACAGATTATGCTTGCTTCACTGAATTTCTTTTGCCTATCTGTCAAAAATCAGTTGACTAATGTGGGTCTATTTCTTGATTCTCTATAGTCTATTTCACTCATCTGTTTATCTTGATGACATTACCACACAGTCTTGATTGTTGCTTTTTTAAGTCTTGAAGACAGTGTATGCTCTCCACCTGTACCCTACTCTTTTTTTCTTTAAAGATTTTATTTATTTACTTGACAGAGATCACAAGTAGGCAGAGAGGCAGGCAGAAAGAGAGGGGGAAGCAGGCTCCCCGCTGAGCAGAGAGCCCAATGCGGGGCTCCATCCCAGGACCCTTAGATCATGATCTGAGCAAAAGGCAGAGGCTTAACACACTGAGCCACCCAGGCGCCCCTCTACCCTACTTTTTAAAAGTTATTTTGGATGGGGTGCTGGGGTGACTTGGTTGAGTGCTCAACTCTGAATTTTGGCTCAGGTCTTGCTCTCATGGTTGTGAGTTCAGGACCTTCATTGGGCTCCATGAAGCCTACTTAAAACAAAAGTTATTTTGGGTATTCTAGATCCTTTGCATTTCTGCATCAATTTTATTTCATTTTATTTTTTTCCCATATCAGTTTTTGAGTTAGCCAGTAAATTTGTACGGTTAAACCTTCTGGGATTTTGTTTGGGATTGCATTGAATGTACAAAGTGACATAGGAAAATTGACATCTTAGCTATGGTGAATCTTCTTATCCCTGAATAGGTGTATTTTTTCATTTAATTCTTTAATTTCGCTCATCAATTTTTTAAATAGATTTCAGTGTGTAGTCTTACATATCGTTGGTCAGATTTATGTAAGTATTTTAGGCACTTCAAGTCCCACACCTCACTGAGTGCTGATGTTTTCCCCTCTTTACTGTGTCTTCAAAGTCATCAATCTTTTTTTTTTTTTAAGATTTTATTTATTTGACAGAGATCACAAGTAGGCAGAGAGGCAGGCAGAGAGAGAGAGAAAGGGAAGTAGGCTCCCTGCTGAGCAGAGAGCCGGACGTGGGGCTCGATCCCAGGACCCTGAGATCATGACCTGAGCCGAAGGCAGAGGCTTCAACCCACTGAGCCACCCAGGTGCCCCAAAATCATCAATCTTTTCTGCAATTTCCAATCTGTTGTTAATCCTATGTAATGTATTTTTTTATTAGATTATAGTTTTGAGCTCTAGAAGTTTGAGTTGGGTCTTTTAAGAAAAAAAAAATCTTTAAGAGTTCTCCTTGAACATTCAGTCTTTCCTGTAACTTCTTGGACTATGAAATACAAGTATTATAATACTTTTAATGTTCTTGTTTACTCATTTTGTCTTCTTATGTCATTTTTGGGTTAGTTTCAGTTGATTAATAACTGCTCCCCCTTTTTACATACCTTACATATGTTTTGGATACTAGATATTGTGAATTTTACCTTTGGGTACTGATAGCAGATGTCTTTGTTTTCTTGTAAATATTCCTGAATTTTGTTCTAGGATTTGGTTAAGTTACTTGGACATTGTGGTCCTTTCAGGCCTTGTTTTAAATT
This sequence comes from Martes martes, assembly GCF_963455335.1. Classification (NCBI taxonomy): domain Eukaryota; kingdom Metazoa; phylum Chordata; class Mammalia; order Carnivora; family Mustelidae; genus Martes; species Martes martes. Next base: position 88,799,262 of record NC_137899.1, read on the forward strand.
TTGCTCATGGGGATGGAGCTACATTTGGTTTAGGGCCAGTTTTGTTTCCTTAATATGGCAAAATTCTTTTGAGCACTCCACCTAATGCTCTGTGAACCCTGAGATTTTCCCCTCTGGCTGTGTGTGATTTCAGGTACTTGTGCCCATTAATCCTTACTGGTGGTTCTTTTCCTGGCCTTGAGTAGTTTTCCTAGGCAGGATGATAGTGAGCGGAAGCTTTAAGGGAGCCCTTCTACACGATCTCCAGAGTGCTCTGTAGTTCTTTCCTCTCCATCACCTGCCCTGCAAACTCTGCCTTATGCTTAAGGTTTTGAAATCAGTTTTTTGTTTTTGTTTTTGTTTTTGTTTTGGTTGTTGTTATTTTCAGATGCTAGGGCAAATCCAGTCCCAGTTATTTCATCTAGACCAGAGCGGAAGTCTGTCAGTGCTTCATATTTTGAAAAATATCTTTAGAGATTTTTATTGGTCAGATTTCATCAGTTGCATATGAGCAGATGGAAGAATAAGGTCATCATTTATACCGGTCTGCTGTATAAAGGTACAGCATGAGAGTAAACTAGACATCTCGGCCCTAATAGCATTTCAGATTTTGCAGAGTATTTCATTAAACAGCTAAACACTTTCGCTTCATTATAGTATTTTTCCAGGAACTTTTCCTTCAGAACTCCGAGAAATGCTTTGGGACTATTTTGCATCTTTTGTGTATTTCTTTATTATTAAAAATATAGGGGGTTTTTTTTGTTTGTTTGTTTGTTTGTTTTGTTTTTCTGTGATAGTATTGTTCTTGGTAGCCTGAACTTTCATAGAGCTGGTAATTGGTTTTCTTTGGGAGGCACAGCATTTAGATTGTTTTTTGTTGGTGGTGGTTTTGTTTTGCTTTTTGTTTTTGCTTGCATTTTTCAGTTTGCAGTGGTGAGCTCTGAGCTCTGCTCACTTTGGTCTTCTCCTCTGCAGCTACTTATATTTTTCACTGCTTTCAAGCCACGAAATGAGTTCTGGTCTTTTTAGTAGCCAATCCTTTATGTGTCGGGAATTTTGCCTTGAAAAACATGGGAACTCACCATTTAACAGGAAAGTTCTTGGGTACCATTTGACAGATAGGAAAACTTAATATTTTAAGTTCCTTAGGAGAACCTTTTTTGACCATTTAATTGTTTTAAAAAATTTTTGTTCTTCAATTTTTATTTTTTTATTATGTTCAGTTAGCTAACATATAGTCCGTCACTAATTTTTGATGTAGTGTCAATGATTCATTAATTGTGTATACAGCCCTTGAAAAAATAAAGTGGCATATAATTCAAGAAGCATTTTTCCATTTAAAATTTGGTGCCTGTCATTGTGCTCAATATGATGGGGGACATCATTTTATTTTTAAAATATCACTTGAGAGCTTGCTAGGATTGTAGAATCTTAAAAAGGGGGGAGGCAGCCTCTGTCACCACCTGGCCCACCCGAGCCACTCTGCAGTGTAACAGGATTACCAGATGATTTGAATCCAAGTTAGAGTTTGAGTAGCCCTTAGGACATAATTTAGTTGGGGAAATAAATCAATTAGCATTAACTTTTTAAAGCTGAGATAATGGTATCCTGGCTATTTTTTACAAAAATATTCTCAATTTAAGTAACAAAACAAATAAAGAAAAAGCCTTTTTTAAAAAAAAAGATTTTATTTATTTATTTGACAGAGAGATAGTGAGCACAAGTAGGCAGAGTGGCAGGCAGAGGGAGAGGGAGAAGCAGGCTCTGCTGAACAGGGAGCCCGATGTGGGACTTGATCCCAGGATCCTGGGATCATGACCTGAGCTGAAGGCAGCCGCTTAACCGACTGAGCTAATCAGGCGCCCCTAAAGAAAAAGACTTTTAACTCTAGAGAACAAACAGGCAGGAGCCCGGGTGGGTGGGGAGGCTGGGTGAAAGAGGCGATGGGGATTGAGTGCACTTACTGTGATGAGCCCTGAGTCATGCATAAAATTGTTGAATCACTGTATTGGACACCCGGAAACGATGTAACACTATGTAAATTATACTGGAATTAAGACTGTTTTCTTTTAAGAGGTACATAGTGAATTATATACTGATAAAAATATCCGAGTCGAATATTTCCTTCAAAATAACTAGGGGTTCAAGTTAGGGTATAGATGAAACAAGACTGGGGTGTGTTGATAATCATTGAAGCTGGGTTATTTGAGGAGTCTCTCAGGTTTTGTACGTGTTTGAAAATTTCCATGAAAATGCACGTGTGTGTTTATGGACTGGGGAGATACAAGGGGGTGGGAATTACAAGGGTCTGTAGATGACTAAATCTAAGAAATACTACATAATCTCCATGTCTTATCCACTCAGCTTCTGCCCTCCTCCCCAAGGCACCTGGCACATGAACATATTAAAGTCTCCTGGATGTCTGCAGTTAAGAAACTTGCTTCAATTTGTGTAATCCAGAATTTCAAGATAACCTAGTACCATGCAGCACCTACTCTCGTCTTCTAAAATGGGATTTCTGAGGAACTGACCGGAAACTCCACATTAGGAAGTAGCCTACACCTTTAAAGTGACCAAATGCCATACTGTGTTGTAACTGAAACATTCCCCTGGAGATGAAAAATAAGATCACTGTGGAGAAGGCTTGGAGGAGGGTGTGGAGCTTCAAATGGAAGTGGGCAAAGAGGTAGCCTCAGTTAAGAAAGGGTAGGGGATAGATTTAAAATTGACTCTGTCAATCCTGGACTCAGTTTTATGCTGTAGTGAGGCAATTTTTCTTTTTTTAAAATTTCTTTTCAGTGTTCCAGAATTCATTGTTTATGCACCATGCCCAGTGCTCCATGCAGTACGTACCCTCCATAATACCCACCACCAGGCTCATCCAACCCCCACCCCTCTCCCCTCCAGAACCCTCAGTTTGTTTCTCAGAGTCTACAGTCTCTCATGGTTCGTCTCCCCCTCCCATTTCCCCCAACTCACTTCTCTCCATCTCCCCATGTAGTGAAGGTGATTTTACTTAATTTTAGATAATGGCCTTCTCTGTTGGTTACAAGACTTAGAGCTTTTGGTCCCCAGAAGTATTTTGTATGACTGAGTTAATTGAAATATTGAAAAGCTGCATGTGTTGGGTATAGTAATTGGCCCTAAGTGCTGTCTGAAGCAAGACACCAGTGAATTTTCAATTGACTTTAAAGCAGAAATTGTTTACTGTCACTTGATATTAAGTGAATTTTTGTAGTGAATTAAGAGATGTTGTTTTTATGCATCAGGAAAGTTTTTCAGAGGGACTTGTCATCATGAATTGTTATCAGTTGGGACGGGATTATCTTGTATTTTGTGGGATCTAATAAGACATAATTAAGAAACAAGCAGCCGCAGTGTATAATTGAATATAATAAAATCGGATTAAAAAGTGTAATGTAGATTCAGTTATGCTTTGAGTGAAGCCATATCTTATGTGATTATGTAGTGATACACATCTCAAACATTTAATGTTTGATTTTTTCCATGCAAACTCGGAATTATGAGAGTCTTTTTTTTTGTAATTCATTGGAAGCATTTTTAGATGAATCATCATACAAAGTGCTCTGCTTAGTAGAATAGGCTTTGAAGATTCTTCTCAACTTGTTAGTGTTTATATTCTTAGCGATCTCTCTCTCTTCTCTTTAGTTTGGATTTATACTCATACCTAGAACTTTTTTTTTTTAGATTTTTTTTAATTTTATTTATTTGACAGACAGATCACAAGTAGGCAGAGAGGCAGGCAGAGAGAGAGGGGAGGAAGCAGGCTCCCTGCTGAGCAGCAGAGCCCTATGCGGGGCTCGATCCCAGGACGCTGGGATCATGACCTGAGCCGAAGGTAGACACTTAATTGACTGAGCCACTCAGGTGCTTCTAGACCTGTCTTTAGTTCCCCTGCTGACGTGTTACTGTCAGGTATTTCTTAACATTGGCTATTTCATGCTTTAAAAGAAAAGAAAATCTGACTCTCACACTTTGAAATAAGGGCTAATAAGGAGATCTGATAGTGTAACCTAAAAGCTGTTTGGTAAAGAAAATGGAAACATGTCTTCAAGAATCATGTATGCTCTAGACTTTTTGTTTCTGTGTTGGGATCAGTAACAAAAAGGAATATTCTAGAAAGCTCAATAAGCTAATAGTTTTTTTTACTACTTGGAGTGAGGGCCTGAAACTAGTTAACCCTTGTGTATTTGAGTTTAAAAATACTGGTTTTTGCCTTATGATAATGTGTTACAATATTTTGTAAATGAAGAGGACCCCTTGTCTGGTGCTCTTTCCATTATGTGACTAAAAAGATTGATCAGAATTGCCCTAATGAGAGAAGGTGGTGCTGGTTGAGGGGTTTAGGTGCCCGAGGAGTAAAAAGTGCGGGGAGTTGGGGATTTCAGGTAAGAGGCCTATTCTGAGTATTTTCCAGAAAGGGTATCACTGAGATTTGATTCCTATTGTAGATTGAGCTTTGTAGAGCTGTAGTTTCCCGATAACTGATTTTTGGATATGTGGGACCTTACTTGTAATGAGTTTTTCTGAGTTGTTTGAAGGGATTTACATTAATTGTTTTGTTAATCTTTATTATTCCTGGAGGAGAGGTCACTGGATACCAACAAGGAATGCCCTTAGTAGACAATTAAGCGTATTAACTGTTTTCAGATAGCAGGACTTACTGCTAATTGTTCTGCAGGTGTCACCAAAATTCAGGTGTATTGCATTAAGTATTTCTTATAGCAGGTTAATTAGTTTAGTTATCTGAGGCTGTATTAGGCAGTTAATTCTTGAGGATTTGTTGAGAACCTGTGTTGCTCTAAGGGGCGTGACCGATAATATCTGCCTTGAGATTTTAGCCAAGCAAAATACTATTGTGTTTCATAGGGTCATGTATAAGGCTGCTCGAGCTGCCATAACAAAACACCACAAGCAGGGTGGCTTCAACAGAAATCTCTTTTCTCACAGTTCTGGAGGCTAGAGGTCCAAGATCAAGGTAGCAGCAGGGTCGGTTTTTGGCAAGGCCTCTTGTTGGCTTGTAGATGGCCACCTTCTTGCTGTGGCCTTTCCTCTGCGAGTGTGTGGAGAGAGAGGGCTCTTTTGTGTCTCTTTTCTCTGCTTATAAGGACACCAGTTGAATCTCATTGAGGCCCCATCCATATGACCTCCTTTAGAGACTCTAATCTCCAAAGAGTCACACTGAGGGTTGCTTCGATATAAATTTGGTAGTGGGAGGACAGTGTGTCTCAATTTCGTCTGTAACAGGTGGTACTCTGGAGACTCTTATTACTTTGTTAAAATACCCTAAATGCTTCCACAGGGACAGTCTGTCATTACCTATAGGTGATCTCCAGGCTCAGGCTAGAGCCCTGGACAGGTCGTTAATTTTTCGCAATTAGTTGGCAACCTTCCTACATGCTTTTCTGGCTTATGATATTTAACAGTCCCTACTAATCCTCTAATACCAAATACTTGTACAGTTGATGCTCTTCAAAGAACTGCTGTCTGGTCAGCTTGAACTATCAAAGGGCTTGCTGAGAGGAGGAAATTAATGAAACATGATTTGATCCATTTCATCCTCTCCCTTCCCCAAATTCCATTCTTAGATTAAAATGGATCATTGGAAAAGCTTCATGCTCGGACTGTGTTCAGAGTCACAGTCTCTTGGTCTGAGTTGTGTTTTAATGTTCTGTTCTGGAAGGAACTTACAAGAAATGACCACATAAAATTTATTGTTTTTAGAAGGTGGTTGAGGACCTTGTTCACTATATTGTATATTGTCATCCTTGCTGTTTTAAGTGAAAGATTTCTTTTAGAATTTAGGAGTAGCTTAAAGTTTGCTTCCTCAATAGAGGAACAGGAATCCATCTTTTTGATAATGAGAATGACTTAACTGGCTACATTTCCCTTTTTGGATGGCTAGGAACCTCATGGTCAGATTGAGGGCTTGTTTCCTATCAACTCTTTTGCCTCCATGCCCTGCATACCTGAGTTCCACATTTGTATGGCATCATTTTTTCCTTTATCTCCTTAACTAGGTTCACTTTCTCCTTTGTATTGCCTACATTTTTGTACAAATGGTCTCCAATCTTTTTTAGAAAGAGGTTGGATAGATGTAAAATGAAACTTGAAATATTATTGAATATTTGCATTCAGTATTCATTATTAAATACTGGTTGAAAGCTGTGTTTATACACAAACAATGAATCATGGAACACTACATCAAAAACTAATGATGTACTGTGTGGTGAGTAACAATAAAATTAAAGAAAAAAAGAAAGCTGTCTTTTTTTTTTTAAGTTTTTATTTATTTTTCTTTTATTTCTCTACACCCAACGTGGGGTTCGAACTCACTACCCCAAGGTCAAGAGTTGTGTGCTTTTCCCATGGAGCCAGCCAGGCTCCCTGAAAGCTGTTATTTGCCTGGGTGCTAAGCCCCAGGTGGCATCAAAGAACACTTAGAGGAAAAGTCCACAGAGCTGTACCTGATCTGGCTCCCAGCTTCTTATCTGATCCGTCACTGTCCCCTCTATTGCTTCTCTGAAGCCACGCTGACTTCCTTGCCGTTCCTTGTACCTTGAACAAGCCAAATGTCCCCTGCCTCAGGGCTTGTGCATCTTCTGTTCTTTCTGGAATCTGTTTCCCCAGAAAGTGCCTTCTCTCTCCCCCTCATTTTCTAGAAAGCTCTATTCAAATGCCATCTTCATCTGAGAGGTTTTCTCTGGCCTCCTTGTTTTGTACACTCCCCCTTCTCTACCCAGCCTCTGTTTCTTCCATAACCGTTTCTTCCCGGCCTGCATGTGTTGTGTATTTCTCTTGTGTTACCTGCTTCTCCAGGATGTAAACCTCCTGAGGGGAGGAATTGCTTTTATCCCTGGCTGCATCGCTAGCTGCTTAGCACCTGCCTGCCACGTCCTAGGTGTCTAGGAACTATCGGCTGAACGACTAAATGAACTCAGTAGGGTTGCTGTAACTATTATTTGTCCTTTCCTAGAGATTTTTGAGCAGGCATTTCTTTCTGTGAGATAATTTAATAGCAGTTGTTTCTTAAGGCAGAGAACTGCCCTCCCTGACCTCTTCAGAGCCTGCATTTGGCTGCTGCTCATTATTTAGCTTTTCCCGAGCACTTCGAATGTGCCAGGCACTGTTAAGAATATAAAGAAAAGGTCTGACCTCAATTCGTGAATAAATATCTTCAGGAACTTTCGAATGGGGGAGGCTTTGGGCTAACAATATTGTGATGCACAGATGATTTATTTGGTTCCTAATAACGTGTCAGCCCACACATCAATGGCCCTTGATGTTTTACCAAGCACGTTCGCATGTGTTGCCCATCACAACCACTTGGTGAGGCAGGTACTCTTACTATCTTGTCTGCTTGGTGAGAAGAGAGACAGACACAGAAGCTAAGTGACTTGCTCGATGAGCTCGAAAGTGGCCAGCACCTCATGGTTGACACATGATGAGAAGAGTCAGAAACGTAGGATATATTCCAAATTGGCAGTGTTTTTGCTTTGCGTTTTTTCTGCATCCTCTCATTTTGTCTTTGACGGAAGGTTATTGTTTCTCTTGAGGGATGGGTCACCTTGGGGTGGCTAACCGTATCTTCGTAGGTGTGCTTTTTCTTTTATTTGATCTTCCTTTTGTCTTTTTGAAGAGCAATATACACTTTTGTGTGCCTTCCCCCTGTCTGGACTCCCATTACTCTATTAAGTCCAAAGCGAAGGCAGAATTGCTCCGTAGAAGGAGTCCGTGATGGTGACCAGTTATTTTCCTTTCAGAACACTTGACCGGCTGGACTGAAAAACAGAAGCTGGTGTTTAAAAAAAAGGAAAGTGACAAATTCAGTTTCAGATCTGCAGTTACTTACCTCAGGTTTAACGCTTGTGTGGAAGGCTCGCTGGGAGCTGCTGGCTGTGAATTCACTAGAACCATGTAGCGTGTGTTCCTACTAGGTGCTGTGAACAGTAGCTCATTGTGTGCACTGTGGGCCTTTTAGCCCATTAGGTAAATAAATTCCTTCCTGGGGACTAATTAGTCATGGTTAGAGATGTAATTCATCATGCCAAATGCCAGAGCTGTCTTTGTGCAAAATTCTTGGTGATCCAGAAATGTCTCTGTGTCTGGCTTAACTAGAATTTAGTGTATGCTTTTAATGTTACTCCGTGACCCTGGCAATAGTTTGTAAATCTTAATGGTTGTGAGAAGAAAATCTTAAGTGATTCAGTAACATGAAAGCATCTTGGGGTGGCAACTTCAGATTGTTTCTCCTGTGCTCATGTCCTTCAGTTCATGCTTCTTGTCCAGACTCAAGACTCTGGGAGCACTTAGCGGGTTTTTTAGGGTTGTCTACATCTCTGCCCATCTCCTCTTCTCTTCACATGTGAGCTGTAGCTTGATCAGGAGCCGAAGGCACAAGAAGTAGGAGTTCACAGTGGGCATAGTGGAAAAGGCATGGGCTGTGAAGTTAGGTATACTTCGTGTCAAGTCCAGTTCCCGTCTTAGCTGTGTATGTGAGTGAAAGTTACCTTCCCTCTCTGTTCCTCTGATTTCATCTCACCAGACTTTCTGAGGATTATCTTAGCTATGTGTGCAAAATAACCACTGCATTCCCTGGCACATTATGGCCACTACCTAATATCCTTTGCTTCACTTTCCTCTTCCCTTTCTCAAATGTAGGACACAAGGATCGATGTACATTTCTGTATTTAGTTTGAAAATTTCCCAAGTAGATGAGTGAGAGCTGGCTTGTCAGCACTCACTGTCCGGGGGATCTTGGGTAATTTTTGGTGTCGGCATTTACCAAAATGTGGTTTTAGGCGTGATTATTAAAAATACAGTGCCTGTATTATAGGATATAAAAACCTCTTCCTGTTTGGACTGGTCAGGTCATATTAGGAGTGTGTCGTATTCACTGGTACTACACAGGATGGGGAAGCTTTTAATGTCAGACGGCTCAGGTTTGAGGCCCGACTCTGCTACTTAAAAGTTCTGTGCCTCTAATACACAACTCCGTTTCCTATCTGTAATAAGGCTGGGGGAGGGGGGGCTGGTAATGGTACCTACCTCTAAGGTTGTTTTCAGGAATAAGTGAATTATTATGCCTAAAACCACTCAGATGAATGTCGGGCATATAGTAAGTTCTATGTGAGCATTAGCTGTTTTGGAAGGGAAATCTACAAGGCTGGTGGGGCACATGGGAGCCACGTTGTGGGAGAAATAGTTGAAGCAGTTAGAGATGTTTAATCTGAGAAAGAAGTACCAAGAGCCTTTTACCACTTGAAGAGAAATTGTGTGGAAGAGGGAATAGACTTATGTAACTGAAAAAAGGTGGAACTTGGATCAATGGGTAGAAATTATAAAGAGCCTGATTTTATTTTAAAGAAAGGCGAGCTGTTGTAATAAGGAGAGCTCTTCAAAATTGCAGTGAATGGCTTTGCGAACTAGTGAGTTTTCCATCTCACAGAGGCTTATTAGAGGGCTGGGGAGAGGTTCCTGACCTGGCTGGCGAGGTGAACTTAGATGGCAGGTGTTCTCTCCCACCCTGCTCTCACTTGAGATGAAGTGACTGGCTTAAAGTAAGACAATTCCACATTGAAATTTGCTGCGTTTTGGTAGCAGACATGAATACTTTTGCCCTAGACTTCTGGTCTCCTTTTATGCTGTATCATTCATTTATGGTGCAGATATTTATTGTGGGAGACATTGCACTTCTGGTCTCATTTTGCAGAAAACAAAACAGGCGTTGGGGATATCATCTACTATCCCCTGACACCACCCAGTCTCTGAAGGAACCCAGGGAATTACGGTTCATTATTGCTGGGAGCCCATTCTCTTTGGGAGTGCTGTTCCTGAAGTTCTTCTGGCAAAACACTGAGCGCCCTTTGTTTTAGACAGTCTCACCAAGGTTGTGTATTTGGATGTTTGGAAGATAGAGATGCTCTCTCCCTGTACAAGAGCAGGCAGGCAGGTCAGGTGTACTGTCCAGTATAAAAGATGGAGTTTTCCCACATTCAGGTTCCTCTCTTGTCACTCACAGTGTGTCTGGGCATAAAGTTGGGTCCAGTTGCCTAACCCTCATGGGACTTGGGGCAGGGGTGGGGGCTATTGCAGATACGCCAGTGCCCCGGCTGTGTGCTGTGCTATAACGAAGTCCTTTGTTTCTGACCCACGAGTTTTGTGTCTTCTAGCAGCATCCATGAGACTCTGGCAGGCTAACTTGTTAGCTTATGAGTAGGATAAAAACGTCAGACTCTCTACAATTCTTGATGTCAGGGAGGAGTAAGGTGAGTCAGAGAGGTTAAATCTCATGCCTAGTGCCAAATGACCTAGCATTTTGGGGGTGATAGAATTTGAATCTTTGTCTCCAAAGAATGTCCTTTGCATGACGTTGTGGAACACTGCTATCGCCCTTGCTGCCCTGACTGCTACTACTGTGACAGTGAGAACCAGCAATAGCCACCGCCATTCATTGAGTGCTGATGATTTCCCAGGCTTTGTTGGATCTCCTTTAATTCTCACCAGTGGCCCTATGAGGAAGGTGTCCTTATTCTATGCATTTTGTAGATGAGCAAAATGAGATGGGGTTGCCTGGGTGGCTCAGGCGGTTAAGTGTCTGCCTTCGGCCCAGGTCATGATCTCAGGGCCATGGGATCGAGCCCTGTATCAGGCTCCCTGCCCATCGGGGAGTCTGCTTCTCCCTCTCTCTGCTTGTGCTTTCTCTCTCTGTCTCTCTCAAATAAATAAAGAAAATCTTTTAAAAAAATGAGATTTCGCTTATTTGTGGAGCATAAGAAATAACACAGAGGACATGGGGAGATGGAGAGGAGAAGGAAGTTGAGGGAAATTGGAGGGAGAGACGAACCATGAGAGACTGTGGACTCTGAAAAACAATCTGAGGGTTTGGGACGAGCTAGGAGTGGGAGGTTGGGTGAGCCTGGTGGTGGGTATTAAGGAGGGCATGTATTGCATGGAGTCCTGGGTGTGGTGCATAAACAATGAATTCTGGAACACTGAAAAGAAATTTAAAAAATTTAAATAAAATGAGATGCCATGACCAAGGTCATACATGTACTAAGTGGTGGAGCCAGAATTCAAATTGTAGAGGGAGGATGAAAACAGGACCACTCCTAAGGGCTGTCAGGAGGATTCGGCGTACAGTCTGTACAGTGTGCAGCCCTGGGGGTTTCTGGAAGCTGTGGTAAGCCTCTCTAAATATTTGTGGCTATTATTGTTATTAGTAACCTTGTTGCCCTCCTTTTCTCTAATTAAAAAAAAAAACCTTCAGTGGTTTTGTTCTCTGTTTCCAACTAAAGGCAAACTGTCATTCAGCCCAGTTTCCATTAAGAGGATAAAATTAAAGGGGCACAAACCTGGCATAGGCTCTTTCCTTATACAAATATTTTCTCTAAAAATGAAAACATGAGCTAAAACCCCCTATGGACCCAATTTACTTTCTAATCTTCATTTTAGTAACCCTTTCTATTTCATAAATAACTCCTAATGCGGTGGTAATGTGTTACAGTGACAGCTGATGCCCGAGAAGGTGTCCTCTCTGGGCCTGACATTTTCTTTAATGGTAATTCTCCTAGTTAATGTAAACAACGTGAAATGTTTGGCATGTTTCCTTGCACAAATGGCGGTGGAGAGGAAATCAAAGCATTGTAAAGACGGCAAACTGATCTGGTGTAGCTCTGACAAATCCGTGGCTGTTTGCTATTAGAAGGGGAAATCAGAGGTAAATACCTAGGAACTCTTCCCTTGGGGACAGCTGATAAATCGAAGGCATTTTCTGATTGTGCTTTACTTTAGATTACCAGCCTGGAAGGTTTCAGATTTAAAGAGCAAAGTTATGTATCATAGAAACAATAGGAAGGCACGCTTAGCTCCCTGTACCCAAATATTGCAAGTGATATTGGTAGCTCCATCTCTGAAACCATATTCCTCCGAGGTTTTCCACTCTGATTTATTTTATTAGCCAAATACTTGTGCAGTATTTTCTACCTGAAAGTAATCTTGGAGGTAGGTAGTCTGATAGGATCACCAATTGACAGAGGGGGACACAGGATCTGGCCTGGTAAAGGCCTTCCTTCAAGTCTTGGGGTTCCTAGTGTGTTGCTTTCCAGAGTCCACCGCGCAACCCTTAGAGGCTTTGCATTTTCCTTCATTATATTTCTTGTCCTGCCCACCGCCCCCCTTCCCCACCATTTCCTGCTAGAACTGGTCTCTTGGCATCCCTAACACATTTATGAAATTCTTTTTAGAGATTAGATTGATGTCGAAGACTGGTCTGTGGAATCTCCCTCTAAATTGAGAAGGAAGTTTTATATATGATGTGGTTCATGAATTAAGATATCTTGCTCTAAATGACAGTTGGGGGAAAAACTGTTCTACAGTATTTTGCTTGTGAATATCTGGAAATAGATGTGTGATTGATTCACAGATAGACCATCTCTGAAAGCAGCTCTAATGATGGACTTATAATTGATTGCATCCATCATCTAAAGCCTAAACTACCCCTTCCCTAAATTAAAGATAAATGAAATAAGCGATGCTGAATGTATATAAGCTGACAAATCTGAGGGAATTTAATGAAACTCTAAATTACTGCAGCCAACAGATAAGAGAAAAAGGTTTCTTTGTTACTGATTAGAACACTAAAAAAAAAAAAAAAAAAAGGTCCAAAAAAGATAATAAAAGAAAACAAAGATCTGTGGCCCATGTATCAAACTAAGTACTAAGTTATTGAAAGACTTTTAGTAAGTATCTATCTCATTCCCTGGTTATTGTTGACTCATATCAGTCTTGTTAGTGCTGTGATGAATAGTAAAAGTCAGGATTTTCTTGTAGTATAGCTTCTGTTATTGCTGTTGTAACGTATTTTAGAATTGATGTGACCTTATTTTCAGGCCGCTGGGGGCTCTGTACCAAATTTAGTTAATCTAAATGAGCTATTTGGAATGCTCCGTTCCTCAGTGTATAAGTAATTTCATCAGTTAGTACACTTTTAGCTTTATATGAAAGACCAACTGAGGGTGACTTAAACTAATGGGTATCTATTATCTCCCCTAACGAGAAGTCCCGAAGGAAAGCAGCAGTAGGTGTTGGCTGCTTTGAGGGTTCAGTGGTATCAGTGTAGTCGTTTGGCATTTCTCTTGACTTTCCTTTCATGGTTGTAAGGTGGGTGAAATATCTGAGTATCTTAGCTTTGTTTAATAATATCCAGTGTCCAGGAAAAAAAAACAACAACCCAATATCCAGCTTCCGGTTAATCTTGCAAGAAAACTGCACCTGGAAGTCTTCAGGTCTCGTTGGCCAGCCTTGTCGCTGAGATGGTGAATGGAATTCCTGGGATTCAGACAAGCAAATCAGAAACTGCCCGGACTCTCACAGAGTTCCTGCTGCCCACCATCTAATTAAGATTCGTGTGCCACCTGGGTGGCTCAGTGGGTTAAGCCGCTGCCTTCGGCTCAGGTCATGATCTCAGAGTCCTGGGATCGAGTCCCGCATCTGGCTCTCTGCTCAGCAGGGAGCCTGCTTCCCTCTCTCTCTCTCTCTCTCTGCTTACTTGTAATCTCTCTCTGTCAAATAAATAAAGTCTTTAAAAAAAAAAAAGAAGAAGAAGAAGAAAAAAAAAAAAGATTAGTGTGCCAAGGAAAGAGTGGAGGGAAAGGCTGCTCGGACAGGCAACCACCAAATCCACTTAGATGGGCTCCTGAAATGTACTAGGAAGGTGGCTTCAGTGTTTTCTGTTAGTAACTTGTTTTATTTGCTACCCCCTTAGTGAGGGGAATGTGCTGGTGTATTAACTCCTCTCTCTTCCTTTTTTGCTCTTAAATTTGATTGAGCTTGATACAGCCTCTGTCTTCACCAGGACTCTGTCTACCAGTGATGATGTGGAAGACCGAGAGAATGAGAAGGGGCGCCTTGAAGAAGCCTATGAGAAGTGCGACCGGGACCTGGACGAGTTGATTGTGCAGCACTACACGGAATTGACCACAGCCATCCGCACGTACCAGAGCATCACGGAGCGCATCACCAACTCCCGAAACAAAATTAAGCAGGTGGGCCTCCTTGTCCTCTTGGGATTGTTGCCCTCCATTAGGCCAGGGGTCGTAGTATGTAGAGGCGCCGAGATAGCGGTGACTGGCCTTAGGAGGGACTCATCGTGGCACTTTCTGGGAGTTTTGCAGTGTCTGGAAAGCCTGGCTGAAAAGGAGCACTGAGGGCATCCTAGAATCCCCTCCTCGCTGTGTCTTATCCTTGGCTTCTGCTGCTGTTTCTTGTTGCGCTGTGAAAGGACATGGGGAAGGTGGCCTCCGCATGAGGACATGAAAGGGGAACTATTTGAAGACCCAGGGCCTCTTACTATTAGAGGCTCCTATTTCTGTGTATCCCGTGTATTTAATAGGCTCCTGTCACACATTGTGTGTGCCTGCGTGTGTATTGCTGTAGCCCTTGAAACATTTTTTGAAATTTGGGCTTTGAGTATGTCCCCTCATTTGAAGTTGGTTGTGACTTCTGTGCACTGATGAGTCATTCCGGGTATGATTGTGACAAGGAAACCCAACTTATGAATTACGGAGACATGTATTTATGAATACTGAAATTCTTGAATACCCCTCCTTAGTCGTGACAAGCAGGCAGTAACTTCTGTTTTGTCATTTTTCTCTATTTTGCAGCGATTTCTTATTCATTCTTTGTTTCTTCCTCTCTCTCTTTCTACTTCTTGCTCCTTTCTCTTCCTGCCCACCGCCTTTGGTCGTGGGATCTTAAAAAGCTCCTGGTTCCTGGCTTCCATGTCTTTACTGCCTAACGGACAAAGTAGGTTCCTCGGGGGTATTTTTGTATTTGGCAAAGGGATGAACCGACCTTCGGTGACCGTCACATCATAGTCCTGGGGTCTCTGACTGTGTGTTTGGAGGATCACTCCTTAAATTGCTTTTCGTAGCAGTCTGCTAACGGTAACTGCTGCCGCTTAGCACTGCTTCTTTGCCAGGCTTGACCGTTCCTCGCTCAACAGGTTTAGGACTTGAACGCTGGTCTCCCTAACTCTAAGCTCCTCGCTGCTGGTTTTCAGACCTCTTTTAGGCAGTAACCGCACTTCTTAAAATGAGCTATCTTGTGGAACCCCGACATCCTAGCTGCCTCTTGTGTGGTGTTGGGGTGTGAGATGCAGAGCCTCATGCTTGGTCTCCTCCATACTCCACAGCTGCCCCTCCAGCACTTCTGTGCCCGCCGGGCTGCACAGACCATTTGAAAGGAGCTGCCAGTGCTGTTGATTGGTTCCGAATTCGCTGCACTGTCCCTGCCCAGTAATAGCTGTGTGTACAGCTTTCCCCCATGTTCTCTTGTCTGTCTTCTAGACCTTGCCTGACAGTTTTCTAAGCAGTTTCTTAAATTATTCTTAGAAAAATGCTATTGACATGTGAGTTTCAGCCTCTAAGAAGACCATTTTGAGAATCAGCAAGCTCTTAACCTTTTCTGAAGCAATTTGATGACCTCTTTACATTGTAAAATTAACTGGGCATTTTCAAAAGGGATACTATAATTCTTTGCCTTTACAAATGGTGAGTTCATCCTGTGGATTTATCTGTGAAACTAGGTAAAGCTATAGATCAGTTTAAAGTCAACTGTAGTCCATTTTGACCCAATATACTGAGCTCGAGAGGAGTCCGAAAATGAATGTCTAGTGCTGCTGACCTTCTGGCTTTGCCCTGGGTAATCACAGTAAGGGTGAAGGTTTGGTATTTCTGTTTTCTGATTAGTCTGCTTGGCTGAATGGACTTTGTCCTCATGTCAAGGGAAGCCTGTAGTGGTTTCTGCCTTGACTCCCTATCACTTGGAGTCAATAGCTTCTTTGCCCGGAGAGTTTTGGCTGGTATTGAGAAAGAGTCTCCTCTTGATTATTTCACATTTGTTTTAGTAGCCACAGCCTGTTCGCCATCCTCATTTTTAAGTACGCTGGAATTTTGAGCAGAAGAAAACAAAAAGAAAACTTTATTACATCAGACACTTGTCAAAGTAAATGTCACCTAATTCTATTATGAATTAGCTCAATATTGGGAAGAGAAAGGGCTAAAGCTCTTTTCAAAAAAGCCTTTAATAATTGATAAATGGGAAAAGAAAAATGAATGTGAATTTGTTTTTATTGTATAATTTGACAGTTTTGTACTGTGAAAGTCCATTTCTTATCACCGAGGAAGCACTGATGTGTTCTTACTCATCTTTTCCTGTCATTTTTGGCTTTTAATTGCACTTTGGATTATATATAACATATAGGTGCATATAGTCATGCATATTTTTAAAATAAAAGTGGGGGTGCGCCTGGGTGGCCCAGTGGGTTAAAGCCTCTGCCTTCAGCTCGGGTCATGATTCCGGGGTCCTGGGATCGAGCCCCGCATCGGGCTCTCTGCTCAGCCGGGGGCCTGCTTCCTCCTCTCTCTCTGCCTGCCTCTCTGCCTACTTGCGATCTCTCTCTGTCAAATAAATAAATAAAATCTTTAAAAAAAAAAAATAAAAGTGGGGATGACCTGAATCACGACGGGGCTATATTATTTTATATCCAGTAAGATAGTGAGAATGTGCAGATGTGAGTTGAAATTTTCTTTCTGCTCTCTGCCAAACAAATGTAATGAGGATTCATTCAGCAAATATCTGTGGAGCTCTAGCTGTGTGTCTGGTTCTGTTTTCACTGCTGGGGTTATCCCCACGGAGAACACCTATCCCTGTCCTCACGGAACTGACGTGCTGTGGGTGGGGACAAAAAAACAAAGTGGGTGATGTTTAACCACGTGGATTGAGTCTCTGTGTGAAGTGTCTGTTTTGTGCTGAGCGTTGATCGAGGCTCTGGGGTATAGAAGTGAATAAAACAAATTCCTGGCCTTGTGGAGTTTACGTTCTGGTTTCCATTCTAGTCAAGGGAAACCCACTGTAAATTAGTACAGGGTGGTATAACAGATGGTAAGGAGTGCTGTGCTTTCAAAGCCAAAAGCAAGGAAGGGAGAATTGCGCGTTGCTGTTTAAATGGATTGGTCAGGGAAGGCTTGACTGAGGTGACGTTTGAGCCAACGCCTGAAGGAAGTAAGGGAGAGTCAAGAGAAGCACCTTAGGAAGAAGGATTGGCAGGTGCAGAGAGGTCCTGAAGCAAGGACATGATGGGAATTTGGGGGAAGCAGCGGGGAGGCCAGTGGGGCTGGAGCAAAATGGGGTGGGGGAAGGGAAGGGGAAAGTGGCTGGAGAGACAGAGCTGGTGGATGAGGTGCAGTGTGGTGGGTCAGGTCACCGGGGGTTTTGGTGACTGTAAGGACTTGGATCATAACTCTTGAATGTGGTAGGAATCCATTGCAATAAAGTTTTGAACACAAGAATGGCATGATACAACATTTAAAAAATTTGTATTTAAATTTAAGGGGTGCCTAGGTGGCTCAGTGGGTTAAAGCCTCTGCCTTTGGCTCAAGTCATGGTCCCAGGGTCCTGGGATGGAGCCCCAAATTGGGCTCTCTGCTCAGTGGGGAGCCTGCTTCCTCCTCTCTCTCTGCCTGCCTCTCTGCCTACTTGTGATCTCTCTCTCTGTCAAATAAATAAGTAAAAAAATCTTTAAAATAAAATAAATTTAAAATTACTGTACCTGACACACCGAGTAGATTTCAGTGGGGACCACGGCAGGTGAAGATGTTCATATTCATGCTTTTAGAGCTCGAGAACACAGAACTGTTGACATTTCCCAGATAATAGTTTCATCTATGGATGTATATTAGTAGAATCTAAGTCCTTGAGGATAATGAGATGATAGAGTTGACTCTTTTCCTAGAGAGTCAAGTCTACTGGGAATTTTTTTTCTACATTAAAAAAAATACATGTAAATAAAAGAGCATGTATGATTGATCAGGTCAAGTAATGTGGATAATCAGAATCCTTAGGCTATCCTATTACTGTTGAATATGTATTGATATCAGTCGGAATGACATGTTACTGCACTAGAAAACCTAGAGTCCATGGGTTCTACCGGTCTCCTAATAATGATGGTTACAGCAGCAGCATCAAAATAGAAGGATATGAATGGGTACAAGCTGGGGACTTGGGTGGCACAGGTGATACTTGCTGGTCTTTGAATTGGAATCTTTGCTCTGCGCTGTAGGGTGTGGATGAGAGGACATCAGATTTCTTTAAAGACACTAAGTATCTGTCTCTTGTTTATCCCAGGAGCTGGTGAAGGGAAAATGGACTTGTCTCTATGGTGAATGCGCACACTTTACATTTCACCTCAGTTTCAGCTGCCCCAAGTTGGTACTAGATCAAGCTCTTAACTCATTTCTCTTGCCTGTAGTTAGAAATAACTGTATGTGATTATTCAAACAAAGTTGTTGAGGGTTTAATCATTGCGTAGTAACACATTCATTACTTAACAATTAAAATAAGTTTGTGGCCTTTTTTTTTTTTTTTCAAAGATTTTGTTTATTTATTGGACAGAGATTACAAGTAGGCAGAGAGGCAGGCAGGGGGTGGGGTGGGGGAGGAATCAGGCTCCCCGCTGAGCAGAGAGCCTAATGCTGGGCTCGATCCCAGGACCCTGGGATCACAACCTGAGCCGAAGGCAGAGGCTTTAACCCACTGAGCCACCCAGGCGCCCCTAAATAAATAAAATCTTAAAAAAAAAAAGTATACCTTGAGAGATAGAATAAGAACAAAGAATAACCTTAATACAAGAAAATGTCACAGTAGAGCAACATGGATGTGGCAGGAAATTATTTACAGCCCAGATGTAAGGGGGGAAAACCCTGGCTGCTTCTTGGAGAAAGGGAGAAAAGCCTAGAAAGGGACATGCTCAACAGTGGGCAATAATGAGATAGCATAATTTAAAATCTAGGCAGTAGAGTGTGTGAAGGCGTTCACAAGAATTATGAGGTCGTGTTTCCATTAAGTTTGTGTATCTGTATTTGTGTACTATGTCCAGACTCTGCGACTCAAAGGAAAAGTATTACCCTTGAAAAGGGTTCAGTGGAGCCTCTCAGAGAATTTAAGACCTTAGAATGGCAGCTAAAAAAACCAAAACAAAACAAAATCCTGAAGGGAACAAAAGCATGGGAATAAAAGTTTGAGAGTAATTTAAAAGTGATTGGTAGTTCTAAAGGGCTTTAAAACAGAGCAGTGAGGAGTGTTTCTGCATGTCATTCCTTCCAGACACTTTGTGTAAGACTATGGGAAAAAAGGGGTCGGACACATGCCAGGAGAATACCCATGAACACGTTTATATGTAGATTTATTTTTTGCTACAGAAGAGAAAATAAATTTTGTACTCTCAGAATTAAGAATAATGTCAACTGTTAAATTAATTTTCAGTTAACATCCCTTGCTTATGGGGAACTTTGTAGACTCTTTCTAGTATGTAGTTTCAGTGGGGGGCTTGCATATTCGTTATGCTCTATTACAGATACTATGCATACCCAAAGACACCCCCCCACCGTTATCCTTGAACAAAATCAGAAAATCGTTGAATCTGATGACGTGAGGCCTGTATCCATCAGCCTCTTTTACATCTGTCTCTGTTCCTATCTCACAAATGCAACCACGTTGTTATTCAGAGGCCCTGGGCAGTTTTCCTCTCTTTTATCTTCCCCGGAGCAAGGCTGCAGATAGCTCTGTTTCTCTGCTTTCTGTATCATCTCACATACCCATTCACAATAACCTCTTGGTTATCTTCTCTTTTTCTAATAGGCTCTAATTAGAGTGGCTGGAGGATCTTGTATGTCGAAACTGAAATTCTTACTGAGGCCACACAGGTGATTAAGAGCAACCATGAAGTTACTAGAAGTCCAAGGAAGCAAAGGAAACTTGTATTTAAAGAATGATTTCTATACTTGGGTTTCAGTGTGTTGATTTGAATAGCTTGACTATGGATTTATTGCAGGAACAAACAGTAGCATAAGTTTTCAATCTTAATGATCCTGATAAATTCAATAGAATGGCATTAAAATGCTGTCACCACATCGAGAAATAAAAGTTTAGATGTAACTTGGTACCATTCTCACATTTTAGATGTTACTCATTGATGGCTGCAGTGCGGTTTCTCTCTTTCCTGCATAAAAAGCATTTATCAAGCTATAATTTATCTGCAATAAAATACAGTATTTTAGGGTACAGTTCAGTGAGTTCTGGCAAATTTATATATCCTCGAATGTATTCCCATCCATCCCAGAGAGTTCCGTCCTGCTTCCTTGGAGTTAAAATTCTGTGTTCCCCTCCTTATCCCCTAATCCCTCCACATCCTGCACCAAACAACTACTGATTTAAATCCCATCACTATATGGGGCACCTGGGGGGCTCAGTCGTTAAGCATCTGCCTTTGGCTTGGGTCATGATCCCAGGTTCCAGGGATCGAGCCTTGCATCATGCTCTCTGCTTGGGAGAAGCCTGCTTCTCCCTCTCCCACTCCCCCCTGCTTGTGTTCCCTCTCTCGCTGTGTCTTTCTCTGTTAGATAAATAAATAAAATCGTAAAAAATTGTAAATAAATCCCATCACTATCGATTATTTTTTATTTTTGCGTGTTCTAGAACTTCGGTATGTATTTTTTTGCACCTCGCTTCATTTGTTCATCAAAATGTTTGAAATTCTTCTTATTTCTTCTCTTTTATTGCCAAGTAGTATTCCCCCCTGTCGCCCAAGTTTTAAAATAACATTTCTTCATAACTGGGACTTTCTAATCAAAAAGTTGAAGCCTCAGGGCAATCTAATATTAAAAGTTCTTGTAGCTTCCTACGTCTGGGGCTTTGGCTAATAACTTAGTTTAGGGAATAATTTTGGTGATGTACATTTTCCACATAGCCTGATGCCATCTCCCTTACCCCCAAACACAGACACAAGTTCTACATTCCTTTTCAGTTTCCCTCCTTGTAGTAGGCAAAGAGGGGAAGTGAGCTGACTGCATTGTATATATCTTAGTGTGAAATGCCATAATGGTTTTTTTTCCAATGAGAAAGGAGTTTGCTAACCTTTACTGACACTTAGTAAGTTTATCCCTCCCTCTCTTGCTCAAGAGCCTAGTTGGGTGTTGCATGACATAAAATTTGTTTTTAACAATTTCCATAGTAACTATTAAAAAAAAATCTGAGAATTGCAGAACCAAGTTGAGAAGAGTAGAATATTAGAAATCAAACTTCAACAGATTTTAACTAAGATTGAATAGCTGGAAATCCTAGCCCAGACACCAGGGACTCCAAAGAGGATTTGGGAATGACAGCCTTGAGAAATAGGTTTCAGAAGTCCTTAATAATTGGCATTAAGAGATACACAGTTGTAGCGTATTGAGTAGGGTTGAAGAGTAGAGCATGGGGAATATAGTCAATAATATTATAACAACTTTGTATGGTGACAGAGGATGACTACACGTAATCGTGGTGAGCATTTTATAATGTATATGATTGTCCCATCACTGTGTCGTCCACCTGAAACCAATGTCAACTATACTTCAATTAAAAATTTAAGAAGTCAAACCCACAAGTGATGACAAAAACGGTACTTCCCCATTTCATCCTTCCCCAGTCCCAACTGCAAAACCTCAAAGGCACTGACTATTACTCTTAGTGAAATGCTTACAGTAGTCTCGACTTTTCTATTTTAAAGATTTTATTTATTTATTTATTTGACAGAGAGATCCCAAGTAGGCAGAGAAGCAGGCAGGGGGAGGGGGAGCCTGCTCCCTGCTGAGCAGAGAGCCCCATGCGGGGCTCCATCCAGGGATCCTGAGATCATGACCTGAGGTGAAGGCAGAGGCTTAACCCACTGAGCCACCCAGGTGCCCCGATTTTTCTATTTTAGACATGGTATAGGAGCTTCTAGCTATGGAAGATGGGGATTTAGGTCTGCCTCCCACTCTTGTCCCTACCCCACTTCATCATCTTCCCTCAACCTCTCTCTCTCTGGTTGTATCGTAGGTTTTGGTTAAATAGATGGTGCTGATTTTCTTAAAACCACATAAATATTTACCTCTAAGCCATCCAGCGTACTTTTTGTGCTTCTGCAATTTCGTTGTTGCTGCTTTCCTTGTAATTACTGATTGACTGTTCCTGTTGCCTTTCTTCTGTGTTGGTTCTCCCCTTCCCTGGATCCCGTTTGCCATCTTCTGTTTTTCTCTTGTGTTGACAGAGTGTGTTTTTCGCTAGCTTGCTGAGATATCGTGCATATAAGGTTTATTTATTTATTTATTTATTTATTTATTTTTGGAGAGCTTGTATGTCTGAAAATCTCTTTATTCTTCCCTCACACTTGATTGATAGTTTTTCTGGGAAATAATTCTCTCTCAGGATTTTGAAGCTGTATTATTCCTTTGTCTTGTAGCTTTTAGTGTTACTGTTGAGAAAAGTCTGATGCATTCTGATTCACAGTTCTTTGTATGGATTTCCTTCCTCTCCCCACCCCCCTTGAAAGCTTTTACGATTGTCTCTTTATCCCTGTGTTCTCACATGTCAGGATAATGTGCCCTGGCTTGGGTCTTTTCTCACTCCATTTTCTTGAGCACTTGGTGTGCTTTTTCAATCTAAAAACACGTGTCTTCTGGGACACTTTCTTTTATTATTTTATTGGTATTTTTCTCCACTCCGTTTGTCTCATTTTTCCTCCCCTGGACCTCCTATTTGGCAAGTAGTAGACTTCTTGGATCAATCCCCTCATTTTCTTTTATCTTCTCTCTCTTGTTTTTGTTTTATTCTCTGGAGATTTCCTCAAGGGTAGCTTCTAGCCTTTATATTGGATTTTTTTTCTATCATATTTTCATTTCCAAGAGTTGTTTTGATTCTCAGTTGTTGTCTTTTTTTAATAACGTCCTATTCTTGTTTCATTGATGAAGTGCCTTTCCCTGTTTTCCCTAAGGGATCTTAATTATAGTTAAAAAAAAATTTTGTTTCCTGTATAGATGTTTGTCCCATACCCCCCCCCACCCCCCCTACACTTTTTTCTTTTGTTTTGGTGCCTGAATTTGCATATTCCAGGCTTTCCTTGGCTAACTAGCTGAATGGAAGAGGGAGGAGGTACAAAGCTGATCAGGAGCTCAGAGTGTTTTGTGAGCCTTGTCTAGTGATGAGTGGGCAGGGACCCAGCCATTTCCTGGGTGAAACCCCAGATGTCACTAACTCGAGGTCTTTTTGCCTGGTCACCTTTCGCAGGGAGAGCCCCACGTTTCCTGTGTTGGGGCTGAAAGTCCAGCTGAGTGTGTTCAGAGCCCCCTGGCCAGAGGCCGAGGGTCTGCAGGGGGTTGAGGATGTTACTGTTCCATAGGCCCATTTTGATCTTGTTTTTGGGGTTTGCTGTCCAGTGTCTCACACCCTTCCTGTAGCCCGGATCCTTTCTGATTTTCAGGTCATAAACCTTCTATTTGGCCACTGTTTGGCGGGGAGGGAATTTCCCATCTGTGTGGTTTGATGAGGCTCCAGGGCTCCAAATACGCCTTATGGAAGGTGTGAGCCCTGTATTCCCGCCTTCGGTGTTCTTGGTGCTTCTTGTCCATGGTAGCAAACCCCACTCCACGCTAAGACTTTCAGATTGCTCTCCTCTGCTGAATTACTCACGTTCCTGCCTTCTTGCCAACTTCAAAGGTTTTGTTACCATCTCTTATATGCCATTCCCGCCTCTCTGTTCTCCTTTTTAGGTGCTTTATGCTTAGAAGATTTTTCTTTTTTAATCACTTTGGAAGTGCAGAAGACAGTAATTAGGACCGTCTTCAGTAGATTTTCAAAGGGATCCATGACTCCCCCCAAAGCGAATAATCATGCCACTGTGCTTATCAAGAGAGATTACAAAATCTCTTTATTTATAAATTAAAGTGTTCTTTTTACATTAGAGAGTTTCTTAAAGGTGGGATTTGGTATTACCCTGAAGTTATTGGCGGAATAGAGTGAATGCTTTCTCAGGAAGCATTCTGGTCTTAGCATTCTGTCTTTATGTTTCCCTTGTGTGTTGGAAAAATGTTGAAATTTAGTTTCATAATGACCAGAAGCATAATATTTCTGAGTATGTGCACCACCACACTAAATCTCACAGAAGACAGATTTTCAATAGTCAGAAACATGGTAGACTTTCTAGGGTGGTGGAAATATCTTGTGTTTGATTGTTTGGATTGTACAGGTGTCTTGCATTAGCTAAAACTAATCAAATAGTGTACCTGACATGTATTCATAAATCTTACCTAAAACGAAACACAAAATAACTGCTCTCTATCTCTCTCTTAAGAAAAAAAAAGTTGGGTGTTGTGCCTGGGTAGCTCAGTCGGTTAAGCATCCTACTCTTGATTTTGGCTCACGTCATGATCTCAGGGTAGTAAGACTGAGCCCCGCCTTGGGCTCTGTGCTGGGCACGGAGCCTGCTCAAGATTCTTGCTTTCCCTCTTCCTTGCCACACTCCCAGCTTCTTTCTCTCTCTCTCTCAAAAAAACAAAAAAAACACTGTAAACAAATACTAAATTCTAATTTAAATAAAAATACGTGTGAGGAATGTCAAAAGTATAGGAAAGTAGCTCTGTGAATTGTGGAAGGCCGTGATTCTTTTTATTTCTTGTCATAAAAATTGAAAAGTATTAATTATGAATATGAAAATGTGCTCCTCATGTACCTTGTGACTACCCCTCCGTGCTCCTCCTCCTCCAGTTTTGTTGAGCTGTGCCGTACTGGTCACCAAACTGCAGATCGATGAGAATGCTTGAGATTGTCTTATTTAATTTCTAAAAATCTTTGGTATGTGCTAGTTCCTCTTATTTTGAGATTATCTCTAGATGTGTCTACTCTTTTCTGGAAAACGGGCTTATTTTGATGTCAGTCGAGATGAATGCGCAGTTCCTTGGCTGTAAAATTCCTCTGACTTAGGGATGTAGGATGGTCCAAGTGACGTATCAGCTGAGTAAGAAACATGCAGAGAAAATGGGCGAGGAATAATAGCATGGACTCTATCAGGCATTCTCTTTTAGATATTTTAACCTCAGTGGGTGGATATTTTAACGTATTTTCAGAGATCTCCTAGTCCTAAGTCCCTTTTTCTAGATTCACTCAGAGGTAGGTTAGGAATTGTTTTCTCATTTCACAGGAGAGCGAAATACACACAGAGTTGGAGGCGACCCATCTAGGTGAGTCGGTGTCAGAACCAGGATGAGAATTTTGCAAGCTGACCAGCCATGGGGATAAGTGGGAGGGGGGATTAGGAACATTCCCTTCTAGTGACACTAACGAAGACAACTAACCAGATTGTAGGTTTCGGATGGCAAGACTTGGAACTGACTTGACGTTGACCCTGTTTTCTTGTAGGTGAAAGAGAATCTGCTTTCGTGCAAGATGCTGTTGCACTGCAAGAGGGATGAACTTCGGAAACTGTGGATCGAAGGAATTGAACATAAGCATGTCCTGAACCTGCTGGACGAAATTGAGAATATCAAGCAAGTGCCTCAGAAGCTGGAACAGTGCATGGCGAGCAAGCACTACCTCAGTGCCACTGACATGCTGGTGAGAGGACGGTTGCACTGACGGTCATTCCCGCTAAGCTAGGAGAGCCCTCGCTCTCATTCCCCAAGCGCTGGCTTTCATGTCGCCCGTTACAAACTGCCCTCTTGGGATTCACGAGCCCTTGCAGTTGAAGCCCGACTGGTTCTCCTCCTAATTCTAGTGTTTGAAATAGTAGACGATTATTATTGTATTGTCTGCCTTTGGAACCATGGCAAGTTGTATAAGGGTAAAAAAAAAATTTAGTACCTTGATCGTGTTGGCATGGTAATGAGAAATGTTTGAGTTTCAGGGGAAGATGGTTAATGAATCCCATTGTATTTTATTTATTTATTTACTGATTTTTTTTTTTTTTTTTTTTTAAAGGAGGCTCCATGCCCATTGTGGAGCTTGAACTCACAACCCTGAGATCAAGAGTTGTGTGCTTTACTGATTGAGCCAGCCAGGTTCCCCTAATGAATCCCATTTTAAAGAATGAAATCTGTATGAGAGACAGCTTTAGGTGATTGACAAACTTGATGTTCCAAGTTCTTTGGAGGGATTGTTATGTGAGGGCTTTTTTTTTTTTCCCCTTTAAATTGATAAGAAAGAAAATAATACATTGATGAGAAGGAAGATAATTCTGGAGCAATAATTCTGGAAGGGACTTTGTTAAGCAAGAGTACTCCACAGCCTGGCCTTTAGCCTCTGAGTCCATTCTGTTACTATTTTTTTTTTTTAAAAGATTTTATTTATTTATTTATTTATTCGACAGAGATCACAAGTAGGCAGAGAGGCAGGCAGAGGGGGAAGGGGAAGCAGGCTCCCTGCTTAGCAGCGAGCCGAGCCAGATGTGGGGCTTGATCTCAGGACCCTGGGATCATGACCTGAGCCAAAGGCAGAGGCTTAACCCACTGAGCCACTCAGGCGCCCCACTATTATTTTTTTTTTAAAGTAAGCTCTACACCCAGCGTGGGGCTTGGACTCAAAACCCTGAGATCAAGAGTCGTTTGTTCTACTGACTGAGCCAGCGGGCTGCCCCCATTCTGTTATTTTTTGAATGAGAAACAAAAATTTGGAGAATGTTGCAACTGTTGGTACATGTGGCTGAGTGTCCAGAAGATGAATAAAAAATAATATCCATCTTCTTATTTATTAAGACTGATTTTCTCAGGGCCTGTGGCTCTTAGAGGGTGCTCTGCCTACCTCTCCTTTCCACACAAGCACCCCCACTGCCCTCTGATTCAGAGTTGTGTGGGGGCTACAGAAGCCCTCTAGCAGATGACTACATTTGGATTCTTTTTTCCACAATAGGTGAGCATCCCTTATTTTTGTTTCACCAAATTAGATTGGCTCTAACACTGGGAAAAATACCTAGAGGGCTTGGTGGGAGAAGCAGGGTAAATCATCCAAGTGGTTCCAATTGAGATTTTCAAGAAGAATTTTGCCATAAGTCCTTCATAAGAAGCTTTTAAGGGAATCTGGTAACCAAGACGTGAGATATGCTATGATAATCCTATCCTATGTTAAAACCTGGTTGTGTGATAGGAGTGTAAAGGCGCCTGGGTGGCTCGCTCAATGGGTTAAGCCTCTGCCTTCAGCTCAGGTCATGATCCGAGGGTCCTGGGATCGAGCCCCACATCGGGCTCGCTGCTCAGTAGGGAGCCTGCTTCCCTTCTTCTCTCTCTGCCTGCCTCTGCCTACTTGTGATCTCTGTCTGTCAAATAAATAAATAAAAACTGAAAGAAAAAAAAAAGAGTGAACAGTAAGCAATTCACTTAACCAATCAGCTGAAAGGACAGGAGTATATGTGGAATGCCACCAATATGTTCCTTCTGCCTGTTGTCTTCAGTGTTCTCCTGTAGACTGTTTCTTCCACATGTAGGTGGGGTGTGGGGGTTTGGGAGAGAAGAAGGGGTGTGGGCTGTGGCCTGTGGCCTGTATCTTTCCAGGTTTGCAGAGGAAATTTTTTTAATTAGAAAATATGGGGGTAAGGTCTAGGTTGGGTCAGCTTGGGTATTATGATTGTCAGTTCCAATTAAAATTATGTGGTTGGGGCGAGTGGGGAGGGAAGGAAGAGCAGTTACCTCCAGAAGGAGGTGAGTATATGAGCTATGTTTTCCAGAAGTTCCTTCTTTTTCCTGTTTGTTGTTGTTTATATATTCTGGATACTAATCTTTTGTTAGATATATTTGAAATATCTTCTCCTAGTTGGTGGTATATCTTTTTACTTTGTTTATGAAGCCTTTTATTACAAAGAAGTGTTAAAATTTAATGCAATAATTTTTTCTTTATCCATTTTTTTTTTTTTTAGAATAGCCATTTTATTTTGGTGCTTTTTTTTTTTTTTTCAGTGTTTTGAGAGAGAGAGAGCATGAGTGTCAAGGGGAAGGGTAGAGGGAATGGGAGAGGGAGGGAGAGAGAGAATCTTAAGCAGGCTCCAGGCTCAGCACAGAGCCCTGAGATCATGACCTGAGCAGAAATCAAGAGTCGGATGCATAGCTGACTGAGCCACCCCAGTGCTCCATGTCCAATTTTTATTTTAAGAAATTTTTTTTCTATCCCAGTGTCATATAGAGAATCTCCTATGTCTTCTTTAATCCATTTGGAATCTGTTTCCATATATGGTATGAACTAGGGATCTAATTTTATCTTCTGTATAAATAGCCGTGTGGCTCAGACCATTTGCTGAATTTATTTCCTCCTGACTTCTAATGCCATCTTGGTCACATATCAACTTTTCATGTATGCATGGGTCTGTCCCTGAGCTCCTTGTTTTGTTCAGTTGGTCCTGCTTATTTCAGCACCGAAACCATGCTGTTTTAATTACTATTATTTTATGATCTATCCTGATGATAGCAGGTAGAGACGTTCCCTCACCTCGCTTTTCAGAATTATCTGTGCTATTCTTGGCCTGTTACTCTTCCTCATGAATTTTAGTATCAACTTGTCATATTCCTCAAAAAATGTCATGAGATGGATTCAATATAAGAATTTCATCTTTGTAATATTGAGTCTTTTCAGTGAATAGGTCTCATTTATTGATTTCTTCATTTATGTTCTATATAATAATGCTTAGTAATGTATTGCTTAGAGGTATTACATATATCATTTTTTGCTATTGCATTTTTTAGAACAGTGGCTTTTTATTAATAACAACTTCCAGTTATTTGTTGCTAATGTAGGGATGTGATAGATGTTGTTTAATTGATCGCATTTCCCTGAACCTAATCCCAATCCTGTCTGCCTGGAAAATGATGATTTATTCTTTAAGGCTTGGCTCAAATTTCATTAGCTCTCTGAATGTCCCAGGTGATTAGATGCTTTTCTCTTAAAAAAAAAAAAAAGTATTGTTTTTATTGTGGTAAGAATATTTAGCCTGAGTAGATGCTTTTTTTGTTTGTTTGTTTGTTTCCATAAGCTGCGTGTACTTCTTGTAATACAGTTGCTTTTGTTTGTATGGTAGGTCATTGAGGTCAAGGGCTTTATCTTACTTATTTTTGTCTGCCCAGTTCTTAGCACAGTGCGCCTCATCGAGTCAGGGTTCCCAGATCATTGGCCAAATGGGTAACTATGGGAAAGACTTTAATATCATTAAATGGAGAATAGGGGATTTCCTCTCTAGGGGCTCTGGTCTGATTTTTCTCTGGTTTCAGTGTTTGTTTTAACGGCAAGTTTCTCTAGTTTTTAACCTTTCCTTTTTGCAATATTTAAATGAACAGCAAACAATGATTATAATAACTGCTAGTATATATTGAGTTTTCATTACGTTCTGGTACTTTTTTAAGTCGGTTACACTTGTTAACATATTTAATTCTTGCAATAACCCTACAAGAGAGAGGTTTCTGATATGATCCCTATTTCTCAGACGAGGTAGTTGCTTTGCATGATGCTAACGTACAATGACGATTTCATGAAGGTAGGATTCAAGGTGTGCTTAAAAGGTTGGAAATTTCCTTCAGTTTGACCTTTTGTATATGAGTGAATAGTATGGTCTGTAATTGCTCTTTCATTGGACTTCCTATGGAAAAAAAAAATCACATTTCCTTTCCCCACCGTTACGTGCTATTAGAAGTAAAATCTACTTAAGGCACCTCAAGGGTCCAAATGAAAAAATCTTTGCTTAAAGACATCAGAGGAAAGTGAATACAAAAAGTCAAGTCTTTCAAAACTCTCCGATTTCCTTGGATTTGTTTATCAAAAGATTTTGCATTTCCGTTGGAAGGCAGGTGCAGATGGCCAGTAATTTAATCCCTACTCAGGTTCATAAATCCAGAGTAAATAAATGAGTAGTGACCCATGGCTCCTGTCAGCTCCTGCAATTCCTGCCTCACCCTCACCCTGGTCTGATAGCTGTAGACTTGGCTCCTAGATGGCATATTTATTTCTTCTTTTGATATGATAACCTGAGTATTGCATAAAATAATTAAATTGTCATGACAGGGAATGTCTGCAAATAGGCATGGCCTTTTGTTTCCTTCTTCAAGGTAAACAGCTGCTGTTAGCTTATGAAAAGCTAAAAGTGGTCCAACAAGAAGCCTGTATCCGTCACATTGAAATCAGAGACTTGATTAATATTGTAGCCTGTAGCTTTGTGATATGTACGGTTTAAATTAGACCTTTGCAGTCATTGTGCTAGGTTGATGCAAGCACATTAATGACATAATTTCTGGTTGCTGCATCACATTTCTGCAGTCTGTCCTTTGTATTCCACTCACATTAATTGAAGTAATTTTGCCAGTGAAGCGTGTTTCAAACCTCTGCATTTAAATTGAAATTTTAATTCCCTTATTGTCTTGAAAAGACGGCTGAAGATGCCTTGTTACAGGTTTCATTATCACTCAAAACACTCCAGCTGCCGGTTCTAATGTACAATGACTGATTAATTCTGGGAAGAATTATTAATATAAGAATAACAGCTTCTTCCCAGTGGCACAAGCTAACCAGGAAGGTATTTTATGATAGTTAATATTTTTATGAACTTTTTTAAAAGGAAAATTTATGTGGAAGTCTGCATCAGACTCAAACTGCACAGATGAGCTTTGAAAACCACTTACACCAGTTCTGATTGATCAGCGCATAGAAGTCCATTCCTAATTGCGTTCAATCAGTGGAAACTAAGCCAGCGTGAGCGGTTTTGAAGCACTTCAGCTGACAGTCACAGGGCCTGTCGCTAAATGTTTTCATTTCCAAGTCTTCCTGAGATGGTAGAGATTTTGAATGTCTCTTAATCATTTATTTACATTTTTTAAAAAAAGTCATAGCTGTATAGTGAGATAAGGATTATTATAATAATAGCTAATATTTATGTAACTGCCTTCTTCCCAGAGAATCCCAGAGATGCCTTGAGAGAATGGTATGGTGGAATATGTCACTTTTGCTGGTGAAAATGTGGCCACAACTAGCACAGAGGGAGTAAGGCAGCTTCTTAGTTGTGTAGTTTTCTAAGCTCCTGTCATAAAAGTGTATTTGTCGTATTTTCAGCTCACGAGATCCTTTGCATTTGTTGGATAAACAATCAAAGTTGTGAATGTCAGCATGGGTCTTAGTGTGGGTCAGATGGACCTGTGTTTGAATCCCAGCTTTGACTTTTACTAGCTGGCTGACTTGGGGCTAGTTATTCAATTTGACTTGGCTGAAAAGTTGGAGTTGAGAATTACATGTATTCCTGAGGGTTGTTGAAGGGATTAAATGAGATACTAAGCTATTTATGTAAAGTCCATACTGTATATACAGTAAGTGCATAGAAATGTTGTTTATAATGAATTGATTGACTAATACTGTAAGAAGGATATGGTGATTGCTCCCTTGTTAAAATTCCAAAAACTGGTTAGAGGTGGACTTGTTTTGAGCTGATAGAGTTGAAGTAGACTGGCTAGGTTAAGCATTATTGATTCCTTCTTCCCTCAAATGGACACTTCTCTGAATGAAAGACTACCCTACACTGTATACAAAGGAGTTCCTGCTGGCACGGAGAAGATTTTCCTCCAAAAACAAATCTAGTCTGATTTAACACATGCACAGAAGGGTGATCAGGACCCTGAAGTTCTTTGCCATCTATTTGGGATTTGACACGGACGAATTTCAGATTCTCTGTATCACCTTTTTGGCCCACTTTGAGTATATGTTCACAGTTCATAGTATCTGCTGTCTAATCATAAGCGACGCAGTTCGTCAGTAAACGATCTAGGAGGAGTTTGTTGTAAAATCTACTCTTAGGTAACTAAATGTGGTTTTCTGCTAGTATTGTAATTGGGCATAAGCCACTTCACTATTGGAGGGTGCTTATCAATAAAGTTGATTTTAATGTTACAAAGTAGTTGCTGTTAAGCTATCCTTTCTGTCAGTGCTTAGGTGGCAGGACCGGTGGAGCAGTGAGATTGTTCCTTCTGCTGCCGTTAAAACCGTGTCATTAGCAAATAGACGAATTCCTTTCTCAGACTCTGGGCAGGGAAAGGGTGATCATGCATCCACTATCAAATGATTAATGTACAAGTAAGAGAAAGGGGGCCAAAGTGCACATCCCTTTCATCTGGTTTGAGCGTTTCTAAGATCTCACAGGACTGTTCTTTCTCATTATGATGTGGGAATGGTATTGAGGTGAAAGCTCTATAAATATTGAGAGCTGGAACATTCCAGTGAACTTATGGGACCTAACCTGAACGTGGTAAGTGACTGCAAAAATGTTTCAATATTCCATATAGATTTCTCTACACGTGATAAGAAATATATCCATGGTCAATAAGGAAATAGATACCATTAAGCCCATCTGTTCCTAGTGTAGTATATTGATTTGAAAGACCAATGCTGATATTCTATACTAATAACAGGGAAGAATTGGGCACTTTTTTTTTTTTTTAAGATTTTATTTATTTGAGAGAGAGAGAGATGGAAGGGGGGGAGGGTCCAAGGGAGAAGCAGACTCCCTTCTCAGCAGGGAGCCCGATGTGGGACTCGATCCTGGACTCCAGGATCATGACCTGAGCTGAAGGCAGTCGCTTAACCATCTGAGCCACTCAGGTGCCCCAGGCACATGTTTTGATAGATTTACAAAGAATGGGATGATGCCATTGTTGATCACTTGCATTGTTGGTATACATACCTGAATGTGGCCTTAACCTTGAAGGAGCTTAGGTGCTAATAAGGAGAGACACATGAACAAGTAGTGTCTCGTGTCATGATGAGCATGACAAGAAATGGGGACCAGGAATATTGGGGGTGGGGTGGGATAATATGGCTGGCTAGTTAAATAAGGCAGTCAGTTGTAGCTGCTTTGAGCTGTATTTGAGATGACCCCTGCATTTCCTCAAACACCTGTATCCAGTCTTTTTCCAAAAAGGTTTAGGAAGAGCTGAAAACAAAGTTATTAAACAAGAAACCTTAGTGTTTGTCTAAAATTAAATGAGTAACCTTAGTGTGGCAGCTTCCTTTTTCTCTTGGAGAGTAAAAGTACAGGGTTTGTAAACTATTATTTTTGTTGGTGCTCAATGCCCTTTTTATTTATATTTGGTTTTTGAAGGCTAGGGTTTCTTTTCTTTTCTTTTTTAAGATTTTATGTATTTATTTGACAGGCAGAAACCACAAGTAGGCAGAGAGGCAGGCAGAGAGAGAGGAAGGGAAGCAGGCTCCCCGCTGAGCAGAGAGCCCTATGCGGGGCTCAATCCCAGGACCCTGGGACCATGACCTGAGCCGAAGGCAGAGGCTTAACCCACTGAGCCACCCAGGCGCCCTGCCTGTTTTATTTTAAAGCACATAGAAATTCTATTAGATTGCACTAAACCTCATAAGGTTCACCAGTTTTCAGTTGGCTTGCTTGGCTGTAGGGCAGTGATTCCCAAAGTCTGTGCATTAGGGACTCCGTCAAGAATTCTAAAGCCCTAAAGTCACACCCTACACTGATGACATTGACATCTCTGGCGGTGGGATACTAAGTTCAGTAATTTAACACTCTTCAGGTGATTCCAATGTACAGATAAATTTGGGGCTGTAGATTTAGGGTATAGCCTATCCATGCTATGCAGCAGAGTAAAACTAATTGTCCTTGACTTCATTTAACACCAGGAATTAGAAGCCACGTATTTGCATACAACAGACATCAGACTGTGATTGATACATTTATATAGAAATGTTGTAGTTTCAAGTTGCTTTGTTGCCATCCTCTGTTGCGGAGTTTGGATAGAGCTGACGGAGTATTTGGCTCTTATCTGATATTATAGCCTGATGATTTGGTCAGTGGGAGTGTTGGTGAATGGTTAAATCAGATGCTCTCCGGGTTTGGGCTGACTTGAACTCTTTAGGGCTCTCCTTGGTGCTCTAATTCCTGCATTCTTACTGTGGTTTCTTATCTGACCTCGCTGGGATTTCATGGGTTGAAATTGGGGCACAAAAATGACTATTGACAAGTGGTGGCTAGGTACATTGTGGTATAGTGCAAAGAAAATGGATTTAGAAGCCAGATGTTAGTTCTAGCCCTGACTCAACATCTCACCAGTTCCATGAGCTTAGACAAATCACTTTCTGTTTTGTAGTATTCTCTTCTGTAGAGTCGATATACACATACCCTGCCTAGATTATAGAATGGCTGTGAGAATAAAAATGAAATTTTGTAAGGGTACAGTGCTTTGTAAAACATAGGGTAATATACACATTTAAAAAAGTATAAGTAGCATCATTACCCTCATGCAGTGCCAGGTAAGAGAAAAAGCAGTCATCTGGGACGTGTTTATACTGAGCAGCCTTTCTCTTCTAGAGCTACCATCGCTGATGCATACATGTTGTTTTAATCAGATGTGTGCACACACATTTCTACACTTTAGTCTGTAGGAGGAATAAACTCAGGCAAGAATAATACGAGTCCTTTGCTGACCTCCTGTCATATTCCAGATTTCAGACTCATATATGGACTTGCTTGGACAGGTTTCTGATTGGTCAAGATGTGGCCAGATGGGGACCCTATAATTCTGTGGCCATATGGGGACCCTATAAATGTATAAATTGCTGCAGGTGACGACAGGTATTGTTGATGGGAGCACTCCGTCAACTTGACGATGATCTGAGAAGGCGGATTGGTAACTTTTGCTTGGCTTGACAGATAGGAGGAGCTTGTTGGAGTCCGTTTTCTCTTCGATTCACCCCAGTACTGATGACTTCTTGTTCCTAGCTCTGAAAATGCAAAAAATCATATTCCTTTCATGTTCCTTTGTGGGATTTTAATAGTTGATGTTAGTAAAGAGCTGTGTAATTGCAGAGCATTTCTAATGGATTTGGGGGTCTTGGAGAGTGGGGGAAATTGTCTTGATTTATGTGTGAGCCTGCAGTGACTCTCAGAGACCTGCTTTGCCAACTCTGTAACTGTTTCTTGTCCCAGAATAACAAATATGATGATAGGAAGTAAGTGACTTTGGAACATTTGTCAAATGAGGATATCTTACCTAGTGGCCTTTTCTCTTGTATTTTGGAATAGAAACCTAGGATTTAATGCTGTCTTTATGGAGCACTGATGGGCATTGAGAATTGGAGGAACCATAGGGACCCTAAGATTAGGAACAGTGAAAGATTTTTGTTTGTGTGATCTTTTCCATAAGCAATTAAAATTCTTAACTGTCTCTTAAGGTGTGAGGTATTGTTTAATTTCATCAGAAAGTATTTGTGAACTGATCGATTATAAGTCCATTTAGAACAAATAAAGCTCTTAATTTGGCATTATGTATTAGAAGCTCTAAATAAGTATATTATTTTGGACTTGGAATTCTCCTTCTAGAATGTTAAGGAAAGAGTTAAGAATTTTAATTATATGATAATTATCCTTGTATACAATTTTTATCACAGGAAGATATGTGAAAATAAGAGAATAGCAATTACCTAGTATGGGGAAATAGTTTAAGTCATTTGTGGAATATTCATTTTATGTGTATGAATGCTAAAAATATATTGGCTAATGGTCACATGTTTCCAATATATGGCCAAATGGAAAAAGCACATTTAAAAACAACAATACTTTTAAAAAACTTTGTGTGGAAAAACACTTGGAAAGAATCAGGTTAAAATACATGTTACCTGATTAGTGAGAATGTGGACCATCTTTTTCCTTTGTGATTTTGTGGTTTTCAAGTTGTCTTGATCATGTATTTTTATAATTTGGAAGAAAAAGGTTAAGAAACATTTCTGGGCCTTTTTTTTTTTTTTAAACCTGTGGAATTAGGGTGGGACCCTAAGGCTGTCCTGACAGCCTTTGAAGGTCTCTTACAATAGAAAATACAGCATTTCATTTCTCAGATACTGTCCTTCTGTGAGGCTTGGACTGATGGAATATCTTAGAAGAGCTGCCACCCCTACTTTAAAAGAGGAAAAAAGAAAAAGCAAAGATTTTCGCTGAAGTTATGGGAATTATTTGTGGTGGAACGCCCTGATGTTTAGAAAAAAAAAAACAAAACCCAAAAACCAAAAAGAGGGGGGAAGGCCAAAGAAGACTTAAATAGCTTAGTCAAATGGTATGCTTTGAGAACAAGCTTGTGTCTCTCAGCAGCGGTGGGTTGAGCTCCGTGGTGAAACCTGCAGTCCCATTTGATCTCTCGTGAGTTTTGTTTTCTGAGATAGATTTGAAGATACTTTAAAGAAGAAATCCACAAGTAAAAGGGCTTTTCTTTGACAGCGCTTTATCTTGCAGGCCCCCCTCTGTTCATTCACTTATCAATAACTTCATCTCATTTGCTTTATCCTGTAAATTCCATTAACTCCCTGGCAGTCTATTGCATTAAGCCTTTACTACCTAATACCGCCTCATTTACATTGACACATGCTTGACCTCAGCCCTTCTCCTCTCTTTGCTAATGCACCAACAAGCTGGGATGCCTCTCTGGAGCATTATCATTTGGTTGTTAGCACAACTAATAACGGCCCTTCATTTGAACTGATGAAGGTTTATTAAATAAAAACATGTAATAGCCGTGGCAGTAATGAAAGGAGAATGGAAGGAGACGACGGCATCCTGTTTTTAATGGTGAGAGCATGCTGAGTCTGCATTATAGGTATTGGGTTTCCAGAGGGAGCAGGGTCACCTGAATGGGGCTGATCGATACTCTGTTAGCCAACTGACTTTAAGAATGGGCACTTTTGATTGCCGGATTTGATCACTGTGGATTGGCTGCCGGCTGACGAGTTAGGGTGGAAAAAAGTGTTCTTGCTGCAGGCCCTTGGCCTTGCCCTGTGATGCAGCTTTCTTGGGAAGTCTATTGTTAAGTTCCAAGCTGTTAATCTCCCAGGGGCCTGCAGTCGGTGGCAAAACAGAGCCATAGGAAGCCAGATCTTCTCCAGGAAAGCTGGGATCCAGGCTTCTGTTTTTCCTACAGATCCCTAAGACTCCTTTAAACCTTCACTACAGCCCCGGGCCTTGAATGGAGTCCCTCATTTTGCTTTGTATGCCCCATGCTCTGCCTCCTGACTTCCTTCTCCTCCCCTTTCCCCCAGCCTTTTAGTATGAAGAGCAGACTAAGCCATCCTCTGCATGTGTCCCCTGTCATGGCTGCTGTCCTATTACAAACAGGTCGAGTGGAGGTTGCTTTAAGTTTACGTTTAACAGGATTTTGTTCAACAAAATCCTTTGGGGTCACGTTTGTGGTTTTATGCTAAAATATGTGTGTGTGTGTGTGTGTGTGTGTGTGTGTGTGTATGCACGCACGCACACACACACACACACACTTACTTGTTAAATTTTTTGTAGATTCTGTGATGTGATTAAATACATAGGTTCTATTATTATAAGGCCACAGTGTTCTACAAACAGCACTGTGCTGTCCTAGATGCATCAAAGCTTTTAGATCTCCTAAAACGAATAGATTAAACCATATAAAACAGCCAATACTGGGTCATTTTTTACTTGTAAAAACAGTTTGCTGTGGTTCAAATTTCAAACTAATGCATGAAAGATACTGTGTTTTTGTTTTGGGGAGGTTTCAAGCTGCATTTAGTTGTTGGAGTTTTTTTGGTTTTTGGTTTTTTCAAAATTCCTGTATGATAGAGAGCCAAATTTCTGCTTTGGGCAATGTGGTGTAGCCAAATGGAAATGTTTGGTAAGTGATTGATCTGGGATTCTTGGTGGTAAACATCTTCAGTGGTTGTGTAAATGTGGGTATGGCTCATTCTGCAATCAAAGTGAGACTTCTTAGGTCCATGTAGGACTCCTGAGCCTGACTGCGTACGGAGACTTCCGGGTGGAGGGCTGTCTTGACGGATAGTGGGGGATAGGGCCTGAAGTCACCAGAGTTTGTCTTCTAGCCATTTGGGAGCCTGGGTGGCAGCTGCCGAGTGACCTGGGCTCAAAGTCAGTGTCTGAGTCCAGGGCCCGCTTCTTTTGTCCATAGCCAAAGATTTCTGGTATTCTTAGTTGAGACTCTTCCAAAAGTTTAACTTGTGTTGTCTTACTTACTTACCTAAGTATAGGAAGGGAGAAGGTATCCATTCTCTGAAATAGCCCAATTTCTTATCTTTTTACTGTTACTGCATCTGTAAGTTGAAACAAGACAACATTTTCAGAATAGGGTCATGTCGTTTCCCTAGAAAAACACTTCCTTAAGGGAGACATACAGACCTACTGAAAAGTGATACAACATTTTGGAACCATGTAATTATTGGAGTCTTGAAGGAAACATTTGTTTGGACTCAGCAGTAGGAACACATTTGCTTTCTTTAGGGGAACGTGATTGCCAAAATAAGCATTTCCCTTAGCTAGCAGATGGTTTAGTTAGAAACGGTAACTAATGTCCCTCACCATTGTGTCTCTCCTCTCCCCCAACTAAAATAATAATAATAATAATAATAATAATAATAGATCAGTAATTTCTTTTCTAGTATCTCTCTTCAATGAAAGAGATACTATCTCTTCAATTCTCAACAGCTGTTGAGAATGGCCAACTTTGGTGTTCCTCCAAAACATTTTGATTGATCTATGTTAAAGCATAAAACTAGATCTTTTTACCTAATCAACTGGGATGAGATTAGCAGAAGACACTTAACCATGAAATAATAATTTCATACCTTGAAATTGAGAAATAGACATTTGGTAAAGAAAATTTAAGGGTACTATAGTTTTTAATCAGAAAGATGGCCTTTGTTGTAAACTTAGCTCTCAGCTCATGGTGAACTTTTTTTGAAATACCAGCCTATTCCTGATTATGTGCATTTTAACTGTACTTTAGTTAAGTTGGTTGCTTAGTTGTGGAAACATTTTTAGGGATTTAGTTTTCTTCAATGGATACATTTTTAGTAGCAAAACATGCTGTTCTGTTCAATATTATGTATTAAAACATTTCGTAAATGCTAGCTTATTTTCATAATCCTAAAGGAAATGTTTTTCAAGTCTAGAATGGAGTTCTGTTATTTAAGAAGTTTCCAGCTGTGGTGAGTAGAATACTGATGTTCAATTGAGTAGTAATTGGAATTGTATGAAAACAATCCCTACTTGTAGTACCTCCCCCAACCCCCTAATTTTATTTTTGAAAATGTGTAAGAAAACTTCCAAATCATTTAATTGGCTCATTTTATACTAATTTACCTTTAAGAGATGGTGTGGCCTATCTGAGAATACTAGAAGGTCATACTAGAGATCATTTGGGGCATGAGTGTATGTTATTCCTCTGTGGGAGAGGTGTAGACAGCATTTACCAATAACCTCCTATATTGTTGTCTATTTGATTTTTCATCTGGTATGTCTTCTGTAATAATACATATTTGATGTTGTATGTCACATTTAAAAACCCAGTTTTAATAATTTCTCATAGCAGTTCACCTGTTAGACCATTTTAGACCATTTTGTTGCTGTCCACTTTAATCCAACTGCGTCTGTTGAATTCTTGTTAATGTTTCATCAGTGGCGTTTAAGTGCTCTGTAGACATTAAATTTGGAAAACAGTGAAATGATTCATAAAATGACCACATTAGAAAAAAAACAGAACAACTCGTTAGTTGTATTTTTACCAGTAGTTATGTGTATCTAAATGTGGGTGGCTATTTAATGATTTTTTTTTTTAAGACTTTATCTGTAAGTAATCTCTATGCCCTATGTGGGGCTTGAACTTAGAATCCTGAGATCGAGTTGCATGCTCTACCAACTGAACCTGCCAGGCACCCCAAGGATATTTAATGATTTCTAATAAAGCCTAAATGTTAGTAAATGCCTGGAAACCAGGTCCTCTCCTCCCCACTACTCTCCCCCCACCCCAGACACACAACAGCATGACCATCAGTGGTAGTTGGTTGGGTTGACTGTTTTCTGCTTCACCAAGTTTTGCTTATGTGTAAGCTTTATGGTATGAGCTGCTTGAAACCATGTAAGTGTCCGGTTTCTATAAACTGATATTCTAGATATCATAAGTTGCACTAACAACTATTTTATTTTTTTAAAGATTTTATTTTTTAAGTAATCTCTACACCCATTGGGGGGCTGGAACTCACAACCCCGACATCGAGGGTCGCATGCTGCACTGACCGAGCCAGCCAGGTGTGTCCCATTTTAAGCATTTTGATGTGTACAGGCAGTGGCATTAAGAACATTTACACTGTGCGACATCACTACCGTCCAGCTCTGGAACTTTTTCATCTTTCCAACTGTACCCATTAAACAATAACACCTCTCTTCCTCCCAGCTTCCCAAAACCACTCTTCTACTTTCTGTCTCTATGAATTTGCCTCTTCTAGGTACATCATATAAGTGGAATCATGCAGTATTTGTACTTTTGTGTCTGGCTTATTTCTCTTAGCAGAATGTTTTCAAATTCCACCCATGTCGTAACATATTGGTACCACTCTTTTTTTTTTTTTAAATTTTAATTTAAGTTCAATTTAACTAACATATAGGGTATTATTAGTTTCAGAGGTAAAATTCAGTGATTCGTTGGTAGCAAGTAACACCCAGTGCTCATTCCATCAAGCGCCCCTCTCAACGTCCATCACCCAGTTACCCCATCCCCTACCCACCTCCCCTACAGCAACCTTCAGTTTATTACTTGTAGGTAGGAGTCTCTTCCTCTGGTTTGCCTCCCTCTCTGTTTTTATCTTATTTTATATTTCCTTCCCTTCCCCTATCTTCGTCTGTTTTGTTTCATACATTCCACACATGAGTGAAATCGTATGGTATTTGTCTTTTTAAACTGACTTATTTTGCTTAGCATAATACCCTCTCGGTCCATCCACTTCATTGCAAATGGCAAGGTTTCATTCTTTTGATGGCTGAGTGCTACTCCATGGTCTATATACACCACATCCTCTTTATCCATTCATCTCTCAGGACATCTGGGCTCTCTCCATGTTTTGGCAATTGTAGCCATTTCTGCTGTAAACGTTTGGGTGCAGGTGCCCCTCTGATTCACCATTTTTGTATCCTTCAGATAAACACCTCGTAGTACAGTTGCTGAGTCTTAGGGTAGTCCTATTTTTAACTTTTTGGGGAACCCCCGTACTGTTTTCCAGAGTGGCTGCACCAGCTTGCAGTCCCACCAACAGTGTAAGAGGGTTCCTCTTTTTCCACATCCTCGCCAACATCTGTTGTTTCCTGAGTTGTTAATTTTAGCCATTCTGACTGGTGTGAGGTGGTATCTCATCATGGTTTTGATTTGTATTTCCCTGATGCTGAGTCACGTTGAGCATCTTTCCATGTGTCCCTTAGCCGTTTGTATGTCGTCTTCTGACAACTATTTTCTTAAAATCACTTTTAGTACCACTTAGTGAGATTAGAGTAGGGGAGGACAATGGCCTTGCCCAGGTCTCATAATTATAGCTTTTAATAAATGAAGGCCAGAAAACTAGAGCACTGTATTTTCATATAAAAATAAGACTACTCTGTCTTCTGTGTGGTAAGGTTTTCAAGTCTTTGAAATTTTTACGGTACTCTTGATTATATATATTAATTGTACTTGTATTTTGGGTCCAGAAAACATACCCAGAAAGTTTGTCATCTAAGTGATTATAATGGTTCTATGAACAAACAATAGTTTACTGAAAATGTAGCATTTAGCAATGTTAGTAACACCTTGTGAGGTTTCTTTTCTTTTCTTTTTTAAGATTTTATCCATTCATTTGGCAGAGAGAGATCACAAGGAGGCAGAGAGGCAGGCAGAAGAGAGAGGGGGAAGCAGGCTCCCTGCTGAGCAGAGAGCCCAATGTGGGACTTAATCCCAGGACCCTGAGATCATGACCTGAGCCGAAGGCAGAGGCTTAACTCACTGAGCCACCCAGGTGCCCCACCTTGTGAGGTTGCTTTATCTACAGAATAAATAGATTCTGTTAAAAATCTAATTTCAGTGAGCACTCAGTACGTGCCAGGCACTGTGGTTAGTGCTTAACCTGTGTATATATATAAATTAAGTGGCTTTTGAAAGTTGATATTATCTTATAATTTTGTATTTGGAACATGAACTATTTGGGTTAAAAATCCTCATGCAAATTCCTACAAACAAATTGAGCGTGGATGTGCAGTGGGTGGTTTTTAAGCTTAAATATCTCAGCCGGATTTAATTACCTTAAGGGATAAGGCTACATGATGGGCCAGTGGCTTACCAAATTATTTTTCATTTTCTGGATCTCAATGTCACCAAAGGTTAATGCATCCTCTTTTCTCTGTTAGAGACCCAAGTTAAAATCCATTTTAGAGCATACGTGTAAATGAATTTGTTGTTGTTTTTCCTCCTTGGGGACGCAGTGGTCATTTTGTGAGGCTGCTTTCCCATTTGGAATCGTTGGCAGCTCGCATGCGGCCCAGGGGCTCTTGTCCCAGAGGCAGTTGCCAGCCAGCATGAAAATGGACTGGCAGGCTGCAGGGGGCAGAGCTGGCCCAGGGCTTGTCACTTTTTCATGCCTCCATTCTTTCTTGGTTAACTCAAGGAAACTTATTTGCTACTGGCATCTGATTGATAGCACATCACAAAGCAAGCGATGTGTTTGTGGGTAAGCCTTTGCGTTTTCCTCCCCATCTCAGGCCAGTTTGTATGCGGCTGCTCCGGGCTTTCTGTATTCGCTGTCCACCTGCTCTCAAATGACTGTGTGTACTGGTGTGGGTCAGTGGTCAGCACTCTGGACTGTTGGTATGGTTCGTGGCTCTTATTTTCTATTGCTTTTCTATATATGCTGAAACATAGGTGAATGCATGTTTATATCCCTAATTACACTTACAGTTTTTACCCTGAAGTGTCATTCATTATTGCCTTTATCTGTACCTTTTAGGCATATTTACAAGTATAACCTGGGTAGGGAATTGTCATAGCACAGGAGTCCCTTTGGGGAGCGTGGTAGGGCTCTTTTCCCTCTGAGTTCAGCTTGTAGTCCTCTCTTTCCTATTATCACTACTACTACTATGGCTATTGTTATTACATTCTTTGTATTTCTCTCTTGCTTTTATTTTTCTCCTAAGGAATAGTACCTAGAGTACACTCTTCACATTGTTATTTTCTTTAAAAAACAAAATATATATATATATGGGGGTGCCTGGGTAGCTCAGTCAGTTAAGCATCCAACTCCTGATCTCAGCTCAGGTGTTGATCTCAGGTGTGAGTTCAGGCCCCATGTTTAAAAAAAATATCTAGGGCGCCTGGGTGGCTCAGTGGGTTAAGCCTCTGCCTTAAAATCAAGTCTCCTCTTGAAAGTCTCAGAGTCTAATAAAAGAAGGTCTCCAACAGAAGGAGTCTCCTATTTCTAATATGGCTCAGTTAGGTCGTCGTCCTACTTAATCTTTTTTTTCCTCTCCTGTGCAGGTGTCAGCAGTCGAGTCCTTGGAGGGCCCCTTGCTGCAGGTGGAAGGACTGAGTGACCTTAGGTTGGAGCTTCACAGCAAGAAGATGAACCTCCACCTGGTTCTCATAGATGAGCTGCATCGGCATTTGTACATCAGATCCACGAGCCGGGTTGTGCAGCGGAACAAGGAGAAAGGGAGAGTGAGGTTGGTTCAAGAGGCTCCTGGCTGCAGTGTCTTGTGGCAGCGCAGAATTATAAGGAATGTTACTTGTTTCCCAGAATACTGTGGTCATTGGTTTACTTCTTCTTTTGCTTTTTTTTTTTTTTTTAACTT
The DNA here is from genome assembly GCF_963455335.1 of Martes martes. Taxonomy (NCBI): domain Eukaryota; kingdom Metazoa; phylum Chordata; class Mammalia; order Carnivora; family Mustelidae; genus Martes; species Martes martes. The sequence continues at coordinate 88,842,754 of NC_137899.1, forward strand.
TTTAACATACTGTCCCTGAAGCTATAAGATGGTTTTATAATAGCAAATATTCCATATTCTGAAAGGCTGACATCCAAAGTTTCTTCATTCCTTCGTTGTACGTTTATTATGGTTGTTTTATGTAACAATAAGAAACAGCTACTGTGGGCCTTTTTACTGGATCAGGGATACTCTGGCATACCTCAGAAGGAAGAGAAGATGCTTAAATTATATGGTATGGTCAGCATAATGAAGGAGTAGAAGTGTCTGAACTGGACTTAAAAGATTCCTTGTTACTTAGGGTTGTGCTCCGCTTAAGACAATCTTCTTTCTAGAATAGTTCAAGAGAGCTTCAGAGCGAACACTTTCCTTTTATCCCTGGGCTGATGGTAGCATAGGCCTATACTTAAGGGCCTGGGTGTAGACTCAAGAAATTCATTAGGTTATTCTAGACTTGGCAGGGGGTAGGACTAGATCTTAAGACAGTTAAGACAGTAGAATACTGACGTTACTAACACATATCAGACAGCTGTGCATGTCCTAGTCTTTCTAACATTCCTTTAAAATAGTCAGATCTTTTCAGAGGGTACTTGCAGCAGTATCTGCCAGAATGCAGGTGCTCGTGCTTTTTCCTCCAGCTGCGGACAAGAGGAGCGCTGGAAGCAGTGCATGCCAGGGATGAAGTCTTTGAAGTCCTATCCTGTTCAGATGAAAATTGCCAACTCTGTGCACGATGCTTCAGTTTAGTCCAAGGCTCTGATGGAAAGCGAAGTTTCTATCTCTCTCCTGCATTGGGCACTAGAAAATCTTCTGCCGGGCACACAAATTGAGCTGAGGGTTATGTATCTGAGACATGACTTCAACACTGCATCTGGATAGAATGTTAGTTCCTTGGTGAAGAGTAGTGTTGGGGGGGGCCAACGCTGAGGAAATTCCTTCTGTAGTGTGTGGTGGCAAATAGCAGGTCTGAATCGATTGCTTCCCACGTAAGGATTAAAAAAAAAAAAAACCAAACCACTCTGGGTCCTGTGAAAATACTCTGTAACATAATGGAAAATAAGCATTACCTCAAAGTCTCAGAGCAGAGCATTTATTTTAAAGAATAATTTTCTAAATCAAAATATGAAAATTTAAGATGCTTAAGCTTGAGTTCTCTAAAAGATGCAGGATGATGTAATAGATTAGATTATTCAAAATTATTATCCTTCTTCCACTGTAGTGGGAGAAGTATAATGATCTTTGATTTGTTTTGGGGTTTTTTTTTTGAGGGGGGGGTCATACATTTGCATACTGTTAGCATGTGACACAAGGAGGGGCTCAAATTGTGCCCGTGTCAGGGAGCATGCCCTCTTGTGTAAAGACTCTTGTCAGGATGGCGTTAGGTACAGAGGAGGAGAGCCACGTGGCACTGAGCTAAGATCATGGAGCTACCTAGTCTGGATCAGCCAGCCAGCAAAATACGTGCCCGTTGAACATAACTGAGATTTTGTGGTTGTTTGCAACAAGCACATAGCTTCTGTGAGAGGTGGATGGGGAGCAAGAAGAATGAAATTGGTAGAGATGCGAAAAGAACTAACTAGAATATGAGCAAAATCTAAGAACAGATGCAATAAAGTAGGGAAAGTCAGTCGTCGTTTAAAGCATAAGAGAGAAGAATTGGCTCAGTGATGAGGAGGGAGCAATTTCCTCATCATAAAGAAGAAAAAAGACAAGATGATAGAAAGATCATAGATGTATAGATAGTAGAGGATAGTGATTTTAGTTATTCTGTAGAACAACGCTAACATGATAGTGTTTGGGGCTGAATTGTGTTCCCCTAAAATTGGGGTATGAAAGTCCTAACTGCCAGGACCTCAGGCTGTGACTAAGCTTGGGGATAGGATCTTTGAAGAGGTAAGGAAGTTAAAGTGAGGTCATTAGGGTGGGCCCTACTCCCACTATGACTGGTGTCTCTCTAAGAGGATACAGACTTGCCCAGAGGGAAGATCCCATGAAGACATAGTGCTAAGATACCATCTACAACATAAGGACCGAGTCCTCAGAAGGAACCAACCTTCTCACCACCTTGATCTTGACTTCTGGCCTCCAGAACTGTGAGAAAGTAAATTTCTGTTGTTTAAGCCACTCAGTCTGGGGTACCTTATTATGGCAGCCCTAGCAAATGAATGCAGAGAGAAATAGAGGAATAATTACAGTGTATATAAAGAAACCTACTTTAAAAAACCCCAAAAGACCTTGATCTGCAAATCAAAAGGATTTAAGGTAAAAATTAATGAAAAAACTTAGTCTTCAATGGGATCAGGAAATCTTTATGAATTTTAAAAAATTTCTGTACAGAATAGGAAGAAAAATTGTTATCTTCTGTGACAGAGATAGTTATTTGCCTGCCTGATATCCATTCACTCTTTCTTCATTTTTAATGACAACCCTCATTTTGTTCCTAGCAGCTAATAGGCTCTATTTGCCATCGTGCTACATAGCTGAGGGTGAGACTTTGCTTGCAAGCTTTTGAATCAGGACTCATAGGAAAATTCTTTAAAGGTGCCGGCCAAACTGGTATGCTCACTCTTTTACCCTTCTCTTACCTTCCTTTACTTCCTGGCAAGGACGTGGATTGGTGCCATCAAGCCATCTTGAATACTAGGTGACCTTGAGGATGGAAGGCCCATCCTAAACAGCTTAATAGCATTGATTCTCCTATGTATTCCTAAATGCATTACATCTTTTATAGGAGAGGAGGGAAAAATTTTTTATTATACTCAGGCCATTGCTATTTTAAGTCCTCTGTTTTAAACAGTTAAACCTAGGCCTGATAAACAGGAGCAAAAATCAGGATCACCAGGATTTGCTGAACAAGAAAAGCCAGAAGACAGCAGAACGGAGTCTACAAAGTGTTGAATGGGGGTGAGTTGGGACCAAAGATTTCTATACCCAGCCAAATGGACACTAATAAGCATGGGCAGCAGAGAGACATTCTGAGATATAAATTAACAACAAAAAGAAGTAGTGTTTTTATTTTCCTAAGAAAAACACTCAAAGATGGTACAAACCAAAATCAGCAACTTGAGAACAATAAAGTTGTAGGTAGGTTGAAACTACTATAAGAACTACACATCATTAAATATGTAAATTTGCATTTACATAACTGACATATATTTTTATGAGATCAAAAATATAAGCTGAAGCTGTTTTTGACAAAGGTCTATGTGGTCAAAGAGTACTCCACAATACACAGGATTCTATCTCCACATTAAGTTCCAAACTGGGAAATTTCGACGGGCAGGAGAGAAAAAGGAATGCTGAATTCTTTTATAGGATGAGTTAGACTTTGTTCTGGATTTGAATAATGGGAGGAAATGTTTAATTTCATATTTATTAACCTAGATATGTGTGTTTAAGGATTTCTGTGTTGAAAGTCATGAGAGGAGAAGCAAATAAAATATTCTCCAGATAAAGGATGATCTATTAGCCAGTGTTCTAGCTTGCAAGTAGCAGAAATCAATCCTGATAACTCAAACAAGGAAAGGAACTAAGTGGAAAGTGGTAAGGTAGATCACAGAGTCTAAGGGAAGGAAGGCTTTGAAATCAGGCTCTAAAACCCAGGAGAGACCAGGAGAGATGAAGCAGCCGAGCACATCCGGAACACCATCGACAAGCCCCCGGGAAGGGTCTGGTGGGGTTGTTGCCCTACTGTCACCATGCCTGCGGTTGCTGGATTTTTCAGTGATCTCTAAATGTCGCTGCATCTGTCCTTACCCCTCAAGATTCAGAGTCCTTGGTAGAAGCATGCAGTTTGTTGAGCCTGAGACATGTCTGGCCTCCTTCAACTTCTACAGCAGGATATTGGGCCCTCTTTTTGGCTTTGACCCTGACAATGGAGGATCTTTGCAAAGACTGTTCCAATTGTTGGTATCCAAAAAGAAACACATAAACATCCAACACATTTCTACTATGGGAGAAAACAAAAAAATCACATGAAGGCACATCTGTATAAAGAGTAGACTTTTTTTTTTTTTTTTTTTAGATTTTATTTATTTGTTTGAGAGAGAGACACAGCATGAGTTAGGGAAGGGGGAGAGGGAGAAGCAGACCCCCCGCTGAGCAGGGAGCCCGACTTAGGGCTCAATCCCAGGACCTGAGATCATGACCTGAGCGGAAGGCAGATGCTTAACTGACTGAGCCACCCAGGCACCCCAAGAATGGATATTTTTGAAGTAGAAACAGACAATTAGTAGATACAATAAGAAAGAGTTATGTGGCTACATAGAAAAAGTAATTAAAAATGGTATTTGGAAGATATGAAACAAGACCTAAATAAATGAGGAGACCTTCCATTTTCTTAAAGAGATCAGTCCCAGTTAAAGCCCAATTGGGTTTTTTGAAATTGTTAGATCTGTAGTTCACATAGAAGAATAAATGAATAAGAATTATTTAAAAAAAAAAATTGAAGGGAGGGTGCCTGGGTGGCTCAGTTGTTAAGCATTTGCCTTTGGCTCAGGTCACGATCTTGGGGTCCTGGGATTGAGCCCCGCATCGGGCTCCCTGCTCAGTGGGAAGCCTGCTTCTCCCTCTCCCACTCCCCCTGCTTGTGTTCCCTCTCTCACTGTGTCTCTGTCAAATAAATAAAACCTTTTATTTATTTATTTATTTTTTATAAACATATAATGTATTATTAGCCCCAGGGGTACAGGTCTGTGAATCGCCAATTAAATAAAACCTTTTGAAAAAAAAAAAGGAATCAAATTGAAGGGAGATAATAAGGCCTTATCTACTATTAAAATATATTTTAAAACTAATCAAAACAGTACATACAGGTATGCAAATAGAAAATCAGATTGGTATAGCCAAACAATTTAGAAACAGATGCAGGATGTATGGGACTTTAATATATTTTTTTGGGGGGGGGACTTTAATATATTTAAACAATCCAAGTAAGTAGAGGGAATGAAGGCTATTTAGAAATTGGTATTGAGACATTTGACTAAAGAAAGTCAGTTTAGATGTTTATGTGTTATGTGTTACAAAAAAATCTAAGATTAAGTCAATAAATAAAGTCAATTTTAAAATCACATGATAAAACTTTACTACCACTAGAAAAAATGAAGAGTATGTGTGTGGAGGAGGCTTTGTAGGCCCATATCCTACAACTATAGTACTATATCATAAAAATATATGTAACAGGATAGTCATTGAAATGTTTTTGATAAGGGTATTTGATAAACAAAGGATAAAGGATATTGATAAACAAAAATACAGGACTTAGATGTTTATCGTTAAATGAATTATGGCATATCAATGCAATGTAACTCTTAAATGAAGAGGAAGATCTCTTTGTGCTGTTAGAGAAAGATTTCAAGGTATATTCTTGGGTCCAAAAAAAGCCAACTGAGAGACAGTATATACAGGATGATCCTATTTGTGTAAGAATTGAAAGGATCCATACTTAACTATGTATCCTTTATTTGTAGACATAAATGTTTCTGTGTTTATAGAAAATTCCTGGAAGGAGTGCTGACACTGATCAAAAGAATTACCTATGAGAAATGGAAATGGTGGGTGGGAAATAGGAAAGAAGGAAAGAAGTCCTTCATACCTCAGGACTATGAATGTATTCATCATAAGCATGTATTTTTACTTTAAGAGTAATACAATTACTGGTGATGCTTTTAAAGATTTATTTATTTTTAGATGGGGGGGGTGGAAAGGGCAGAGGGAGAGGGCAAGAGAAGCTCTAGGCAGACACCATACTAAGTGTAGAGCCAGAAGCAGGGCTCATTCTCACAACCCTGAGAGCACAACCTGAGCCAAAACCAAGAGTCAGACGTTTAACCAACTGAGCCACCCCGAAGTTCATTTTTAGTGAAATGGCAAAATGCTTACTGCTGAAATGAAAACCTAGGATTTAAAATTCTATATGGGATGATCCAAATAAGGTTGCAAAAGAAAGCGTGCACATTTTTGTATGTATGAGTGTGTGTATGTGTAGGGGGGCAAGGATTGATGGACAGACGCTTTTCTGTTAAATGTTTTGAAAGGCACTAGACTATAATTATATTAGTAGATTATTTTTATTTTCTTAATATTTTTAAAAAACCTATAATACCTTTATAAGTTGATAAAGTCAATAAATATTTTAAGTTCATCCTTTTACTTCATGCATCCCGGGTTAAAACTTGATTTGACCTTGTTTCCTTGGATGCTCTTTGCCTCATGGGGGAGAAAATTTCAGCCCCATGGATTTTGGTGTCCATATTTGTCTGTGGGGGGTGTGAAGAGTGTGCTTGACCCCGTTGTGTTATTTATTCCCTATTTTGTCTTCTGAAGTTTTTTCTTTTTATGTCTGTTTTCTTTTTATCTTTCAGTTTTTCTCTTCTTTTTTTCTCTTTGCCTGGATTTTAGTTTCACTTTATTTTGTATTACATGTCTTCACTCTTATCTGTCATTTGAGACCATGACTGTATTTGACTTTTATACCCTCTGAATCATTCATTTTTCTTTCTGTATGTTCAGACAGAACTTAGAACTATAGAGAATTACTTTGCCAGCCATTCCTGTTTCATTATTCAGTTAAATTTTCTTACTAAGGGCATATTATCTTTGACAGCTATTTCTCAGCTCAGTTTGATTTAACAAACTTTTACGAACATTTGCTCTTTGCCAGGTACTGTGCCAGCTGTTGGGGTTATAGAGGTGAATCCATTCATTACTAGATTTACAACTTAAAGTTCAACTCTCCTCTGTCAAGTTTTAGTTTGACGATAAAATCAGCCAAGGGAGCTGCCCCTGTGAATTTTGGACATATTATTAAGTGAAGGAACAGAAATGAGTTCTAATTAAAAAGCAAATGTTTAATAAGCTGTTAGTACTTCTTTTTTTTTTTTTTTTAATTATTTATTTGACAGACAGAGATCACAAGTAGGCAGAGAGGCAGGCAGAGAGAGAGGAAGGGAAGCAGGCGGGGCCTGATCCCAGGACCCTGGGATCATGATCTGAGCTGAAGGCAGAGACTTTAACCCACTGAGCCACCCAGGTACCCCAAGCTGTTAGTACTTCTAATCCTTTAAAAAAACCCACAAAACCCAAACCTTTCATGGCTATTGGAGTCAAACGCAAAAGGGTAGATCCTTACTAGATGGATGGGTAGTTAATAGTCAGAAGATCCATAGGATTATGGGGGTAGGGGTTGTTTTTGTTGTAATTTGCTTTGTAGTTTTCCTGTCTGCCACCCTGTGGTTAGTAAATAGCAAACCACGTTCAATCACAATAAGCAATTAGTGATTTGCGGGGGGCGGTGGCGGGGGACGGTCTTATGCCAGAAAGTATTTTATGTACGTCACCTGTCTTGTACATCTTAGCGCCGAATGACTCTAAATGGATTTAAAATAAAAATTTGTAGTCATAGATATTTAAAAAGAACAATAACTTATACCAATATTTCTTTCAAAATAAAGCAGTTCCGTGCATTCAAATTAATTACAAACTTGATAAGAACAGCTAATTTTGATTTTATTTTTTTGCTTTCAAAAATATTTCCTCAGAGAGATTCAGAACCCTTTGGAAGTACTCATATATGCTCAACTTTGTTTCTTCAGAAACGGAAACAGAGGTGCACACTAGTTAAATGCGGGATTCCATAATAGCGCCTATCGGTATGTCGAGCTTCATGTCTGTCGTAGCTAAATGAGTGGGTGTGCCCGCTTTCTCTTGAACTCCTGAGACTAAGTCCTTTCATAACAGAACAAGAGAAAAACCAAAAGTCATTTCCAGAGTTACTTGCCTTTGGGTTGGTGTTCACAAAGGAGAAAATTGAAGCCCAGGGGAAAATTTTAGAGAGATGAGTCTATGAAAATAGTCTTGCAGTAAATTGACTTTCTAAAAGTTTATTGATGGCGTGTAAGGGCCCTTCTGGCTCTGATAATAAAGTCAGTAGGTTATGTTTTTCAGAGTTAAAATGGCAAGACATTTACCACCCTGTATTTAACAGAAACATATTTTTAGGTCAAAATTGAGAAAATAATTGTAGGTTTTAATCTAACGTGAGGCTTGTGCACATCTGTGTTTATAGAAGTCTGTATTATACCCACAAAAATACACATATCGCTGCACACAAATATGCACTCCCTGTATGACTTCATTCATAGAATGGCAGACTAATGCAGCTCTGCACCTGAACTTTCCTGTTAACTGATACCTTCCTGGACCAATGCTTCAAAAATAACTTCTCCATTTTTTTTTTAAAGATTTTTATTTATTTATTTGACAGAAGAGATCATAGGTAGGCAGAGAGGCAGGCAGAGAGGAATGGAAGCAGGCTCCCTGCTGAGCATAGAGCCTGATGCGGGGCTCGATCCCAGGACCCTGGGATCATGACCCGAGCTGAAGGCAGAGGCTCCAACCCACTGAGCCACCCAGGCGCCCCAAACTTCTCCATTTTTGTTATAGAAATATTTATTGCGTATTTTTCCTATCATTTAGAATCGAAATGAACTTTTTCTTACTAATGAGTAGCAGCACCGTAAACGTCCGTGATGATCCTCCGTCTCCTTGGGTTTGTGAATCCAGGCTAGACAGGTGTATGGAGCTCGCGGGGCGGTTGTGAGCAGCATGCAGGTCAGAGGACGAGGTGAGGCAGCCGAGGGAAGACCGGAGATGGAGCGGTGGTCAGTATGGAAAAGAGGACTGGGTAAATCCGTGACCTTACTGACTTTATAAATAGACAAACTATTGTGACGAATCAGTGGATTTGAAGACTCTGTTTCTTAAGATAGTTTATGCGTAAATAGGAGCTAAACAGCCTTATAATGGAGGAAAAGAATGATGGGTAACTGTGTCAGCTTAATTCTAGGTAAGCGTTACTTTTGTTAGTTTTATATCTTATGCTTGAGGTTTCACATGAGTCTGCAAGCGATTCCAGCAGTTGGAAATAGGCTGTTTGGTTTCACTCGTTCCGTAGTTGTACTTGGACCCTCAGCGCTGAGCCCTGTGCCAGACACTGAAATGCTGCATGCTTGATTGTGTCGTGATCCCTTCTTCCATGTAGTAAGTGAGAAGGGGGACCTCACTAACTGTCCATTATCCTCAAGGCCCAGGACAATAGCTTACATGTTATTGGCACTTGATAAAAATAAACCTTAAATGATGATTTTGCCTTCAACCTAAAGTTTGTTTTTCAGTTTTCTGAAGAACACGCATATGCTTATCAGATCAGAAATACACGCGTACCTAGCGCTGTGGATCCAAAAGGAGGGGTGGGAGGGAGGTGGGGTTATGTCCCTGTGGGATGTGCGGATGCCGATGTTCAAAATGTACAATGTCTTTCCCGTTTGGAGAAATCTTTCCTTAAGTTGTAGTCTTGTCCCTGCTTCCCCCGCTCTGTCTGCCCACCCTTTACAACCCACTGTGAGAATCACGTCTGTGGTCAGCCACTGCTACTGATGTTGATGGGACAGGAAAGAGGTGAGAACTATGGCTTTGACCTGTCTACCCTTGGAAGCTTTTCTGTTTTAGTTACAATGTGATTTGACGATTTTGTTTCATTCTTTCTTAAGTTTGTTATTTTTTTTTTTTTAGTAATCTCTACACCCAACATGAGGCCCGAACTTTTGGCCCCAAGATTAAGAGCCTCATGCTTCTGAATGAGCCAGCCAGGCACCCTGTAGATGATTCAGTTTCTTGAGAGTAGAGCATAAGTTTGACTTGCGTTGGAATTGCCTACTTCTTTCACTTACCAGATGGCTATAAATGTGAATTAACTTGAAAATTTAATTGTTTTTTATAGTCTTTATGTCATTTAAAATTAACGTGTTTATTCTGGAGATGCTAAAGTTAATCATTAAGATGAGTTGCTAAGGCCTTTATGGAAAAGGTGAAATGGGTAATCAAATACTGAATTAACCTGTTTGAGTTCCTTAAATCATCTTTTATTGTCATGATTCTCAACTTGATGAAATTTATGAACTTTTTTTTTCTTTTTTTAACGATTTTATTTTATTTATTTGTCCGAGAGAGAGAGTGAGAGCACAAATAAGGGGAGGAACAGGCAGAGGAAGAAGCAGGCTCCCTGCCGAGCAAGGAACCTGATGTGGGACTCGATCCTAGGACTCTGGGATCATGACCTACACTGAAGGCAGACAGACGCTTAACTGACTGAGTCACCCAGGCGTCCCAATGAGCCTCTTTTAAAGAAAACTAAATGTAGTGAACTCCCAGAGTATATAAAAAACTCCAGCTTGAAAAACCCAAGTTAAATAAAGCTTAAATACTTAAACCTTAGTTCAGTTACCATGATATGGTCACATGTGATCTTTCTTTGCTGATAAATTAATCTTAATATAGGAACAGAGGAGGGTACTGAAATTGCATGGCACAATTTGGTGGTAAGATAGTCATCCAGATGATCCAGAATATATTTATGCTAATGTTTTTAGACCCAGCTAGCATTGAGATAAAAAGACAAAAATTTGAATTCTTGGAGCCCTTAGACTACATCTTTGTACCCGTCTCTGTACAATCACCACTGGAAATACACTTGGGAGACACTTGAAAGCAGTGTACAGAGGGCTCACGCCAAAACAGAAGGTTTAAGGGATGGGCAGGTAGTGGGGTTTTGGAGAAAGTGGTAACTACCTACCTTTCCCTTTCAGCTCCCTTATAAAAGATGCTTCTCCCGTTCCTCTGATTGATGTTACAAACCTTCCTACGCCTCGAAAATTCCTTGATACCTCTCAGTTTTCTACTCCTGGAAGCTCAAGTGGTAAGTATTTAATTCTTTAGCCACTCACCTTCTTTTCATAATGTTGTACTTCCTCGGTAAAGACCTGGGGAAATCTGGGGGGGTCAGGCCTGGGAGGTCCTGAGGTTAGTGCCTTGGAGCCTCTGGTGAGCTCTGTGCCACCCTCAGAGGGAGTGAGATAGAAGACGACTGGTTGGGCCTGTTGCATTATCAGCTTTGAAAACTGGCAGCTGAATCTGGCCCGTCTCCTAAATCCAGATCTATTTAGGCCTTATTTGACCAGCACTGTTTGTGTTTCTGAAGTTGAATCTGAATGCTCTTTGATGCAAGGGGTCTTACTCCCTGCCATCCGCCCCTCCCCCTCATGACCTCGGTTGTTTCTGTCAGCTTTTACCCAGCTGCTGTACATGTTAAATGCTCTCTCTGGCTTCTGAGTGCTCTAGGTCTGCTCTAGATCCTGTGTCCTCTGTAGAGAGACCTTGTGTCTTCCAGTGCCATCCCTGTTTCCACATGTGCTGACATGGGTGTGCGCACGCACACATATAATGGACATTGAGGTCATATCCACAAACTAGCCATGTTTCTTCTTGGGCTACATACTATTCTGTTGAATAAGAGCCATTTTGGCCTACATTTAAGGTTGGAGAGGGAGAGTATGCTTTGAATCTGAACAGATTTAGGGGATTTCTTCTGGAATGGCCCAGAGGGTTCAGCTGAGCTTGGCCCAGATTGTCTCTGGGCCTCCGCAAAGAGCCTTCCACTATGGCAGTGCTGGGTTGAGGAGAAGGAGATGGGATTTTTTATTTTTTGGTGAGATGTCCTGCAGGTGCCTTCGTGTCACAGCTAAAGTCCTCAGTACCTTTTAAGGAATGAGGACTGTCAGTTATCGTTGGCTTTGCAGGTGTAAATTAGTTCTTACAGTTCTTTCCTAGTTCTGTAGTCCTGTAGAGCTCGAAATAATGAAAAGGTGGAGAGGCAGAAAAAAAATTTGGAGTCAATCAACACATTTTGTGTAACTAATTGAAACTGTTTCTTTTGAGAGCCTGACTATATATATTGTTGTTGCTGGGGCATATTTAATTACCTTTTAAAATATCATTTAATAAAGTTTTAGGGTTATTTAGGCTTGGATTCTTGAGGTTTATTGCTTTTACTGTAGGAAAAGCATAGAAATTCTTTTGTAATAGATTTTACTCTTGGTCTACTTAATGATTCAAAAAACCCCAAAAAACCAAAAAACCAAAAAACCGAAAAACTCTGAACATTTACGTTTATTGTGACACTTCACAAGGTTTGTACTCAAGCCTCTTCCTGGAGCTAAAAAATTTCTCCTTCTTTGTGACGTAGTATTGCTATTCTTTTGAGTTTTGACACTGCTTTGAGCTGTTGTAGAGCATGGAATTATGAAATATTATACATTTATACTTTTATAATTTACCTCTTCCTCTAGAAGAAATTATCAGTTGTTTTATCTTTGTGTTTTTATAGCGTGAACCATCACTGCTTAGCCTGGTTATAGCAATTGAAGTAATTCTTGCCGAGTCAATGGCCAAGTGAAATAAAAATTTTAATTGTTTACAAAGAAATGATAGGGCAGGCATTTTGTAAATGAAAAGTACTGTGTAAATACTAAGTAAATCGAAAAAATGCCAGTTAAGGAAATTTCAGTAGAAACTCATTTTGCTACATCTATTATTTTTAATAAGACAGCTTACTCTTTGATGGGTACTTTTTCTGTCAAGCCCTGTAGTTAGCATTTCTCACTTCATGGAGTTCATGGTAACACTTTGTCTTTGGGAGTCTGTTCCTTCCTTATTGGGGACGACTCTTGAAGAGCCGGTGGTAGTTGAGTGGTGCTGGGACCATCATGGGGACTGCTTGTACCTAAGATACAAACCTTTCTTTTTAGAAGGGCTCATTTCTTTCACGGTTGAAGGCTGTTGTTCTCGTCATTTTTCTATGGGTGACCGAAAGAGAAGATGGTTGAAATATTACTGATGAAATGCAGTAGGTAAGATGTGTTTAGTGCCTACCATCTGTAGAACAACATTTTAAGTGCTTTGCATGAATTAGCTCAGTCCTTTAACAATCTCTGTAGGTAGGTACTATTATTGCAATAGCTCCATTTTACAGATGAGAAAACCAGGGCATAGAGGGTTAATAATTGGTTTAAGCTGACACAGCTGACAAGGAGTAGCACTGTGATTTCAAGTAAGGAGCTGGGTTCCAGAATATGCTCTTCTAACCGGTTTGTTTTCCTGCGATAAAGCTAGGGATTCTCTGGGTATTAGTTTTTCTCCCGTTGCCACAACAAATTAGGAGAACATAAATTTATCATCTTACAGTTTTGTAGACGTCTGGTATGGGTCTCATTGAACGAAAATCAAGATGTTGGCATGGCTGTGTTCCTTCTGGAGGCTCTACAGGAGAGTCCATTTCCTTGCCTTTTGTAGCTCTTAGGGGTTGCTACTTTCCCAGATTATTGCCCTCTTCCTCTCTCTTCAAAACCAGCGACAGTGTGTCACATCTCTCTGACCCCCTCATCTGCCTCCTTCCTCTTTTAAGGATGTGAGTGATTGGATTGATTCCACCTGGCTAATTCAGGCTATTCTGCCCAGTTCAAGGTCCTTAGCCTTAAACACATCTGCGAAGTCTCCTTTTGCCATGAGACATATTCAGAGAGTCTGGGGATCAGGACATGGGTATCTTTTGGGGACAGTCATTCTGCTTACCACATTCTGCACTGCCTATTTTCTGACTTGAGTTATCTTGAGGAGCCAAGATGTAAAATTTTGACTTTCTTAAAATTATGTGTGAAGTCTTTTTAAATCATTGCAGTTTCAGTCTTAAGGACTATATTAATCTGGGTCACATTATTAAAGGGGGTTATGTAAATGAGGAAGATGGAAATTATGTAGAGAACTGCATAAAATGTTACCAAGTACGTATAAAAGTGTAAGGCTGATGAAGTACGCTATAAATAAAGGGCAGATATTTTCTTATTCTTAATGAACAGTAAAGTCCTAAGAGTATATTTGTGAAGTGCCCTGCAAGTCATCCTTGAAAGTAATAGTCATTTTCAGCAGAAAGTTTAACATAGGCTTTTAAAACTCCCCTCTCATCTTGTGAAATAGTAGGATGGAGGGTGTAATCCATTAGAACTGATGTTTTTTTATAGCAGATGTTCCAATAGGGAATCCCCGGATAGAACAGATCCTATTGGGGTGCCTTAAATTTAGGTTGGAGGTGATTCCTGAGGACTTTCAATTAAACAAGAATTTTGATTATTTGCAAATGAGTCTTTCTCAAATGTCTTCTTTACAGGTAGAGGTGGGAGTGACTTTTCTGTGAGATTTTCCATTATAGTTTACATGTTACAGTTTGTAAGGCATATTCCATCGTTCAACTGATGGCTGCAGTCCTATGAGGTAGTTATAGCAGGTACTATTGTCATTATCTGATGATTATTTTTGTATCTATCCTATTCCAGTCTATTAAATACTTAAGTTATAAAAATATAGAACTGTAAATATGTATATATCATCTAATTAAAAATTTAATTACAAAATGTAAAATCAAGGCGCAGGTTGGCAGAAGCAAGAAATCCAGTGAGAGAAAAATGATTAGCATCCACTTAGCTTTCCTGCACGTTAGTGAAGAAAAGAAATGGCCTCTTAAAGAACCGAGCAAATGACGGGTAATTTACAGAAGAGTCCATAGAACGTGGAAAGATTGGCATTTATCCAACAGAGGTTAAGTATCCAGAATATATAAAGAACCCCTGTAAATCAATAAAACCAGCCAATAAGCAAAAATATGCAAATGTGAAATATTAAAAATTAAGCGCAAACATGAATAGCAATTTGTGTAGTAAATATACGAGATTGCTTATACACTCTAGTTAATCAGGTATTTTAAAAACTCACTTTATAAATATATTCCGCTCACAGAGGTTGAGCGATCGGTACAGGTTGACCAGATGGTAATTGTTGGAAGGTAGCCTCATGCTGTTCCCACTCTAAATGAGTAAGCGATGTATTTTGCAAGCCTTTCTCCTATTTCTCATCAGTCACAGTATTTTGTAATGTACAGGAAACTAATGTCTAATTTAGATGTAGTAATTCAACTATAACTTAGGTAAAAGGATGGGAGAAGTATGGAGAAAAGCCAATAATTGTAGTAAAATGTTGGTTTAAGCTTTTGGATTCCCAGTATGTCCTTTCATTTGGCAAACTGCCTTTGGAACGTTTTGACTGAGCAATTACTCCCGGGGTACACAGGCATTTCATTTGTGGCTTCTTTATTCATTTTATGCATGCCCCTGCTGGGATTGCTGTGAATGTAACTATAATGAAACTGGACTTCTTACTTCCTTTCTTTCTGGTACCAGCATAGGTTAAGCAATAAAACCTAAAGAGAGCACAAATTAAATGATTTTTTTTTCTTTTGCTGCTGTTTTCTCATGTGTATTTTATTTCATAAAATCTTGTTCTGGGATTTGATACTTTTCTTAAAAATTTAGGATTTGATATTTAAATTCTCTCTACATGGAGTGGGAGCTATGAATCCTAACATAAAAGGAGATGAAATTTTTCTTCTTGCAACTCACATGTCTAGAATAGTGAAAGTTCTCCACAACAATATGATGCCTTTTGAGGTACTTCTGTCCTGAGGTTGGGGCCTCCCTTGGCCTTTTAAATCAGTTGTTCCTCAGGTATCCTTCATTTGCTATTAAAATGTTGGTTGATTTCTATGATTAATCATAAGTAGAGCTGAGAACTATATATAAGGGAGGCAAAATAGAACTAATAGTTCAGATATTGATAAATGTAAAAATAAAGCAAGGCCAGAGTTTAATTAAAATACATTTATTTATTATGAATAGGAGATGAATATGACCATCATTATGTATTTCCTACTAGATTAATAAATCTGAGTATTTTTCCAGATTTGATTCAGATTCCTTAAAAAAAATTTATAGGTACAGTTGAACCCCCCCCCCCCATGAATGCATGAATTCTTCCTCAATTCCTTTCCTCTCTCTTTTACCCTTTTGGTAACTACTATTTTGAAATTGTTCCATATCTTTTTCCTGTATGTTTGCATACTTTTACTGTGTGTATGTATGTATATATATTGTGTATTTGTAAATACAGAAACAATATGTATAGTTTACATGTTTACATATGTATATATTTGTATGTAAGTGTTATAATATTGTGTATGTTTGTTTATATATACAAAGTATATTATTTTGAGTATTTTAGGGCGTAAGTAAATTGTGTAGCTTAATTTACATATTTACTTAAGTTCAATGATATAATTTAATGAATTTACTGATTTGGTATCATATATGTATCATTCTACTACTTGGGTTTTGAGCTC
This sequence comes from Martes martes, assembly GCF_963455335.1. NCBI lineage: Eukaryota > Metazoa > Chordata > Mammalia > Carnivora > Mustelidae > Martes > Martes martes. The sequence goes on from NC_137899.1 coordinate 88,858,850, forward strand.
AACATTGTACTTTTTTGGATTTTCTTATGTTACGATGCAGCTCTCGTTTATTTTAACTACTGTGTAGTATTTTATTATATAATCACAATTTATCCATTCTTCTATTGATAGACAAGTTATAAATTTCAGTTTTTCATTATTAGGAACCTTATAGCAGTGAGTATTGTTGTACACTGTAGGACAGTTTGTAAACTATAGGACAGTTTCCAAGCTACTGATCTCTTGGGAATGGGTTGTAGATATATCTGAGATACTGAACCCTTCAGCCTTTGGTGTAGCCAGTCTGGTCTTGGGGCAATTGGAATCTCTAGGCAAGTTCTCTTAGCTACATGCAGCCATCCCCATTTATCTTTGTTGTGCTGGGTAAGTACTGTTATTTTCTGTATGTGCCACGATGCCTCCAAAGTGAGGAAGCCCTATTCTTTGGGGGCCATGTGTGTTGTATCTGTATAGGAATGTTGTGCATTTTAAACTTCACTTGCCAAGTAGCTATTTATTTTATTATTATTATTATTATTTTAAGCAAGAGAGCAGGTGGGGGGGGCAGAGGGAGAGAGAGAGAGACTCTTAAGTGGAGTCCAACACTGGGTTTGATTGTATGACCTTGAGATCATGACCTGAGCCAAAATCAAGAGTCAGACTTTTAACTGACTGAGCCACAAGAGCGCCCCTGCAGATAGCTTTGTAGTTATTGTACCAATGTACAATGAAATCTACCAATGTACCAATGTACCAGTGAAATCTACCAATGTAGATTTCTCTGAATTATGCAAGAGCTTTTGTTTCTCTATTTCTTCCCCTTAAAATTGGCTTTGTTTGACTTTTAATTTTTGCAAATGGATTTTCACAAATCTGATAGGCTCTGTGTTTTTATTATTTTAGTTTGTAATTTTAGTTTGCATTTCTGAGATTTCTAGAGGTGTTGAGAATCTTTCCATGTATATGAACCACTTGGGGCTCTTATAAATTGTCTGTCATTTGCCAGGTTTTTGTTAGGCCATTTCTTTATTACTGTTACAAGAGAGTTAAGTGGATGCTAATCATTTTTCTTTTTCTACCCATGCCTTGTAGTTAATCAATTTCATGAGTTTCTGGGTTATTCTTCCTGTGTTTCTTCTTAAATGTTCCATGAAGGAGAATTTTACTTTAGATACTCTCTTATATTTTGCTGTTCTCACTTTATATCCTAGAAATCACTCCATTTTAGTTTATATAGATTATGCTTTCTTATTATTTTTTTAAAAAGATTTTTTATTTATTTATTTGACAGACAGAGATCACAAGTAGGCAGAGAGGTAGGCAAAGAGAGAGAGGAAGCAGGCTCCCCACTGAGCAGAGAGCCCGATGCGGGGCTCGATCCCAGGACCCTGGGATCATGACCTGAGCCGAAGGCAGAGGCTTAACCCACTGAGCCACCCAGGTGCCCCGGCTTTCTTACTATTTTTTTAACCCTTGCATACTTCTCCATTATGGTGATTTATCATAGTTCAGCCACGCTCTTATGTATGGGTATATAGATTGTTTACTATATTTTGCCTTTATAAGTAGTGATATAATGAATAACATTGTGCATATGTATTTTCATAATGTTGGAGGTATATCATTAGGGTAAACATCTAGAAGAGGTATAGCTCGATCAAAAGAGAAGGCCATATGTATTTTTTTGGTCTGGCCAAATTCCCCAGGAGAGTTGTACCAGCTTACATTGTGCCACGAGTGTGTGAGAGTGCTCGTTTTCCCCCACAGCCTTGCCAAATTATGTTGTTAGACCTTTTGCCCATTTGATGGGTGAAAATGGTATCACAGTATTGTTTAATTTGCATTTCTCTTACTATGAGTCAGTTTGAACAATTTTCTGTAAGGAAATTTTAAAGCCCATTTTGATTTTTTTGTGAATTGTCATTGTCTTTCATCCACTTGTTTCTATTTTGTCTTTAAATCTCTTACTGTGTTACATATTAATGGATTTCCTAATATTGAACCAATTTTTCATTTCCTAGAATAAATGCCTCTTGATGATGGTGTGTTACTTTCTCAGTGTGGGGGTGAATTCTGTTTGCTAATATTTTACTTCGAGTTTTTGCTTTGATGTTTATAAAGGATATTAGCCTACTGTCTAAATCATACCAGATTTTGCCTTCAATATAATAATTTGTTTCATAAAAGGAACTGGGAAATTTTTCTTCATTTTCAGTGCTCTAGAACAAGTTATGGAGCATTGGGATTCTCTGATATTTGAAGGTTAGGGAATTTCCCTGTGAAAACATTTGGATATGATACTTTTTCATATTTTTGCTTTTTATTAATTTTCTGTCTTTTTTCATGTGTAGATTGTTCTCTTTAAGCATTCTGTCTCTCTTGGGATCAATTTTAATAATGTGTGTTTTTCTAGGAAATTAATTGATTTCATTTAATTTTTCAAATTTTATCTATACGGAGATCAGTATTTTCTTCTGATTTTGAAATTTCCTTTCTCTTTTTGTCTTTTTATTTGCACTAGCTCCCTTTTCTTGATCAAAGTAGCTGGTCGTTTGTCTATTGTGTTAGGATTTTTTGTTTTGTTTTTGTTTTTAATTTTCAAGAAATAACCAGTATTTTGATTATTGGTTAGGGCATTTTTCTGTTCTCCACCTCATTTTCTGCTTTTATCTTTATTTCCTTCTTTGTGCTTTCTTTTGGTTTATTTTTTCTTCTGATCTCGACGTTGAAATCATATATTTTCTTTCAGTTTTACTGATAAAAGTGTTCAGTGACAGGAATTTTTCTCAACACCTTAAATGCATCCCATAGACCTTGATATTTAATGTTTCCATTATCATTTTAAAAATATCGTCTCATTTCAGTTTGTATTTGATAAAAATCCATTGTTTTTAAAGATTTTATTTATTAGAGAGGGAGAGAGAGAAAGTGCATGAGTTGGGGGTGTTTTGGGAGGGGCAGAGGGAGAGGTAGAGGGCAAAGCTGACTCTTTACTGAGCAGGGAGACTGATGGCTGCAGAGCTTGATCCCAGGTCCCTGGGATCATGACCCGAGCTGAAGGCAGACGCTTAACTGACTGAGCCACCTAGCCACCCCTTGATACAGTGTTTTTAACAGAAGAATTTTATTTTCTCTTAATCCTTTCTAGCTTTTTTGCGTTGAGTTCAGAGAGTATTGTTGGTAATACTTTTACTTCATGGAACTTACCTTTTCTCTGTGACAATACATGACCAGTGTTTGTGAATGTCCCGTGGGTACTTGAGTAAAAGGTACTGTTGGGGTCCGTTATCAAAGGAACGAGACTGAGACAAAGTGAAAGTTATGCAAAGCTTTATTCTATGCCAAGCATTAGAAGTTAGACTGACTGGCCAGGGGAATGAGACTGAGACAAAGTAAAAGTTATGCAAAAAGCTTCATTCTGTGCCAAGCATTAGAAGTCAGACTGACCCGCCAGGGCCGCCTCCAAAGAGAGTGACTCCGTCCCGATCTCACAGGCTGGTTTTATAGGGCATAACCGCAGACCCAAGGTATGTGGCTTCTATTGTTAAGGCGTTTACTACCGGAATTGATACCGGGAACCGATACCAGGAACTACTGGGGCGTTTATTCCTGGAATGAAGTCCGTGGATATAAAGAACAATATGGCTACCTAGGCAATATGGAGTCCCTCTGGCTAAGCAGGCCCTAATAGTTAAACAGGTTTAACATTAAATCGGCTCTAACAGGTACATTCTTGGTTATCAGGTATAGAGTTGATATATATCCATAAGATCTGCATTATTTAATTATTGTTTAGGTCTTCGATCTCCTTTTTGTGTGTGTGTGATGTATCAAGTTTTCTATTAGTGGGTTTTCCCCTGTATCTCTGCCTCCCTTGTAGTTTTTGTTTCAAAATGGTGGCTGCTGTTTAATTTGGTATATCAGTATTTGTAAGTGTTGTAGCCTTGTTACGAATTGTGGCATGTGATATTAAAAGATGCCCTTCGTCATAATGGTTAATGCTTTTTGACTGGTGTCTTTTGTTTATTCTATATTTCTAGCCTTTCTAAATTACTAGTTTTGAGATCTGTGTATAGATTATTGTTGGGCCCTGCTTTGTGAATCAAATTGAAAATCCTTTTCTTATAATAGGTGATTATGATCCATTGATGTATATTGATAAGACTAATGTTTTGTCTCAGCTCTATTGTAGTATTTTTTTTTTTAAGATTTTATTTATTTATTTGACAGGCAGTGATCACAAGTAGGCAGAGAGGCAAGCCGGGGGGGGGGGTGCGTGCCGGCGAGCAGGCTCCCCGCTGAACAGAGAGCCCTATGCGGGGCTCAATCCCAGGACCCTGGGATCATGACCTGAGCTGAAGGCAGAGGCTTTAACCCACTGAACCACCAAGGCGCCCCTCTATTGTAGTATTTTATAAATATGTATATTTGCTATGTTTCTTTTTCTCTGAGATATTCTTTGCTACTTCAACACTTTTTTGTTGTTGTTGTTGAGGAGGTGTTTTTTTCCGCTAGCAATTGTCTTTTTAATGTTTTTAAAAACATAGAAAAATGCTCTTAGTCCCTTTTTAATGCTTTAATCTTTCCCTCTCACATTTCTGTTTTTGTGGATATCCTTTAATCCCCGTCTTTTGCCTAAGTAACAACATGACTTCATTATCCTTTCTTTTCTGCTAGCTTCTATTTGTGTTATTTTTTAACTTTTTATTGTTTATTATGTATTTGTCTTAGCTATCTTCCATTCACACCTGCCAGTTGTGTTTTTATCTTAAATCTACACTTAAATGTTTTAAATGCTCATCATCAATCTTTTTTGCTGAAGTTTTTCCATTCCTCTCTTGGCTCATCAAAACGTTCCTTAAAAAAAGGCTCATGGGTGCAGAATTCCTTTAGTAGGTCCTGTAGCCTTGGTACTTAAAGGACAGCTTAGATGGGTATAAATTCATTAGTTTACAATTTTTACTTACTGATATTCTTTCCTTTTTTTTATTATAAAATGCTATTTCATTATTATCTTCCTTTGTGTTTTATGAAAATTCTTTTATTTTTTTTAATTAAAAATTTATTATTTACCTTTAAGTTGGTTAACATATAGTGTATTATTAGGTTCCTGGTGGAGTTTAGTGATTCATCAGTTACATATAACACCCAGTGCCCATTACAACAAGTGTCCTCCTTCATGACCATCACCCATTTAGCCCATCCCTACCCACCTCCCCTCCCCCAACCCTTAATTTGTTTCCTATAGTTAAGAGCCTCTTGGGGCACCTGAGTGGCTCCGACCATTAAGTGTCTGCCTATGGCTCAGATAATGATTCCCAGGGTCCTGGGATTGAGCCTTCTGTTGGGCTCCCTGCTCAGTGGGGAGCCTGTGGCTTCCTCTCCCTCTGCCATCGCCCCCTAGCTTGTGTCTGCTTGCTGTCTCTCAAATGAGTAAGTAAAATCTTTAAAAAAAAAAGTCTCTTATGGTTTGCCTCTCTGATTTCACCTTATTTTATTTTTCTTACTTTCTCCTATGTTCATCTGATTTTTTCTTAAATTCCATCTATGAGTGAAATCATGATATTTGTCTTTCTCTGACTGACTTATTTTGCTTAACATAATACCCTCTAGTTCCATCCACGTTACTGCAAATGGCAGGATTTCATACTTTTTGATGGCAGAGCAGTATTCCATTGTGTGTGTGTGTATATATATATATATATATATATATATATATATATATATACATACCACATCTCCTTTATCCATTCTCCTGTTGATGGACATCTGGGCTATTTCCATTTTTTGGTAGTTGTGGACATTTCTGTTATAAACATTGAGGTACATGTGCCTCTTTGAATCACTATTTTTGTCATCCTTTGGATAAATACATAGTAGTGCAATTCCTGGGTCATAGGGTAGTTCTATTTTTAACTTTTTGAGGAATCTCCATACTGTTTTTCCAGAGTGGCTGCACCAGTTTGCCTTGTTTGCCCTTGTAAGTTGTGAGCCTGTAGACCTTGATGACTTTTTAACCTAGGAACTTAACAGTTGTAATAGGGTATGCCCTGGAGTTTGTTCCTTTGTTTATATTTTGGATGGCTAATTTTCCCAGGTACCCAATAGGCTCTTCCATTTTGTAGATTCAAGATTTTTTAAAAAATAATTTTAAGTAACCTGTTGTTTGTTTTTCTTCTAATATGTTACCTTTTTCTTTGCCTGTCTTCCATTTCGACTACTTTCTCTTTGGTCTTTGTAATTTTTTCTTTATATCCCTTTTATTCTCTATTTTGGTTCCCTGAATTTCCTTAATATCCTTTATAAGATACTCATTTGTGTCTGTTTTCTCTTGGGTATTTTATAAGTTATTCTTCCTGTCTGAAATAATATCCTATTTCTTCCATTATCTCTTCTCGGCTTAGTCCATTTGCTTCTTGGACCTTTCTTTTATTTGTCCATGTCTGTTCTTATTTTTGGGATTTCTGACTCAAGATGGCTTTTGTATCCATAGGTTCTTATTTGAATATATTTCTTCCATCTGGAGTGTTGCCAACTACTATTCTTGTGCTTCATGGTAGTTGTGTTGCAGGAAATTTTCCTCTTTTAATGTGTGCTGGATTTTCTGACAACCCCTCTCCCCCATACCTTCATACGAATTTGTTCATTTTTTTCTGTTCTCTTTTTATGGGTTTGGGGTGTTTAATTGAATTCCTAGATCATTGGCTCCCTCTTCTGTCAGCATAGCAAAATCCAAATACTTGAGTGTATTATTTGTTTTGATGGTAGGAGAAGGTTGTTCTCAGAATTTTGGCTCTCTCGTGGTGTCCTGAATTTTCCCTTTATGCTTCTTTCTCCCTTCGCTATCCAGTAGCCAAAGGACATTTCTCTCTTCCTTTTGTCTGATTTCTCCCATAGAAGCTGGAGGTCTCAAATACTGGTGCAACAAATTATCTCCTCTTAAACTCTCTTCCCTCTAGTCCATGCTCTCATCTCTTTGGATACTTTTTGAGTATTTGAAATGTAGAGTGGTCATAGTCTTTTTTAGATCAGTCTTAGGATCATCGCTAACCTCCTAGTTTTCTCATGGTTCTTCAACAGCCTGCTTTTGCTTACAACAAAGCCTTGTGGCAGAGCAGAGGTGGGCCAGGAGCCTGGGAGATCCTTTGATGGGATTAGGTGTTTTTTTTCTTATTTTTATTTATAGTTGTTGTGAATTTGGGGCATTTTCAATCTGCAGGTTATCCTGAGGGTATGATTTGTATGAGCTTTGTTTGTTCTTGTTGTTCTGTGTTGTTTTTGGAGGAAATAAGGAGAAGTGGGGAATTCAGTAATTTCCATTGTCTCTAGCAATCCAGGAGTTCCTAAAGCTAGATGTTGTAAAAGTACATTTTTCCCCCTTTCTTGGGGGTTTGTTTTTGTGTTTTGATGTCATATTACCTCCTTTAATATACACAGTTGTGTAGATAATATTATTTCCATTTTATAGATGGGAAAGTTGAGGTCCTGCAAGATTTAATGACTTGAGAGAGATTTACCCAGTTAGAATGTGGTAGACTTGGTAATCAAATCTAAAGTCCTATGAGGCCCCACTCTTGCTCTTTTACTACATTGTACTATCTCTTTAGGCAATTGAACTTACAAAACCCAACACATATTATTGAATATTAATATAAACAATTTTTTCATCTGTTCCTTGTGTCTTCTTTTATCCTGTTGCCCTCTTAAAGTTTTTAGTAGCCACTTTTCCACTGGTGGCTACTCATAGACTTTCAAAGATGCATCCTCCTTGTTCTAAAAGAGATCATGTATGTTAAACGCTGTCCCAAGGGAGACTGAACAGTATCGTTTTGGTTGTTTTTATCTTAATAGTCTACCCTCCACTCTACCTTCCCCCTGAAACATACCATCATTTCCCCCTTAGCCCACTTTCACTTATGGGTGGACCAGGGCACATTCATTGTGCTTTCATTCTGCACCTCCGAGTTGAAACTATTCCTGTGCTAGGACTGTAAAAACCCCTAGCTTCATGTAAATGATGGCCCCTAGTACAGAGTTGGCAATAACTTTTGGCAGCCTCCTTTCAGGAGTAGGGTGTTTTATTGTCTGTAGTTTCCTTTAAAGTAATTTAATCTGCACCTTAGGTGTGCTTAGTTAACATTTCTGAAGTGCCTTAATCAGGAATCCACACTTCAGGTATAGTTAGTTAACATTTGAAAGACCCTAATCAAGATTCTATACTCCAGGGACAACCCGTGCATCAGAGACTGCTCTCTCATCTTTACCAGTGGGTGCATTAATTAGAATAAAAGATGTTAGAGGTAATTTTCATTGGTGAGATGAATGGTATTTAAGATAAATAGTTGACCAGGTATCTCCACTGGGACGTGGATGGAAGATAAGGATTTGAAGAGACCAGAAGCGTCTGTAGGTGTAGAGCTTGATTTGGTCCTGTGCTTGTAGCCCTCCGTGGAGGACTTTGTCAGTTTATCTAGCCAGTGGTGCGTTTGAGTCTCTGTAACACCCCATGGGCTAGATCTTGCTTGCCTCGGCCTGCTTCTCCACACAGATGTCATTGGACACATATTCTGGCTCCATTCCTTTTTTCTATTGCTTGTCCACAGAGATGTTACTCTCAATTTTGGACCAGACTATTTCTTCATAACTTCTTAGTTTCTATTTTGTGTATAACTATCTTGAGATTGGGTATCTCAACTATGAATTTATAGTGCCTTTTTGACCAGAATTACTGTTAAGTGGTAACTTTCTTATTTTCTATTTGAGAGTATTGTCACTCTACTGAGGCGAGATTCCTGCCTGTGGGGGCAGGTTGTGGGTATGTAATTCTCTTGGTACTTTATTGGGTTAAGTAGGCTTGGTGAGTTTTTTGAAGTCTCCTTTTTATATTAAATTTATATTGAATTCTGTTCAATAGTGACACAGTTCCCCTGTTATATAGACATAATGTTCTTGAATACATGTAAATGAAGTTAGGTATGTAGGTCAAAATCAGATCTACCATATCTATATACTTTAGTTACCATGCATAGTATAAAGCATGACATTTACCAGGAGTTTCTGTGGTAAACACTACCGTTATCTCTTACAATTTAACATGTATAAATCTTAAGTTAAATAATGAAGCTTATTCAGTACAAAGTTAAAGTGTATCATCAGGGTTCTTGTGCAGATTTGATGACATGTGTATATAGCCATGGTGCATGTTACTTATATTTTCTTACCAAACATACCAAGAAAAGAAAGCAGTTATGGACTAGTCTCGTTTCTTCCTGTACTCACTGGGAAACAAAAGGTAATTTTCTTTTATAGAAGACTTACCTGCTTAAATAGGTTATTCACTTTCTCCGTTATTTTTTAAATGGGCTATCTGTAATCTAGGTGCACAGAATTGGCTATAGGCCCTGAACCAGAGATGTATAGATTTACTCTAAGTTGATAGAATCATGGAATTGTGGAGCTTGGGAGGACTGGAGATAGCATCCAGTTAATTGTTTCATGAGTCCCAAAGTGTCTTTGTTAAACCTTCATGAATCCATGCTTAGCCTCAAACCACTTAGGCATGTGTACCTACACATCTGTATCTTCTTCCTTCCTTCCCTGTCTATGCGTGTGATAAGGAACAGTTGGGGCCAATAGGATTTTAGTAGTAATAGTGGGGAAGAACATGAAAATCTTAATATTTAGCACTGTTCTGCCACTGAGGGTCTTCAAAAGCAGGTTCAGGAAATCCTCACTTGATAAGTCTCTTCAGAGCAAAAAGATCAGAGAGAACTGGGTGAGAGAGTATAGTATTTCTAATTATAAAGTGTTCTTAAACCTGCACTTTGAGTACTGTATCACTGTAGATACAAGGGAATAAATGGTTTGGTGTTAAGTTGTTTGGAAGAATGTACATTTTGTTCTGATTGTGGTGGGAGGCCCGTACTGAATTTCAGCTATATTATTTTTGTACAAGACTTTTTCCATAAAGCACCAATAATTCTCTCTGACCTCACCATGATTATTGGACTAGTCTTCATGGTTGATTATATTATCCTTTTAAATTGCCTTTTAATTTTCAGCTGATGTAAGTGAAATAGATAATATAAATTAATTAATATTGGATCTGTTCACTGTTTATGCTCTAGGAGATTTCAGGAGACAAACAGAAAGATAAGGTTCGAAACAAATGTGCCATTTGAGGCTCTGGCATGTTATTATTCATACCTTGCTTATTTGTTATTTTTTAATAGGCTCTCTATCATATTAGTGCACATATAAGTAGCTATATGCCACACCGTCTAGGGGCTCATGGATCTTAACTACATTTATCTCCTCACCAGTCACTCTTGTGGCAGGTGCTTGTGACACACAAGTGGCCCCTTGCTTGTGTCTGTTTGTGACTCATATGTGCTCTTTTGTGAAGATCATTTTTTCTCAGCTAAATTTCTATTACTTTTTTCCCTGCCTGAAGCTCTGCTTATAGTTGTGCTTCATTCCGGCTGCGCCCCGCCCCCCAACCTGCAACATGCAGAATTTAGATGGCTCCTTGGCTGCTAAGTATTTCTCTCTTCTTGCTGCTGGGATTGGTTTTGCAGGATGGAGGAAGTCTGTGGCCTGAGGGGTCCAGTTCTTAATGTATAAAACAAAACCAGTAACTAAAATGTCAGTTTTGGGAATGTCACATTTGGAAATATCAGTGCCTTATGTTTTGTCTGTTTGTTTGTGGTTTTGTTTTTTTGTTTCTTTTTTGTTTTTTTTTTTTGGCCATCAAAATTGTCATCTTCACAGGCTTAAGTCACCTTGGTTCTACTCTTGCTTTACTGGTCTTAAAATTTTTTTTTTTTTAAAGATTTTATTTATTCATTTGACAGACAGAGATCACAAGTAGGCAGAGTGGCAGGCAGAGAGAGAGGAGGAAGCAGGCTCCCTGCTGAGCAGAGAGGCCAATGCGGGGCTCGATCCCAGTACCTTGGGATCATGACCTGAGCCGAAAGCAGAGGCTTTAACCCACTGAGCCACCCAGGCGCCCCTAGTCTTAAAATTTTTTAAATGAAATACCACCTCATCAAATGTCCTCTGTGTTGCAAAGAAAATCCTAGGAATTTGGTTCTTCTTGCTGTGCTTCTGTCTCTCCACATGGTTTTCAGCCTCATGGATAAATACGAAGAGGACGTCTTCAGTGAAAACAAGCTTGTTGAAGTAATTATATCCCGCATGTCCTTAAATGCTTTTGGTTCATATTGAAGTGCATTTTACGAGTTGGGAACGTGAATAGAAGGGATTGAAGAGAATAGCGTGTGCATCATCTGAAGTAGGGGTTTTGGAGACTCTATGCAGTGGTTACACGGATTTACTGCCTGTAGCGGGATATTTTCATTCTTCCCTAATCAGTAGATTGCAGTGCATTCCAGTGGCGCTGAACAACTTGGAGTGGACCCATAGGGTCATTGAGCTTGACTCCCCTAAAGAAGAATGTATGCAATCTTTCAGGATATCACATATTTTAAAAACCTGCCAGTTGTTTTGAAGAACAGAGAGGGAAGGATGGGGAAGACTTTAACTATTAGTGTCCATCTTAAGGCTTTTACTCACTTTCGCTTTATTCTATCTAAATCCAACCATTGTTAAAACAAGAGAGTTATTTTTGGGTATTTTGGGGCACATATTTGTGTGTATGTGCGTTAGTTAGAAGGGAGGGCCTGTGCTTTTCAGTAGGTAATGGAGGTCTCGGATCCCCATCGCTCACTCTCCCCAGCTCCTCACTGGGGGGTAAGAACCACTGTGCTAGGCTGCCCTCTTCCATCCCTGTAGATCTATGGAGACTTTTGACATATAAAATTATTTCTCAGAAAACTAACATGGATTTGCAAGACCCATTTTCAGTAGAGTGTGTTATGGTAGACCTACGTTTAGAGAAAAGTAGAAGGAGGTTCTTTTGTATTTATGAAAAGTCTTCATTACTCTTTTCCTCAGAGTTGTGTCTCACTTTGCACATACCGTTCTTCAGTTTTCTTCATCTCTTGTCATTTGTTTTAACTAATTTACCTTATTTAACTTACCTCTTTTTATCAAGTTACTTATCTTTTGTAAGTATTAAATAAGAGTTTTGAGACTGTGGCTCTCAGGAATTCTCCTCTAGCACCAAGTACGGCATTCTATCAACAGCGAGTGCTTAATAAATGTCATGAATGGACTGGCTCATTGTAGAAGTGGCTGTCCGTGGAAAACTTTCTGTGGAGATTTCCTTGTTTTTAATGGCTTCCACCTCTTATTTTAACTGATGGCTATGATTTGAGGAATGTAACTGTTACTTTGTGATTCTTAGTCACTATATGAATATAATTTTGGGGGATATATATATTTTTTTAATTTTGTTTTATTTTTCAGTGTTCCAAGATTCATTGTTTATGCACCACACCCAATGCTCCGTTCAATACGTGCACTCCTTAATACCCACCACCAGGCTCAACCATCCCCCCCCTCCTCCCCTCCAAAACCCTCAGTTTGTTTCTCAGAGGTCACAGTCTCTCATGGTTTGTTTCCCCCTTGAAATATACACTTGAAAAGTCTTCTCTAATTCCTTTAAGGCAGTAATCAAAGCTGTGATCCCATTTATTCAATGCATTCTGTTTTTGAATCTTGTAATGGAACCTTTTTCTTTTCTTTTTTTCTTTTTTTACAGTCAGGGAGATGAACCTGCAGGATATCAAGGAGGATTTGGAATCGGATCCAGAGGAGAACAGCACCCTTTTTATGGGCATCCTCATCAAGGGACTGGCCAAACTGAAGAAGATTCCAGAGACCGTTAAGGCGATCAAAGAACGCTTGGAGCAGGAGCTACAGCAAATTGTGAAGAGGTCTACAACCCAAGTAGCAGACAGTGGCTATCAGAGAGGAGAGAACCTCACTGTGGAGAACCAACCAAGGTAAATGGGCGTGCAGTTTGTGGTTTTGAGAATTCTACATTTTCTAGGATGGGGGCTAGGTGAACAGCTTCTGTTGATGTTATTTCTTGAACTTGGGGTACTAGAGCCCCTACAAACTCAGATTGGTGAGTAGACATTATTAGGTTGAAAAGTTTTAAAGCATATTGTTCATACTCAAATGAAAAAAATATAGTTATTGAATATTAAGTACTAATATTATTCAAGGTATTTATGTATATTATTTCATTTATTCCCACCACCACTTTATGAGCTACTTATTAGTGTCTACATTTTACAGTTAGGGAAACTGGGGCTCAGAAACTAATATTAGTTCAAGGTCACAGATGAAGTGGCTGGCCTTGGAGTTGAATGCCTCTCTGAGGTCTTTCCTTTGTCCTCTGCTTTCTCCTTTGATGTGTGGTGATATTTGCCAATAAGGCAAATAGGTTTCAGGAATTCCTGTATCTATTTAAAATAGCTAATAAGATTTGGATTTCATAATTCTTGTTTCATAAGGGGAAACTGAAATTGCACTACAGTCTTAACTCTGTCTTGACTCATACACTGAGAGATCATGTCTGCCAAACCAGAGTTCAGGGCATAATAGACTAATATCACTTGACTGTGGGACAAGATATTTGAAATTGACTTTTCTAGAAAATCCAAGATATACTCTACACAGGTCTCTGTTCCTCCCCACCTCCTTCTCTGCTGCTACCCTCCTCCAACCCTCCATGCTTACCAGGGCAGGGATTTGTCACAGTGGAGGGGCAGGGAGAGACCACTGGAAACTACAGTTCCATGTAGGGGCAGAGGGCAGAGTGGAGCAGGTCTTCTCAGTTGCTCAAATAATGTCAGTTCCTGGGAGGTGCCAGGCAGTATATAGAGGGGATCATAATCTCGTGGACTTGTTGTTAAGGGAATTCTACTCTTTGTATATAGGACTTAAAAGATTTTTTTTTAAAGCAAATAACAAATTTAAGGAGAAAGAAGAGCTTACTTAGAATTTCTCAGATTTTAAATATTTTAGAAAAATTAATGTGTTCTATTTGTATTTTCTATATTCCTTGATATATCTAAATACCTAAATAACATTGATTTTCATTATTCTTTAAAGGTCTTCAAAAGTTAATACCCTTGAACTTCATTCAAAAGTGCAATTGGTATGGGGCGCCTGGGTGGCTCAGTCGGTTGAGTGTCTGGCTCTTGGTTTCGGCTCGGGGTCGTGATCTCATGGGTCGTGGAATTGAGGCCTGCATCGGACTCTGCAGTCAGTGGGGAGTCTGCTTGAGGGTTTTCTCGCTCTGCTCCTCCCCTCACTCGGTCTCTCAAATAACTAAGTCTTTAAAAAAAAAAAAGTACAGTTGGTGAAGAAACCATCTTCCACCCATCTCCTGCCATAGACCATTTCAAAGCACGTGTTTTGATGGGTTTCAGAGTCAGGCAGACCTGCTTTTGAATGCCAGCTCTATAATCTGAAGAAAATAATCCCCGTCTTAGAGGATTGCTTGCCCTAGGTGAGGTCACGTGATTAGAGTTTAGTAGAGCAGCGCCAGGAAGAACTATTACATGCCTAGGTATATATGAACACACGCGTTTATTTATTCTTGCTTCCTTCCTGAACTGCCGTGTTCTTTGATCACTCACATTGTGATCCAGAGAGGCTGGGGAATGGTTCTAAATTGAACTTTGCTTTTCTTCTTTCTTTGCCTGGTGCCTGGATTTCCGTGAAGACCTTTTGCCTCCTTACTAATGAACACTCCAGAATTCTGGCTTGCTATTTGCCCTGTTGCTGCACGTCCCTAGATGAATACACTGAACTTTCATAGGGAAATAACATGACTATAGTGTATATTGGAAATAAAACGAAAGGGCATGGATCAATAACTTTTCTGCAAATCTCATTACAGTACCCTTAAAAGCAATGTGTCTTTCATAGGATTTTGACCCCTTCCTCTTCCATCCCCTAAGCCCCTTCCAGTATTCACAAGTGGAAATTACAGCTGTAGAAGTAGAAATTCAGCATACTGCCCCAGGAAATAATAAATGTTTCCTCTGTGAGGAATGAGTTAGCAGAAGGGTTCCCCCCACCCCGCCCCTTTAAGTTTTTTTGTTGTTGTCGGTATTCAGAGTTTTTGTAGGCAGGATATATTGGACACTGGCAAGTGAACAAGCTGCTGGTGTTGGTTTCATGTGTATAACACGATCCCATTTTATAAAATGTACAAATCTGAAAAATTGGGCCCAAACTGCTAAGAAATAAAATAGTTGAGAGAGAACAAATTTTGGGGGTGAGCCTCTCTTTTTGAGTCTTAGGCTGGGATTCCAAGTGACTGAGAATTTTGAGCTAGTCTATGGTGGCTCTGTGCTTACAGGTGCCTTAAAATTCACAGATTAATGATCTTGAAAATGTCATTCAAAAGTGATTGGCCTTGTTGCTTCTAGAAGCTGAAAATTTTAGAAGGGGTATTGTCAGATTATCCCTTGAAGCTTGCATGGTATTTTATGTTCATCAAACTGTACCAGGATGTATTAGTGGCATTTATTTTAGAAAGAAGTCATAATACTTCATATTATTTACAATACAAGAAATCTTATGTAAAAGTACAGGAATCTGTTTTTCTTAAAGTTGGAATGTAGGTGAAAAGAACCATAAATCCTTTTTTACCCCCAATATGCACATTCTTTCCCTTACCCCCAGTGAATTAACCTCTTCCAGATCATTAGCATATAAATGCTACTCTGAGGCAAGATACCAGTACTATAACTTTCCTTAAAAGTTTTATTATTCAGCATCATCTTATTAAATATAGTCTGGTTGTGATGCATTGCAGGCCTGTTTTCATTTGTCTTTATGTAAAGAGAATTAATGTGGTGTGCTGTTTTGCTAGAAAAGAAGAAGGAACCAGGCTAGTGAATTGTCATGCTTCACTTCCTGCAGAGTCAGAATATTTCCACAGCCAGTTTTTAAAAATCACTTTGATGACCCACTTATTTTTTGACACTGGACGCCCCCCCCCCCCACTATCTGTTGTCTGTTTATTGGAGAGATGGTCTTTCTGTTCATTCATAATCTATGAATATAAACCTCTGCTTACTATTAAAGAAAAATATTCAATTCCTGTTGCCAACTCGCTATAAACATAAGAGCAACATGTGCTTTGCTAATCTCCCAGAACCTCCTGCTACCCATAATTTCCTCCGAAAGACAGGCAGTGTCTTCAGTTTCAGATGGCTCATGTGGTCTGCAGTCTGGGCAGCTCGTTACCCATTTCTTCCTTTCCTGCTGTGTAATTACTGCTTCTTTCCCAAAATCTAGCCCGTGAGCATTTCACAGCATTTTTGTTTCCAAGAAGCTGGAAGAAGTTCTTTAATAATTAACAAATAGGAAAAGCGTGAGGAAGAGGTAAAAGAAAGAAAATCCTCTCAAGGTTCAATGTCAAGAATATGGAGGAGAGGAAGATGGGAGAAAAGAGAGTGATTGGCATGTGTGAGGCACCTCTTCCGTCTATTTAAAAATGGCCCCTTTTAAACTTGGAGGCAGCAAGTCATTGCAGGGGGAGGTGCTGGAGGGCTGCTCAGCTTTGGTAAAACTGCTGGTCTTGAAGAGGGCAGAAGGGATTGAATGAGTCGAAGCCATGGCTGCTATGGAAACCCGTTTTCCTTTCGGAAAGAGATCCTTTTGCCATGTTCCTTCGTCTTGGTTAAGGATGCAGGAAGATGAAGCGTCTGATCTAAAAGGCAGAAAACATTACACGTTCTGTGCCCACTGGGATAGTAAAGATTTGTGGAAAACACAGGAAAGAAATACGCTTTAATGCTGAAAGTAGTCGTATTTGGATAACATTGTAGATTTTTCCTCCCTCTCTATTTTGTAACTGTTATTAAGTTCTAGTGAAAAAATAAATTAATTATTTAAGAATTAAAGTACTAAAGTTACTTTAATCAGAAGAAATCATTGAAAATGAAAATGCCTAATGAGGGTATCAGTATGGAAACATGTAATTAATACCTGTTTGGAGACCAACAGGATCTGGGCCATTAGATTACCTTCTATGTTATATGTGTGTGTGTGTGTGTGTGTGTGTGTCTGTGTTTGGTTATCTTCTAACTACTCCTAGAATGGAAGCCTTGAAAGAGAATGAGTTTGCTTTGCCCTGTCCTCAGAATGTAGTGCAGTGCCCACCTGACCCAATATTTGTTGAATGAAGGAATGAATTCCTTCATATGTTGAATATCTATCGTGGACCAGACACTGGGCTCAAACGCCAAAGAAATAAGGCACAAGTTTAAAGTCCAGAGTGGGAGGAAAGGCATTAATCGGAGAACTTTTCAATAAGTATATTAGTTTATTATGCTCTTCTTCGTTTTTGAAATGTGAAATTTTCAATAATACAGGGTTTAAATGTTTATTTCCTTTTCAGTGAACTGCCTACTTTTCTGGTTTTTTTTTGTTTTTTTGTTTTTTTTTATTGACTTGTAAGAACTCTCTATTAAGAAAATTAGTTCTTTGGGATTTATTTTATAATTTCCCCTTAATTTTTCTCTTTTGACTTTGTTTATGCTCTACGCTCATACCATTGTGACATACTTGGTCTCATCTGATCCCATATGTTAGTAAGCAGGGTCTGGCCTGGTTAGTACTTGGATGGGAGATTGTTAAGATATCTGACCATGTAGGCATTATTATTATATTTTACAGTTTTTGTTTTTATGAGACTGTATTTATCAAGCTTTCTTTCATAGTTTCTGAGTTTTGTGTCAAACTTAGGTCTGCCTTACTCTGAGACTATGAACAAAATTTTTCAGCTTTTTTCTTGTATTTAGATAGTCTCGTTTTTAATATTTATATCTTTGATATAAATAAATTCCAGATATAAATCTGGAATCTGAAGGAGTGGCCACACCACTTTTAAACAGATGTAACACTTGCTGAACTGTATTATAATGGGCTGTATGCACCTTTCATTTCTGCCTCCTATGTATCCTCCACGTAATTGATTCTCAGTGTTAGCTGAATGCTTGCTGAATAATTCTAACACTGAATCATTTACTTTATGGTTTCTTTTTTTTTCTTTTTGTCTTTCGAGGTTGGTCTTTGCCTTATTTCCTCAAACTTTTTTTTTTTTTTTCCTGGTTTGTCAGTCAGTGAAGGCTGGCAAGTTTACGGAAATGATTGAATTAGTGCTCTAAAAGTTGAGAAAAATAAACTTTAAGAATATTTTTGAAACTCTGAGTCCAAAATGTGGAATGAGGGCATACTGATATAAAAGGGTATTCTTACAGAATGATTCCGTCTATGAGGAAGTCTAAAGGCTTCGTCCGCAAGATTAGTTGTGTAGTACAAATGCAGTATTTATGAAAAGACAGATAAATGAAACACTTCTCATGGATTTTTTTTAGACCTGTGGCTGGAGTCAGGCATATGAGTCTTTTTCAAATAAGTAGCATTTCCTTCCATTTTTTCTTTTTCTATTCGTTACTCTTCTCCTAAGTCTCTGAAATGTAGGATTTTGTGGGATTGGTCATTTTATTGGACAGAAAAGTCATTTAGGAGCAGCTTTGAAGCAAGGTCAAGCATTTGTCCTTGTGGCTTCGTATAGCCATTCCCAGCCACTGCATGTAGCACCTGGACATGCTCGGAATCAGGAGGGCCTTGATGTAATTTAGAGGAGTCGTTAACTCGAATCAAAGCAAGCGGGGAGCAAGTAAATTTAACTTCAGTGATTATGATATCATTTGATTAAATCTCTACTTTTGATTACACATATCAGTGAGAACATGCTTTAAATATACTCAACTGTTAAATACTGAAGGGTATGAATAGGATGAACCAACGACATACAGAGGAAATTCTACTATTCTTCAACTAGAGCACATCCCCTGCAGCTTTACTACAGTATTTTTAGAACAAATGAAAGGAGTTAATTCTTTACATGTGGGACTTAATATACCAATTGTTAACTAAAACATAAAATTTATTACCATGGAAGGTAGTACTGGTTCCAAATCTATGTATGTTCTAGTAAGACTTAATAAATAAATTGGTCATAGCTTTTAACATATCAGGTAATTAGTAATGTGAGTAGTGTTCTTCACTCTCTTGTAAGCATGATATTGGACAGCTATCTTTCCGATTGTGTATTGTTCTTGGGTGATGGTCTTCAGAGAAAGGGTGTTTGGCTAAATGGGACAGGTCTTAATATGGGATTGCTTAAATCTTTATTTATCTCTGTCAGGGTAAAAAAAAAAACAAAAACAAAAAACCCACCACCAACAAAACCTGCCTTTGAATTCTCTTGTTTTCCATGGTATTACAGGTTCGAATTAGAGATCGTATGAGTTAAAGGACTGGCAGATAAAATCTATTTCATGGTTTATTGATAACATTTAGGTGTCAGCCTTCCTGCTGCATCCGGGCCCCCTACTCTATCTGCAGATGGTGGGAGCTACCTTAGGTCCTATTTTCTGTGCACTTGTTAGTGTTAGATGAAAATGTATTCCACTTTCAAACTGACATGAGGTCTCCCATTGCAATAACAAATAAAACCCTTGTGTCAAGTGACAGCCTTCCCTTGCTGATGTTTAGGGTCACGTCAGATGGAATTAAAGCATCGTCTTGAGTCTCTTAGGCTGTATTTCGTACCTTAGGGGCTCTTCTGACTCCTGGCCCATTTCATTACCACCATCTCTAATTAGACTGGACTATGAGTTCGTAAGAGGGGACTTAACTTCGTGTTTTTGCAGCCTGACTTAGGGCTGGACACATACTGAATTGCCCAAGAATGTTAATGAATAAGAAAAAGATGCTTAGAAGACAATTTTTTAGTAAGAGGAAGTGAATTTAAAAAAAAAAAAATCTCTGCACCAGGAGTGGGGTCTGAAGAGCAGCACCAATGCCATTTGGAAGTTGGAAGTGGAGGGCGATTGAAGTGGAATGTCTGGGGGCAGGGCCCACAGGAGTCTATGCCTTAGGCAATTCGCGTACTTGTCAGAGCTTGAGAACACTCTTTACAACATCTCAGACATCACAGAGTTTTCTGCTTTTGTAGTATTTATGCTTTTGTCATCTGATACCTCAGCTGAGCAGCCCTCACCACTGGCCTCATCAGAGGTGGGGGGTTATTAATCCCAGATTTACTCAGGGAAATGTGAAAGCCAAAATAATTTGACAATTCACAAAGCTTGACGGTGGCAGAATTAAGAGTAGAGGTAGTCTCTTTCTGTCAGGGAGTTTGCCTTCTGTCTTCTATGAAATGGACGCTCCCAGTTCTTTTCCTGGGCCTGCTTTTGTTTTTCCACCAGAGAAGGCCCGTGTCTGCACTGACACATCCATTCTCCCACCCACACCCCGCATTGTGATCGATGACAGGCCTCTCAGAGAGCTGGACATGTTAAAAAGTGTGATCAGCAGCCACAGAGTAAATGGATCTTAATTAGCTCACCTGAGAATTAAACTGATGACTTAGATACCTAAGCCATTCCCCCCCCCCCTAGGGACCTGGCACATTCTTGTACTAAAAATACACATCTAACATCTTTAGTTATCTCTGAGCAGTAGATTTATGGATACTTTTTCTAATGTTCCACTATGATGATATATTATTTTGGCATGGGGGAGAGGAATTCCGCTCCCCCCCCCAGCTTCAGTGAGGTATTATTCACAACATTGCATAAATTTAAGGTGTAGAACATGTTGATTGGACACCCTTACATAGTGCAAAAATGATTGCTGCCATAGCATTATCTAACAACTGCATCACATCAGTTAATTCCCATTTCTTTTTTGCAGTGAGAACTTATGATCTACTCAAGTCCATGATATGGTATTAACTTTAGTCACCATGTTATACATTAGCTACCCAGAACTTACACAATTACAGCTACAAGTTTGTACTATTTGACCAGCTCCCCATTTTCTCCACCCCCAGCCCCTGGCAACCATCATTCTAATCTGTTTCTTTGAGTTTGACTTTTTTTTTTTTTAAGATTCCTCATATGTGAAAACACATAGTATTTGCTAGACTTATTTCCCTTATCCTGATACCCTCAGATTTCATCCCTGTTGTCACAAATGACAGGATGTCCCCCTTTCTCCTGGCCAAATCATATTTCATTGTACGTATGTATATGGGTGTGTATGTATATGCGTGTATACACATACATGCATACCACATCTTCTTTATCCGCTTATCCGTTGATGGACACTTACGTTGTTTTCCAATTTTAGCTCTTGTGAGCAATGCTGAAACAAACATGAGAACTCAGACGTCTTTTTGAGATCCTGTTTTCGTTCCCTGTCATTTCCTTTCAATCCCTAGATATGGGATTGCTGGATTATAGGGCAGTTGCATTTTTAATTTGTTGCAGAACCCCCATACTATTTTTAGTAGGGGCTCCACCAATTAACATTGCCAACCAACAGGGCACAAGGATTCCCTCTTCTCCATGTCCTTGCCAGTATTTGTTCTTTTGTTGTCATTTGATGATAGGCATTCTGCCAGGTGTGAGGTGGTATCTCATTTTGGCTTTGATTTGTATTTCCCTGATGATGAGTGATGCTGAGCACCATTTTACGTACCTTTTGGTTTTTTTTATATCTTCCTTGGAAAAATGTCTTATTTAGTTCTCTGCCTACTTTTTAAAAATTTTTTTAATTTTTAATTTAATTTAATTTTTTAAATTTTTTAATCTTTATTTTTTATATATATAAAAAATTTTTATTTTTATTTTTATATATAAATATATATTTATATATATAAAATTTTTAATATAGAAAAAATTATATGTGTATATATATGTAATTTTACATATATATAATTTATTTTTATAAACATATAATGTATTTTTATCCCCAGGGGTACAGGTCTGTCAATCGCCAGGTTTACACACTTCACAGCACTCACCATAGCACATACCCTCCCCAATGTCCATAACCCAGCCTCCCTCTCCCGACCCCCTCCCCCCAGCAACCCTCAGTTTGTTTTGTGAGATTAAGAGTCACTTATGGTTTGTCTCCCTCCCAATCCCATCTTATTTCATTTATTCTTTTCCTACCCCCCACACCCCCCATGTTGCATCTCCACTTCCTCATATCAGGGAGATCATGTGACAATTGTCTTTCTCCGACTGACTTATTTCACTCAGCATAATACCCTCTAGTTCTGTCCACGTCGTCGCAAATTCTCTGCCTATTTTTAAATAGGATTGTGTGTATATGCCTTTTTGTTGTGGTTACTGAGTTGTATGAACTCTTTATAGATTATACATATTAACTCTTTATCAGATATATCATTTGCAAATGTATTTCTTAAAGATTTTATTCGTTTGAGAGAGAGAGAGAGAGAGCATGCCTGTGTGTACAAGCAGGCAGAGAGAGGGAGTGGGAGAAGCAGACTCCCTGTGGAGTAGGGATTCCCAACTTGGGGCTCAATCCCAGGACCCCAAGATCCTTGTCTGAGCCCAAGTCAGACGCCTAACTGACTGAGTCACCCAGATGCCCCTATCATTTGCAAATATATTGTTTCACTCTGGGGGTTGCTTCTCATTTTGTTGGTGGTTTCCTTTGCTGTGCTGAAGCTTTTTAATTTGACATGGTCCCGCTTGTTTGTTTTTACTTGTGCTGCTTTTGGTTTTGGTGTCAAATCCAAAAAATCATTGCCGAGGCTGATGTCAAGGATCTTACCTCTGTTTTCTTCTAAGAATTTTGTGGTTTCAGGTCTACGGTTGAGTCCTTACCCCACTTAGAGTTGACTTCTGTGTATGTGTGAGATCAGGATCCAACTTCTCTCTTCTCCCTGTGGCTTCCAGTATTCCCAGCACCTTCTGTTGAAGAGGTTATCTGGGAAAAGCTTTTCTAAGAATGATGCTAATTCTTTAATTAAAAGGAAGAAGGCCTAGGTTTGTTTTCTAATTTTAGTCACTAGTCTGCCATATGTTAGAATTAATTCACTGGGGTCATCGACCCGGATTTCAGGCACTGAGCATGAGAGGCTGACTTACCAGTGGGGAAGTGACACAGGAAGAAAGCTCCCAGCGCCAGGGCCCAGTGCAGTGTGCTTTTTATTTTTGCTCTGTGGCTTTCTACGTTGCTAATAGTTTTTTCCTGTTCTTTTCATCGTGCAGATGGAGAATTAGTCAGCACTTCTCAAATAGTAACTTCTTTTTACATGAAGATTGTTATTAATAAGTGGCAAAACTTATCTCTACCCTTTTAAAAGTAGATATTAGACAACCCTGAAGATTAAGTGGGATCCTGTCCTGCTTTGAAATGAAAACTACTAGCTCAGCCAAGCTTATTAGGAAACTGTGTATGTGAGATAGAGACCTGTGGAACTAAGACCATTTTGATAGGAAATAATTGATGATCAATTTCCTTTAATTTTTCGCAGAAGACCCAAGCTCGGAGGTCAGTGTTTTCTTATCTCTTAGAGCATAGTGGTAGGGAAATAAATAGTCTGTAGTTTTTGCCTTTGTCTATCAGTGGGAAGATGCAGAACCCTGATTTTAAAGTCTCAGCAGATAAGAAGTAGTAGAACAGAACCGATTTTCTACCTTGTGTGTGTGTGTGTGTTTTTGCTTCATGACCAAGTAAGGCAGCTCCTTGGCTGCAAACATGGGTTTTCCAGCCGAATGACTAATTCAAGGTTCCCTGGATGTTAAATTTAGATTCAGATAGTCATATCTCACCTTAAATATTGAACACTTTTCACAGCTTGATGATACAGCTTTATACCATAGACACTCCTTGTCTCCTTGTAACAGTTCGTTAACATTTTGTTATGTTTCTTGAAGACGAGGCAGACAGGGGTAACTGCAAGTGGGAAGTCAGTAGAGGATCTGGGGGAAAAAAGTAACATTTTACTTTTAAGAGGGCTGTTTCTAAAATCTGCCAGGTAATTGGATGTATGTTTAAAGAACAGATATCTCCTTCAGTCCCATACTTCTGTGGGGTTTTTGTTTTTGTTTTTTTAACACAAAACAGATTTTATTACAGTATTATTAAAGTTAGCTCTGAGTGCATGTGTCTTTCAGCTTGAACTATACCTTTGATTCTCACGTTAAGATTTGTAAGGTATCCTTTTGAGAGGGTAGTTAAATGTGAAATATTTTTTTTATTATGGGCTTCTGAAACCAGGAGGTTATAATATGTAACGTATTTCCTCACCTTGTTATCAGTCACCCAGAGTGTGAGGATTGGGAAGCGTTCACAGGACTCCGGGAACAGGCTGAGGACGAGGCTTCTGAGAAGGAGCCACCAGAGAGGTGGAAGGAAAGCAGAAGAGTGTTGGCTTGTGGACCAGGGGGAGGCAGTGTCTCAAGGAGGAGCGAGTGGTCGGCAGAAACCAGTGCTGCACTTACTTAAATAAGGGCTGGAGAGTGTCTGTTAGATGGAGCAAAATGATGTTGGAGACTTTTGCAAGAGTTGTTTTAGAGAATACCAGAGGTAAAAACTAGTTTACGGTGAGAAGGCAGAGTCAGTATAGACAGTTCTATTGCCATTTTTTCCAGCCTTGGTTTCCATGGCATTGTACAGTACTGATACTGTTTCGGCCTCCCTCTCTCCCTCCCTCCCTCCCGTCTTTCCTTCCTTCCAAGATCTATTTATTAGAGAGTGAGAGACTGTGCGTGGAGGGAGAGGGAGAGAGAAGATCCGAAGCAGACTCCCTGCTAAGTGAGGAGCTCAGCGCGGGGGTCCATCTCACGACCTGGGGATCACGACCGGAGCCAGAATCATGAGTTGAAGCCTTAACCAGTGGAGCCACCCAGGCACCTGTGGCCTCTTCTTAAAAACGACTTCCCTTTTTCCTAATACCCCTAAAAGGAACAGCCTCTAAAACGGAGGCCTTTGTTTAAACCTTATCTGTGTTACAGTTTCGTTGTCTTTAAAATGGGGATGAAAGCAGTACCTTCCCTATAGTGTTGGCCAAAGGTTTCAATGAGATGATCCAAGTAAAGCACTTCCCACAGTGCCCGGCATGTAATCAGTGTGGCTGTGTTTGGCGCAGTGGTCTTTGTTGCAGTCCTCGTCACTGTTGTCATCATCCTCTTTGCCCTCCTACTTCAGCCTTCCTGTTTCAGAGCTCTCTTTCACTATGCTGACTTTAGCCACCAGCCCCATGCTGAGGACCCCAGGTCAGTGTCTCCAAACTAAACTTCTAATATTGCTGCCACCCTACTCATGGACTCAGGTACCCACGACATTTGACTGTTAC
This sequence comes from Martes martes, assembly GCF_963455335.1. Taxonomy (NCBI): domain Eukaryota; kingdom Metazoa; phylum Chordata; class Mammalia; order Carnivora; family Mustelidae; genus Martes; species Martes martes. Next base: position 88,883,952 of record NC_137899.1, read on the forward strand.
CTCATTCTGGCCATTGGGCCTTGTGTTGGAGGAGACATGTGGTTACAGGGAGACGTAAACTAAGGCTTCTGCCCTTATTTTCTGTTGCAGGAGGCCATGCATGTCACTGTTTTGTCACTACTCTGTGTCTGTTGTGACCGTCTATTTTTGGAGGGCATATAGAGTCGCAGAGGAATGAAGGAATTGGCTCTTACCCTGTGAGTAAGGCCTCCTTCGGTTATCAGTGACAGACCTCAGATCCAAGTAAACTGAAGCAGGGGTCTTACTGGAATGATGCTGCTGTATCTTACTGACGGAGCTGACTGAGGGACAGAGGTGCACCTGGGCCATGCAGAAATCTGGAGCATCTCCTGTGTCTCTCCCCCTCTCCCCTTTCAGATGGTATCTGCTAAAGGTACAGAAAACAACTTACTGTTGTTTCAGGTTTGCTTTTTCAGTTTACTTTTACATGCATTTTTTTTTAACATCTTAATTTAATTTTATTTTTTTCAGTGCTCCAAGATTCATTGTTTATGCACCACACCCAGTGCTCCATGCAATATGTGCCCTCCTTAATACCCACCACCAGGCTCAACCATCCCCTCATCCTTCTCCCTTCCAGAACCCTCAGTTTGTTTCTCAGAGTCCACAGTCTCTTATGGTTCGTCTCCCCCTCTGAATTCTCCCAGGTCACTTCTCCTCTCCATCTCCCAATGTCCTCTGTGTTATTCCTTATGCTCCACAAGTAAGTGAAACCATATGATAATTGACTTTCTCTGCTTGATTTATTTCACTCAGCATAATCTCCTCCAGTCCCATCCATGTTCATAAAAAATGTTGGGTATTCATCCTTCCTGATGGAGGCATAATACTCCATAGTGTATATGGACCACATCTTCCTTATCCATTCGTCCGTTTGAAGGGCATCTTGTTTCTTTCCACAGTTTGGCGACCGTGGCCATTGCTGCTATGAACATTGGGGTACAGATGGCCCTTCTTTTCAGTACATCTGTATCAAAGATAAATACCCAGCAGTGCAATTGCAGGGTCATAGGGCAGCTCTATTTTTAATTTCTTAAGGAACCTCCACAATGTTTTCCAAAGTGGCTGAACCAACTTGCATTCCCACCAGCAGTGGAAGAGGGTTCCCCTTTCTCCACATCCTCTTCAACACATGTCGTTTCCTGTCCTGTTGATTTTGGCCATTCTAACTGGTGTAAGGTGGTATCTCAGTGTGGTTTTGATTGGAATTTCCCTGATGCCTAGTGATGATGAACATTTTTTTCACGTGTCTGTTAGCCATTTGTATGTCTTTGGAGAAGTGTCTGTTCACGTCTTCTGCCCATTTCTTAAAGATTTTATTTATTTATTTGACAGAGAGATCACAAGTAGACAGAGAGGCGGGCAGGGGAGGGGGGGAAGCAGGCTCCCTGCTGAGCAGAGAGCCCAATGCGGGGCTCAATCCCAGGACCCTGAGATCATGACATGAGCCGAGGGCAGAGGCTTAACCCACTGAGCCACCCAGGCGCCCCTCTTCTGCCCATTTCTTGACATGATTATCTGTTTTTTGGGTGTTGAGTTTGAGGAGTTCTTCATAGATCTTGGTTATCAGCCCTTTGTCTATAGTGTCATTGGCAAATATCTTCTCCCATTCCGTGAGTTGCCTCTTTGTTTTGTTGACTGTTTCCTTTGCTGCGCAGAAGCTTTTGGGACTTTACGTACATTTTTTGCATCTATTTCTCAGTGTCTGTGATTAGGAAACTGTAATTGAAGAAGTTTGTGTTTGAGGAACCTGCGATTTGGAATACCCTCATGATGTTGTGAAGGTCCCACGGATATGTAGCAGGGAGCTGGCTTGGCTTCAGGTCTGTGGTTCTCAGTGGTATTTATACTATCTGGTCATCCCAGGATTACCATGTCCCTGTGCCACCTGTGATGCCGTATTGCTGTTAATGCACACTATTTTGTGCCTCTAGATAGGACCGCTGTGGTGCATGTGAGAGAGACAATGTGTGTTCTTTTTTTCTGAAGGGTAGAAATGGCAATTAATTGAAATTTTAATCTTGGAGGTTCTTAGGCTTCTTTGTGTATGAGGCCTTTTGTTAAGTTCCGTTTAAGGAGTCTCTAGTACTTTATTAATTCTGTCTGCTCATTTGTCTTTTAGATCAGTGGTGAAACCTTGTGCCTAAAATGATTTAAGTGACCGAGTTAACCGCAATGGAATGGTTTATTTCTTTTATTTATTTAAATGTTGTGGTGGGAGTGGGGAATAACTTGAGTGGGGCTTTGTGTGTTTGGGTGACCCTGAGTATGTCTACAGCTGAAGACAGTCGCTTGTTTTCTCACTCTAGTGTCGTGTGGGCAGTTGGCGAGTGTCTATGAATATTCATCTTGTTTCTCTTGATTTCTGGTGGCTCTAAATTGGGCCAGACTAGTGTGGATTTATGTCCTGTTTATGTGAGTGATTTCCCGATCTCTCTTATTCTTTGATGCTTCAGGAGAGAGTTATCTTACTTTTTCTTTTTTAAGGAGTGCATATGTTGGTAAGGGATGTTGTGCCTTTGCGAAGTGTGTGTTTTGACTTCGGTTTCTCTTTCCTTAGCCATTCACTCCTCATTCCACTGGGGAGGGGTCAGCTTCCAGTGCTCCTCTGCAATCCTCTTGCCAAGGTCACTGGGACCTGTGAGTTGTACGATTCTCTGTCTTTACCTCCTCTGACCTCAGTGTAGCCTTGACTGTGAATATTCTCTTCTCCTTTGTCTTCTACAATTTCCTTTCCTGGCTTCATTCTTCCCCCCTAGCTACTTCCTAACCATCTTTTCAATGCTGCTGTTTTGGGAAGTGTTGGCTGTGAACCTTGCTTGCCTTACTTACTCTGCATATTATCCTGAGTGATCGCTTCCTCTCAAATATTTATCATTCTTAAAAATTTCCAGTGTCAGTCTCTCCTCTGAGCTCCAGATTTGCATATCCAAGTGCTTAAATAAATAACACCTTAAACGTAACCAGATGTAAACCCAGGAACCCTCTTTCCAAATTTCTGTCTTCACTTGAATTCACTCACTCTCAGGAAAGATAACCATCATCTTCAGAGTTGCTTAAGCCAGAAACCCAGACAGAGGGCACCTGAATTCTCTTCCCTCTACCTGGTTCTGTCTGTTTTCTGCTGTGCTCTTTCCAGCAGTTCAGTGAGAACCCTAAACAGGTATTAATACATACTTTGTTTTTATAGATGGGAACACTTGCAGAAGTTGAGGTTTTTTTTTTTCTTCATAAAGAATAGAGGAATTATTGATGCTGGGAAAGCCCATGAATCTTGATTTCTAACAGGTTACTTAGAGAACTGGGAAGCATAAACCAAAACCAAGTCAGCCAAAAGACAAAACCTCATGTCCTCCTCTAGTAAGACTCTAAAGGAATCCACTTTCATAATACTTCACTTTTTGAGACATCAGTTTCCTTTTTCACTATTTTATATGTTCTCACTACACATCGGTGTGGGCCCTGCTGTCCTCACTCAGTGCCATAGCTGACGGGTTTCTTTTTAAAATAGACATATTGAGATAAAATTCAGATACTACACAGTTCATCCATTGAAAGTGTACAGTTCAGTGGTTTTTAGTGTATCCACAGGGTTGTGCACTCAGCACCTCTGTCTGGTTCCAGAACATTATTGTCCCCCGGCCCTAAAAAAATAAACCCCATATGCATTAATAGTCAATTCTCACCCACTTAAGTAACTATGGATATATTATATATATATATATATATATATTTACATATTTTATGTATATATATTTTTTACATATATATATATAAAATTTGCGGATATATTTTACATATATATATGTTCTATATTTGTGCAATAGATTATTATTGGTTATCAAAGGGAATGAAGTGCTGGACATGCTATAAGAAGGATGAACCTTGAAAATGTGATAGGTAAGAAAAGTCACAGAAGACTACATATTTCATGATTCTATTTATACAAAATACCCAGAATATGCAAATTTTATATATATATATGTAATATATATATGTAAAATATATCTGCAAAAAATATATATATAAATACATATATATGTATAAATATATATCATCCTTCTTGTAGCATGTCCAGCACTTCATTCCCTTTGATAACCAATAATAATCTGTTGTACGAATATAGAACATTTTGTTTGTCCGTTGATGAGGTGATGGACATGTGGATTATTTCCATTTTTACAACTTTACTATTGTAATATTTTACTTTAGGAATAATGCTGCCATGAGCATCTGTGTAGAAGTTTCTATGTACACGTATGTTTTCATTTCTCTTGGGGATATATCTAGGAATGGAATTCCTGGGTTCATACGGTAACCTTCTGTTTCATGTTTTGAAGAATTGCCAAACCCGTTTCCAGAGCAGCTCTACTGTTTTACATTCCCACCAGTATTGTATTGAGAGTTCCGTTTTCTCTCTATGACCTCAACAGGACTTTTGATCGCTTGCCTATTTGAATATAGCTATCCTGATGGGCGATGGTATCTTGTGATTCTGACTTGAATTTCTCTGATGTTGCATGTCTTTTGTTTGCCTTTTGGTTATTCATATATCTTCTTTGGAGAAATATTTTCAAAACCTTTATCTATCTTAAAATGTGGTTATTCTTCTTTTTATTGTGAGTTGTAAGAAATCTTTAGATTGGCTAGATACAAATCCTTTGTCAGATGAATGATTTTTAAATATTTTCACCCATTTCGGGGGATGTCTTTTCACTTTCTTGATGGTATCATTTGCAGTGTTGAAGTCTTTAATTTTGGTGTAAGAACTGTGGCTTTTATTAATATTGCCATGCTTGTGCTGTGGTAAGGCAGAGGAGAGTGTCTCTGTCTTTGAAATGGGTCAATGTTTCAAATGTAGGCAGAGCTGCAACCAGACTCCCTTCACTTTCGGCCTGTCTCTTCTCCTTTCTTTCCTGTGTAGCTTCTGTTATGGTTGTGATGGTCCTATGACAACAAGTCCGTCTTGGTCTAGATTGTTCAGGATTGAGGGAAGCTGGCAATGTGTCAGCATTTTATCGAAGGGTTGCTATTTCCATGATGTCAATAGTTACCATGAATCTCATCCCTAAACCCCAATTCCCTGCTCTTTCTCTTTTCTAAATAGAGCACTGCCCCGACTTGCTCAACTGCCCTTGTCCTTGAGTGGCTGTCAGGGCATGCAGTCATGGAGCTTGGTGGCCCTGGAGATGATCAGACAGCAGCACCCCTGCATTCAGAGGAGCCACCTCTTTTCCAGCGTTTTCTGCTTCATTGCTGGTTTGCAGGCCTGTACCTGGAGCTTCATGCCATTGGGCAGTTGGACACCAGTGTGCCTCAGGCTTCTGGATGTCCTGGATCAATAGGATGGCAAGAACCGTTAGTGTATAGCATAAGGTTATTTTTAATTTTGTCAAGTTAAGGACATTTGGCAGGGTTAATTGCCATCGTGATAGAAAATGAGATTTTCCTATCAAGAGAGTACCAAAAATACCAAATGAATTTACTTTTGTGAAAAGTTGATAAATGTTCCTGTTCTTCTTATTTTCCTGTCTATCCCTGAAAAATACTCTGGGGTCTGTGGATTGATATTTGGGAACCACAAGGCTTACATACTTAACTTAAATCTTTATTTGAAAAGTCGAGCCTTCACTTAATCAGGAATTTACTCTGTATGATGCCAGATATCAGTTTTATACAGATCATTTCCCTACACTGAATTAACTGTTTTGACTGTTACATTAGACACATCTTCCTCTGTACCCTCTGCTGATGTTTGAGAATTTCTCCTGTAACAGATGAGAAAGAATTGTTTCACGTATATGTCAGTATAAATGTGATTTGACCTTTAAAAGATTTTTTTAAAAAAATCCCATCATTCCCAAAGGTAGAATGGCTCCTATTTACAAATATAGTGTTTAATTTCTGGATTATGTGTGTTCTAAACTGGGAGTACTACATAAATTTTTATTGATTCTGTCTCATCTAAATTAAAATGTCAAACAGATATTAGGGTTTTATCATAAGATAGTTATTGGCTGTCACACTGGCACATTAATTATAATAATTGGGCAGTAAAGTAGCCATAGGAATAGATAATAGGCTATACATTTTGATGAAATTGTAGTTATGACCTCTTATTTATGGTAATAAAATCTTGTTAATTGACATAGCTGATAAGCTCTTTTGCTTTCCGTTTCCACTTTTCAGGTTGCTCTGTAAGTCTTCTTAGGAACTCTGAACTGAGAGCCCGCAATACACAGTAAAGGTCACATTCCAGAATTTTCTGGATTCATTCTTGGTACACAGATTCAATTTAGCAAATATTTGCTGATCATGTTTTCAATGCTCCTAAGCATATGGAGATGTATAAAACAGTTTCCCATATTGAAAGACTAATATCGAAGAAGGGAGGTAAAACATCTCTGTGTAAATACTTGTGACCCACATTGACTGAGTCACATACACGAGCCACATATAGGTTTCTTACAAGTGGGATAAAATACATACAAGTTCAGAGGAGGAAAAAATAATTCCAAGCCTAGGTGATCAGTGAAGCTGTAAGGCTCAGTGTTAGAGGAATTACTTGGCATTCCTGACATAAAGCTTCAAGCTATCTCCGAATGCACATCTGCATTCTAGAGCTACAGCAAGAGGTACGTGGTTAAATGCACTGACACGGAAATCAACTTTTGTTCTAGGCTCAACTGCCTTGCAACCTCATTTTGTGTCCTTGAGTACATAAAATGGATGTAATAATATGTGTCCAGCATCTCTCACTATGAAAAATGAGATAATGCAGATGCCTAAGCTGCTCCCTGTGGTGAGAGTCAGATTGCTTGGCAGGTGTGTATTTTTTTTTTCAGGCAACTCAGGCCATACATCTGAATGGTAGGCACAGCTTTGCGTGACTAAAAGGATTAGCATCCTTACCAAAGTGCCCAATTTATCGCTGGGAAATAGCATGTTCTGTGTAACATTGGAACTGTTGTCTGAAAAATTGCCTGAATTTCTCGGAGAAACTGCCTGTGTGAATACAGAGTAGTAGTGTGGTGATCGCTCAAATATGATAAAAAGGACGCATGAGCTGTTACTGCTGGTTCAGGGGCGTCACCACTGGCTTTTCCATTCTTGCATCCTCTCCATTCTCTAGCAGAGGAAACTGAGGTTTAGACTCCAAGAATTGCTTCGATCCTACAACCATTGGAGATCGATCTGTGAAAATCCCATGCACTGTCTCCAAGGTTAATGGTTTTTGTGCAGGCCATCATAAGCCATCTTCATGGGCATGCGTGTGTGGATGTAAATATTATCTGCTTTTTCACCAGGTTGCTTCTGGAGCTGCTGGAGTTGCTGTTTGACAAGTTTAATGCTGTAGCCACTGCACACTCTGTGGTCCTGGGGTATCTACAGGACACTGTTGTGGCCCCACTGACTCAGCAGGACGATGTCAAGTTGTACGATATGGCGGACGTGTGGGTGAAGATCCAAGATGTTCTGCAGGTAAGGTCCTTTTACAGATATGGCACCATCTTGATGTGGAATAATAGGTTGGAATGAAAAATCTGCACCTAAAATGTTCCCTTACTCATAAACAGTGAGAAAGCCACGATGCTATTTAAGGGTGATGCTGCTGATGTCATCAACTTCCCTCATCTTCCAAAAAGACCTTTCAACTTTTTTTTTTGCCAGGCTTTCATATTAGGAGATTCGCAATATGTTGCAATTGAGGATGTATAGTATTTGACTTTCTGTCGTAATGTACTTGACTTCTCTGGAATGAGTCGTATATTAAGGTAATCAGTATTAAAATGTTCTTAAACAGTATTTTATGAACATATGTAGCTTAGTTTTATGGCTGTTTTCTTACAGTCATCTCTTGCATATATTGGAGTAAATGACAGGTCAAGAGTGTGTTTTGAGAGATGAAAATAACCCTAAGGTATAAATGTATCACTTTGATTTGTTGAAGATCGGAGAAATGATATTACTGTTTGGTATGATGATGCAGAGATGGTATTTAGAAATTTTATTATATTTTCTCTCCGTGTGCTAGGAAAATATATTTGATTTGGCCAGATGAGGATTGGAAATTCGATTAAGAGTTAGCTGAAGCAAATTTGACATAGCTAAATAGAAGTGACTTGGTTAGATAGTACCTACTAATAAGAAAAAAATTAAGTACATGTAGGAAATTGAAAAATATAACTGTGTAGGAATGAAATTACTTGGATGGCAAATAGGAGTATTTGCAGGAAGAAATAAATCATGAATTTAAATTGTTGTCATTTTTAAGAGTAAGGTATGCTTCTGTTGGATTGAATGATGGATTCTTGGCTACTCATTCATTAGACTTTTTTTGGGTGCAGTCTGTGTGCTCTGTGTCTGATGGCTCAGTGAAAAGAATACAGGTTGCACCTATATCCTCTGCATTCTTTTTGCTGCTTTGTCTATTACCACGTGTCCATAGTAGCTGCTTGATGAATATTTGTGTATCAAATAAGGTATCTTATTTGATTGCTGAGAAATTGGTGCTTTAACATTTTATATCTTGATTTATAAATATCACAGAAATATGTGCTTTCCCCACAAACATGTCCCATGTTTAAGGATGAAACAAGAAAATAGACTTCAAGGCCATTTCAAAAGTGGTAAGAATGAGGGACTTTTGGTTCTAGCCATGATGAAGTTACCTCCTGTTGTAAGCAACTCTAAAGCTGGATGGACTGAGGCAGTCAGCACGTTCATTTGAGAGCAGAGAACACATGAAGTGAATCCCTCATTCATCCCAGCTTCCGCTCGGGGGACACCTGCCACACTGTAGCATAAGGAAGTGAAATCAAGGCAGACAGCAGCAGGCTCCCTAAGCAGAGGAAGCAGAGGTGAGAGTTTGGGGATGTGGAAGCAGCTGGAATCTGTGGGGTGGGATGGTGGAGGTGGAGAAGAGGGAATTGCCCAGAGGAGGTGCCCCCGTCGGTCTGAAAAGAGTGCCCTTGGGTCTTTGGTCAAATAAGAAGCTGTGCAGATGCACCACAGGGCTTGGCAGAAAATGGCCACCGTGGGACTATATGTTGATCGGCAATTCCAGATGTTGCCAGATGCTTAGAAGTGTTGGGAATTCAGAGTGGCCAGAGTGGGCTCAACTTGCCGAGCACCCTGTTCTTTCCGATGTGGCCTCAGAAAGGTTGTGTTGTGGTAAGAGGACTGTTCTGGCTGTAGGGTAGGGGTGACTTGAGATCTTGCCTAACCAAGTCTCTGTGGCATCAGCCTGATCCTCCTCTACGTTAGCGGCCTGTCAGAGCAAATCTCGCTCGAGAGTAAGACAGTCCACATTTTCAGTTGCAAAGCATCCACAGAGTCCAGCACACTCTTACGTTTGTGAAAAGGCAGAAGAATGCGACTTTAGCTGGGATTTAAGGAAGTTAATAAAAATTAATATCTGAAATGAAAAATGTACCAGGTGCCTTTAGCTGCCGATTGCCTGCTATAGAAGAAAAGGTCAGAGAACTTGAAGATGAATCAATGGGAACGATCCAAAATGAAGCATAGGGAGAAAGCCGATTGCAAAGAAACACGAACAAAGCCCTATTGTCTATAATGGGCCCGTATCCTGCAGTTTAGCATTTTGTAGTCACAGGTACAGAGGAGAGGGGAGAGAGTTATTGGGGTAGAAAATTATCAGAAGAAATGACCAAAAGTTTCTAAATTTATTGAAAAACATAAACCTATGGATCCAGGAAGCTCAACAAATCCTAAGCAACATTAACACAAAGAAAACCAGTACCCAGATGCTGCATCCAGGTTGCTGAGAACCAAAGAAGAAAGCCTTAAAGATAGCCAAAGGGGAAAGGAGAGGGTAGCCAGAGGGGAAAAGGACACAGTGCTTAGAAGGAACCAGTGATAAAAATGTCCACTAACTTCTCTGACATTTTGAAGAACATACCCCAATCTTTTTGGGTTTGTCACTATGGGTTTAAGAGATCCTCTTTAAACAGAAAGATACGTATTGGGGTGCCTAGGTGGCTCAGTTGGTTAAATGTCTGACTCTTGATTTCAGCTCAGGTCACGATCTCAGGGTTGTGAACTTGAGCCCCACATCAGGCTCTGTGCTGGGAGTGGAGCCTCCTTAAGATTCTCTCTCCTCTCTGCCCCTCTCTCCTGTCCCCACTTGCATGCTCTCTCAAATAGATAGATGGATAGATAAATATAGGTAGATTAAAAATATATGAATAGAGAGATACCATGGAATACTAGCAATTTGTATTATGTAGACATGTTGGATAATATTAGATACTTAGTATTATCATATGGAATTATTTGTATCATAGTACTTACGGCATTTCAGATTTGAATATATCAAGCCCTAGAAAGTATTTACAGACTATCTAAACCTACTTTTGCAAGGTTATAAAATATTTTATAAGTTCTTATGATCCCTGATATATGACATACTTAGACTAATGCTGTAAGTTGAAAATAGCTTTTACGTCTGTTAGGTTTGTATTTGTAATGCTATCATGAAGAATTAATTATGGTAATGAATGAAGTCAGATATGCCTTACTTAGCTCTACTTCGTTTGAATTTGTCCAACATATACAATTCCCACACTTTGGAAAACAAAAACCACTGACTTGTATTAAAAATGTTTATAATACACTAAGGAACTTTAAATTCCATCAGACAGGAACAGTTGAAATGTAAACATGATTTAAAATGCATGTTTTTGGCTTTATGAAATGACTTACACCTTTCACACATGTGGTTTCAAATGAAGTGATTTGGGGATCTTACCTTCATTTTATGATAGGAGTTGTTTTGCCTACTTAAATAGCTTTTTAAAAAAAGATTTTATTTATTTATTTGACAGAGAGAGACATAGAGAGGGAACCCAAGCAGGGGCAGTAGGAGAGGAAAAGCAGGCCTCTTGCAGAGCAGAGAGCCCATTGTGGGCCCCAATCCCAGGACTCTGGGATCATGACCTGAGCTGAAGGCAGCCGCTTAACAACTGAGCCACCCAGGCACCCAAACAGCTTTATTGAGATAATTTATATGGCATAAGATTCATGCGCTTAAAGTACAGATTTCAGTGGTTTTGGTAAACTTACGGAGTTGTATAGCCATCACCATTGTACAATTTTAGAATATTTTCAACACTCTAGAAAGTTTGTGTCCATTAGCAGTTACTTCCTGTTCCCCACTGCTTTCCCCTTCCAGGATGTGTTTAGGACATAGAAGAGGTCTCGGTTGTTTGTTATGGCTCTCAGTAAACTGGTAGTACCCAAATCGTACACTTGGAAATACTGTTACTGTTCCATGATAATGTGTTCGTATATCATTGGCATACGCTATTGGACAGATAAAGAACATAAAACTAAAACTGATCTAATAATACAAGGTGAGGTGTCTAACATAGAAATATCATTTCATTTATTATTTTAATTGGTTTCAGATCAAGGTATGACTGTTCTTCGCTTTCTTCTTGTCCATTTTTCTCCTCTTACTTATCTACTCTCCTGCCCCCATCTTCTGTTTTCTTCAACATATGTTGGAAGAATGACCTTAATTATGACTTGAATTAATCTGTGGTTGTTTCTTAACTATGTATTCTACTCATCTTTATTAACCCACAGATTTGAGAATGAAGTATTTTTGAATAAGAAGTTCATCTAAATAATTTAAATTGTTATTATACAGTAAAAATTATTCTGCAACTTTTACCTTGTTTTTAGCTCTCTGTGTTTTGTGATTCCTTCCAAAATTCTTTCCAGTCACAGGTCACTGAGTGATACTAGGCTATACACCCATCCACAAATGGGATGTACAGTGGCAGGCACACCAATGAGCTAATGTCGCTGAATATATAAGAAGGCAGTTAGCACAGTGTGTCCTGTAATTGCACTGAAACATGCGGAATGGACCAAAAAAGGGCTTGGGGGATGATCATGAGCTGGTTCCTGGAGTACAGGAGTGGAGGAGATGGCAGTGGCTCTCCAGGTAATTGGAACGGCAAATGAGATGGCGTTACGTGGCCCAGAGGGAATGGAAAATGGTCTTCAGAGATAAGTGAGAAAGAGAAAGGTTGCGCTATAAGTGACCCCTTCTTCTGGCTAGGTAGGTTGGGGCGCAGCTTGTGGAAGGCCTTGAGGCATTTGTGATAATTTTCAGACTGATTATTTCTGAGGCAGGGTATGCATTTAATTTACCCAGGGCTTGATTCCTAGCCCCCTCCTAGACCTTCCGAATGGGAATCACTGCAGATAAGGACTGGATTCTGTTGTTTCTGTGTTGGGTGGGGCGGTTTTTCCGTTGTTGTTGTTTTGTTTTGTTTTTTAGTCCCTAAGGTGATTTTGTTCTACTTATTTACGATTCTCTAATTGGGAACCATTGCTTTGGGCCAGTGTTCCCTGAGAACATACTAAAAGTGCAGATTTTTATCCCTACCTTATACTTAATGAAATGATAAACTCTAGGGATGCAGCCGTATGATCTGTGTTTTAACAAGCCCTTCAGGTGATTTGTATGCGTGCTGAAGTTTGGGGACCTTTGTTTGCAGTAATATTGGACCACTGGGGATTTTGATCGGGGTGTGATGAGATGAAGTAGGATTAGTGTGCTGGCGTTGAAAAGGACTGAGTAGAGTGGCTAGAGAGGAATGCAGGGAAACTGTTTTGTAGGCAAATGGAGAGTCTGTGGATGATACTTGAGTATTGTCTAATAGTGAAATAAACAAGACAGGCTTTCACGGGGCATGGTAAAGGAATACAAGGGAGAGACTGGTTTGTAAACCTTTCGGGAGTCTTGGAAATCTATAACACCATGTGGATGACTCAGAAATCTGGATTCCGATATGGCAGATATTTTAATGATGGTTTAGTATTAAGTTATTGGAGCCAGCTATGTGCTAGGCATTAGGGAATAAGGATGAACACAAGATAGAGAGCTCACTGGTGAAGTGAGGAGGAGCCTACAGTGTATGTTTCTGCACTAAATTCACTGTTAGAGATTTGGCAGGAGTAGGAACACGGGAGAATGCTTTTGTTGTTGTCGTCATTGTTTCTCCTAAACCAACATGAAGACTTTAAAAAAGACTCTTGGTTTACATTCCATGTGAGTTTTCTGCTTAGGCCAGTTCAGTTTTCGTATACTTGCCGGTGGCATGCCCTCTGGGTTGAAATCCTTCCTGGAGAATGAAATAAGGGACAAGAAGAGTAGCCCCGTGCCGTTAAGCGTGCGCCCCCTTGAGCCGAGGTGATGGCATTACGCGGTGAATGGAGTTCCTTACGTAGAGTTTGGGTTTCTGTGTTTCTTCGAATGGAAGATGTTTCTTGCTGACAAATTGAAATGCTGTTTTGTTTATTAAGTCTTGGAAGAGAAAATAATTTTTGATCTTTTAAAGACTTCGGCAGCCTTTCTCCCCTGGAACCTGGGCTTTCCCTGCAGGCAGAGTCCATCCTGCCGGTGAAAGGCTCGTTTGTCTCAGCGTGTTTGTGTCTGGAGACAGCCTTGTGAGGGAGACAAGGCTACAGTCATCCTAATAACAGTGTGTCACAGTTTCCTCCTGGTGTCAGCCCCGTGCCCATACACCGCTGCACTCCTTTTGCAGTTTTACACTCTTATTGAAACTGTGATAATAGAAATACATGTTTTTGCCCTTCTGAGCAGTAGCAGCACCTTCCCAAATGTCACCTCCTTGGTGACATGCCTGTCTTTCTGTTGGCTGCACATTTTCAGGTGCGTAAGACTGAGGTACCGTGGAAACAAAATATTCTATTTCTTGTGGAATTCTGCCCAACAGGGAGTGAAAGGATCACTTTAAACAGGTGTTAGGGTGCTAAAAAAATTTCCTTCTTTCATATCTCCTTGTGAAACAAATTGCCCATTTAGCTATTACTGGCTGGAGGGGTAGCCCCATGGCTTGCTCAGCAGTGCTCCCAAGGTTGGTGGAGGCTCGACGTTCTCCTTACACTGTTTACCCCTGACAGTGACACCCAGAACAAGTCACTTCACGTTTTCGTGCCTTGATCTCTCATTCCGGAGATCAACACAGACAGAATGTAAAATCATTTTACTTTTGCTAACCGGCACATAAATGTTTAAATAGTGATAAAATTAACCTCATACAGAGAGAAATTGAAGTTTGCTGTCAGGTAGGAAAACACACAGATTTTATTGGTTCTGATCCATGACCCGGAGGAGTTTCTCAAGGAGACAAATGCAATTTCTATTTTGAATCCAGGTCTGAAACTAGGTTATTCTTGGGTTTGGTTTCATTTGATATTTTGTTAGCTGAGGATTCCAGACCTTCAAGTAAAACCCGCTTTTTTCAGTATTCCAAGCCAGAGAACTTGTCAGATTATCCTTGCAGAAATAGTTTTTCTTCATGTCTCAGCCTTTAAAACTTTTTGCTAGCCTCTAGTTTGGGAGGCATAGTAAAGTTATTGCCAGCCCGGCCACTGAATCTCCCGAAACGTACTTGGTCCTGGAAGTTTTGTCGTGTCTCGTCACTGGGTGGTATGCCACCCAGTGAACAGAACTGCATTTACATTAGAAAGTTACATTAGGAATCTTCCTCGAAATTGGTGCCAGTTTCCATAGCATCAGAGCTCATCCCCTGTTATTTTATGTTCATTACTGTTAATGCTTACAGCAGGAAATGCTGGGCTGCCAAGGAGATCCTCTGGCTGCCAGTCCAGATGTGGCAAGTGCCAAGGTTATCTCATGCCAGTGAAAACTGAAGTAAATGTCATGGGCATCCTAATACATTGGGCCAAACTCTCTAATATAGTAGTTTAGCAGCAGATAGATACTCCAGAATAAGTCGATCTCGTGGAAAGGCTGCTCTCCTTAAATTCCTTGTTACCCAGGCAGGGTCTGCTTGGATCTTGGTCTCGCGGGAGAGATGACAGCCTACCACTTCCAAAGCTTATTTTCTTCTCTGGTTTTGTCTGAGATTTTGGAAGCTGGAGTGTTGCAAGTCATGCGCCCCTCGGGCTTGTACTCCTACTGATGCTGTCAGGGTCCCTATCAAGACGGTGTGCTTATCAGGGTGTGGGGCACCTGGGCTGAGGCTGGGGACCTGCTGGGAGCCAGGAGGCCGTATAGTCATTGGTGAGGATTCCAGCCAGAATTCCGTGCACCCCACTTCTGGAGAACTTGTTTCAGTAGGATTCCAGTTGATTCTAATGTGCATTCTCAGTCGAGAGCCAGGATTAGTTTGTGTTAGAGGTTCAGTCATATTAAAACCAAGGCTATTAAAGACAATCTTAAGCTTAAGGAGTAAGAAAAATTGATTAAAAGTGAGTTTAGTTTAATTTTGAAAGATAGGTCTCTGTCACATGTTTAGAAGTATCTATGTTCCGTGACAGAGAGCAAATGATAAGATGTTGAAACTCCATATAGATGGGGGAAAAATGGTTTCGTACTCACGCATTTAAATTTTTTTTTTTTTTTAGGATTTTATTTATTTATTTGACAGAGAGAGATCACAAGCAGATGAAGAGGCAGGCAGAGAGAGAGGAGGAAGCAGGCTCCTTGCTGAGCAGAGAGCCCGATGCAGGGCTCGATCCCAGGACCCTGGGACCATGACCTGAGCCAAAGGCAGAGGCTTTAACCCACTGAGCCACCCAGGTGCCCCAGTACACACGCATTTTAAAGGGAAAAACAAACAAACAAACAACTAAATGATTGTGCTGTCTCCTATCTCCATTCACAGATTCTGGACAGCTTTATATAGAGTAGCAGCCCAAGGACAGCTAGCAAGTAATTCCTATTTTTGACTTGAATAGTTGAGAATTGGACAAATACATTATTTCATTCAAGACTATGTTTAGGATTGGAAGCAGTTGTATCTAAATGTTTTTTACTGTCTATTATAAAGAATGGGGGGTTTGTATGTTACCCCCCCATCTCCGGTCATTACTTGTATGAGTTTTCTAGACTTATATTAATGGAAATTCATTTTTTGTTTTTGTTTTTTAAACTGAGGGGAAAAGGTATTTCTTCCTTTTCAAACATGTTCATTTAAAGGAATTTAAGAAAGCATAACCGTGTAAGGAGTTAAGACAGAAACATCGATCAAGGACAATTACAGAGCCGTTCATGATCCCATGAGAAAATTTTCATTTTAAACACCGGTGCTAGAGAAGACCAGAAGGAGGAGGTCAGAATGCTCTAAAATAGTTGAGTTCATGGTCACAGTGAGACTTGGACATCTCAGTTTGATTAGGGTTGAACGCATAATGCAGCTAGTATGTTAGAGGCCTGGGGAGAATGGAGGTTTCTGGTTGGTCGGCTGGTTCTTTGGAAAGTGCTCTGTGATGCTGAGATCTCAAGCAGACTCCCTGCTGAGCACAGATTTTTTCCCCAAGCTGGGACTCCATCTCACAACCCCAAGATCACAGCCTGAGCTGAAATCGAGTCGGACACTTAACTGACGGAGTTACCCAGGTGCCCCAATATTGTTTTATTTCTACCAGTGTCCATTTCCCTTTCTTTTACTATTTTGAAAAAAATCCTAGAGGTGATTTTGTTTCATCTGTAGTAGAGTATGAATTCTAAAAGGTAAGGACTCCTTAAAAAAAAAAAAAGTACCTAAAAACTGAAATTTCTTACAACCAAATAATCCAGTCAGTGTTCACATTTTCAGCTGTCTCAAATGTTGTAATTGTATATTTTTTGCAGTTTGTTTGAATCAGAACCTAAATAATTGGTTTAAATATTGCAGTGTGATTGATACGTTTCTTAAAACTCCATCAATCTGCAAGTTAAATCTCTCTTTTTTTAAAAAGATTTTATTAATTTATTTGACAGAGAGAGACACAGTGAGAGAGGGAACACAAGCAGGGGCAGAGGGAGAGGGAGAAGCAGGCTTCCCACCAAGCAGGGACCCCGATGCGGGGGTTGATCCCAGGACCCTGGGATCATGACCTGAGCCCAAAGCAGATGCTTAACAACTGAGCCACGTAGGTGCCCTTCTATTTTATTTCTACACTTGAAATTTATTTATTGAAGAAACCACATCATTTGTCCTGTACAAGTTGAAATATTCTGGCTTCTGTTGCTTGCTTTTCCATGGTTCACTTGCTATTTATTATTGTCCTGTAACTTGGGTCTAGAAGCTTCCTCAGATTTAGGTTGATTTTCTGGGGGTATAATTACTTCCTAGCTGATGGTAGAGATTATGCTTTTCTGATAGAAAAATAAAAAGGTGAGATTCATATTTTTAAGATGATCTATCTGGAAGCGGTGTGCAGAATGAATTGGCGGAGAAGGAAATGGATGGAGAGATCCCAATTAGAGGTTAGGCAGGACTGGAAGGGGAGATGAGGGCAGGGCCGCCAAAAAGCAACAGGTCGGAGATGAAAGATTTTAAAAGAAGAGTGAATTTTCAAAAAGTTTTTAACGTTGACTCTACCAAATGGAGAGCCGTAAGTCAGGGTGGGGTTTTATACATAGGTTGTTGGGGATTAGGTTCGGGAAAATGGTACTTTGTGCCTGTTACATTTGAGGTATTGGCACAATATCCCTGTAGAATTGTGTTACCCCGGGGGGGGACTAAAGATTGAGTACAGGGGAGAGTTTAGGGAAGGAGACAAATTTAGGGATCACCCATCTGCCTGGGGATTAACAGCCAAAGCAGGAAAATGGACCAGTTCAGAAACTCAGGAGTGTAAAAGAGAAGCTAGTGCCTGGTGCTTTCCTTACGCAGTTCGTCGGCTCAGTTAGCTCTCCGCAGTTGTCACAAGCAGCATATTCCACGGTCCCCAGAGACTGGAGTTTCTTTCAGAGATGCCACATCTTGCCTTTCTTTTGCTTCTGCATTTTTTCATAGTGTGTGGGTGCTAGGAGGGCACATTGTTGAGCGGGACCCGCATGCTGTTGAGGCCAGGGGTGGTAGCTTTCCCAGGCTGGAGATTCCCTCGGGGGTGTGGATGGACAGCTAGCAGAGCGAATAAAACTTGTGTTACCAGATCCTGAAGTGAGCCTGGAAGAAGTGAACATGCAGAGTGAGCTGGGCAAAAAGCTTATTTGGCCAGCCCTAAGGAAAAGACTTCAGAGTTTAGGTGACTTGACTTTTCCTTGTGTGGCGATCCCTGTATTTGTGAGCCTGGCTGACACCATGACGGAGAGCCGGGTAGTTGAGGGCGGTACCAACAGTCTTCTGGTATCCTCTCCTGTTTCTTTTGTCTTACACCCATCAGAATTCCGGGGAATGGGGTTAATGGGAAGGCACAAAAATTAGAGATTGTCCTAAGAAGTCCTTTCTTACTCAAAGTATCTTAAGAAAATGTGTTATTCTGACACCTGTTTTAAACTTTTTAAGAGCATCTTATTTACCCATCTGTGTTTTATGTGTGTATTACCTTGTTGTAGAAAGATGGGCAGAATAAATTTTTGCTGTCAAATATCTGTCGGTCATACAGTGAGGCGCTGAAAAAGATAATGGGTGCTTCATCAGGGGAATTTTCTTACAAATCCCTTACATTTTTTTGATCCTTTATAAGATTATATATCAAATTTTATAGCATTCAAGGCTACAATTATTATTTTTTCGTAGTTCTGGGCTTCCCGGAAGTATTTGTTGGTATTGCCGAGGAGTTGTCACATTGGTGTATGAGCCTTTTTGGTTTCGCTCCCTCCAAGTTTTGAAGGATTTTGCGAATGTAAAGTGAACAATGACAACAAAACCCACCACGTCGGATCAGATTCCGTCTCAGGAAAACCAAAGGCTGTCGTGCCGCCAAGCACACTACAGCAGCTGACGAAAGCTCAGCACGAAATAGCCGGTCTCACGGGGGTGATGAGTGACAGCACGCTAGAGATGTGTTAGCAACGTGATATGGCAATGAAAAAGGCCAACTCTATTTTTGGCTGTGCTGCACAGAACCGCATCTCCACACGGAGCTGGGGCCGACCATCCCTGCTTCCCCGGGTCTGGTGAGGCGGCATCCCAGATGCTCTGTTGGACACGCGTGCCCCGGAACGATAGACCGGTGGGTGCAGGTCCCAGGCAGAGCATCTGCGGTGATGAAGAGCTTCAGAGAAGAGCTGGTGTGTTTAGCAGTGAGCACGGAAGCAAAGAGACGGGAGCCTTTTTGGAGATCAGATGAAGAAATACCGTTGTTTTAAAGTCTCAGCAGAGTTCTGAATCCTCAGTAGTTAGCACTGCTTTAGAACAGAGGATGGTGGAGGGGTTCCCCAAGCTGATTCAGAGATAGCTGCAAAGTGAAAGGAAGTTCTTGTTTATTGTCAACTGTGTTTTTATCGAGGGGGCAATAAATGCGGCAGTGCCTGGTATTCTTGAAAAAAGGAATATAAACTAATAACCAATCATGTAGCTCAGGTGCTTTTGATTGGAAATACTAACGCAAAAGGTAAACTTGGCAACAATGAAGGTGAGACTTTACAATTTTTAAAAATTCAAATAAGAAATAAGGGAATTATTTACTTTCCACACCAGTTGGGGTGAGGGCAGTGGAAAGGAATTATAAACGCAAACCAAACCGAACGTCAGGAAATCTTTCCACAGTGAGAACTGTTGGTCTGTGGGATGGTCGCCTAGGAGAATGGGGTTGAATTTCCTTGGGCATTTGATCCTGACGGAATTGAATGTGTATCACTAGGGAAATAGACTGAATATCCCTGCAGGCTTTCTCATTTCTTCTCTGACTCTGGGTCCTTGCTGATGATCTGTTCACCCGCTGTGATTAGAAATACCATCTCTTGTTTTTCCCCACGCAGGCACATTTTTGATGCTCTGCTGATTGGCATAGGGTATGGGGGAGATTCACTGCCCTGAGGTTGACCCAGTTTTATAGAATCACTCCTCTGTTTGGGATGCAACACAGGTAGGGTCACTAGGGTCCCTCACTGAAGGCAGATGAACTTGGTAGAGGGGGCTGGTGTGAGAGTGTCAAGATGTTCTTCAGAGATTCCTAATAATCCAGTAGGGTTGCAAGCAGGCCTCCCTGGGCTAATTTTGGGAATGGGAGAGCGGTAGGCATGAATGCCAGTTCAACTCCCCCCGCCCTCCACCCTGCCCAGGATTTTACTGTAAAGAAAAAGGATACCTGGCAAGCTAGATGACCACAGATTCGTCCTTTGTCCTGTAGATGTGTGATAATTTTATTTAAAGGAATTTTTTTTGAAAAGATTTTATTTATTTGAGAGGGAGAGTGAATGCATGTGAGAGAGAACACGAGCGGTGGGGAGGAGCAGAGGGAGAGGCAGACTCCCTGCTGAGCTGGGAGCCTGATTCAGTGCTGTGGCATTGATGGATGTGCCAGGCTTTGTCTGGAGCAGCATCGTTGCCTCATCAAAGTAAATTGAAAATACTAATGAAATATTGGGTCATTACAAATGGTCTGCTTCCCTGTAACGAACTGGTCTGTTGGATAAGATTATTTTCTTAGCTTGGCATTCAGGTGCCTCCACAGTTGGGATGAGCCTTCTCTTCCATGCTTAGTTTTACTCTTTTCCTGTAGACATGCTCTGGTTAAATTAGTCTTTCTGTCTTTCAAGTTGGACTCTGTCCTTTCTCGCAGCAGTATTTGGCTTTATGCTGCACATCTTTCCCACCATCTCTGCCCGCATGCCTGGATACCTTCTTTCCTGTGCTCCAGTCAACTCTGTCTTATCCATGAAGCACCCATGATTTCCTTTCCAGAACTTGTTGCGCTTCTTGTTTTTACTGCTCTTTTGGCGTATCTCATAGTTACTTCTTTTCCTCTACCGAATCCACATCTTTCCTTCTCAGGCAGATAAAAGTCCTCTGGAGGACCATTTGTCCCAGTGCTTTTGCACTTGCAGGTTTTAATTCTTTTTTCAGCTCCATTTTGAGAGAAGACACATTGTTTATTAATCGTCGTCCCCCTCCGCCCCTCCCCGCCCCAGAATTTGGCACAGCTTAAGTGTGTCAAATATATACCTAATATTTCTTGAGTGAATGAGTGATTGATACCCAGTAGATACTGATTGATTTCGGATTGAATTTTAAGTGCCTTGTAAATAGGATGAACTTCATAGATTTAAAAATCATGTAGCAGAGGAATCATAAAACTGAAGATTTGCTGTGTTCCCAGGAGAGCATTTCACCTCTTCCTCTTAAACTGGACGGTAGTTCAGTCATTTCCAGGGTTTCTGTTGGCGAGGCCGCTTAGCTCAGGCTTCCAGAGAAGGGGCATGAATAATGTTGGCAAGAGAAATCGTCAATAATGGAGATGACCACAGTATCGTTCCTAGCTAACCCCGGGCTCGCTCATTGGCGTCATTTCTAGTGCGGGTGTGACAACACATTTGCAAGAATGGTGACAAATTTGATAACAGGTTAAGTCAAAATGAGACTATCCGAAATTGTCTTTAGTTCTTTGGGGGAAAAAAAGGAGGGATTTTACATCTTGATTTTTCATTTCCGTTTTCTTATCCTTATTAAAGTTTCCCTGCATATCTTGCTGTAAATGAACTGGACTTGCTGTAAATCAAATCCACTTCTTTCTGTGATGTCTTTTGTGTGTAATTACCTTCTTTTAAGTGTTAAGTCTTTCTTTAGAATCATCTGGGCTTGTGTTATGTAATTCTTTTGAGTAAATGCCATTTAATCAGAGCATGCATTTCACCTGAGGGGCAGCTGCAAGCGAGCGGCGTGGAGATGTTCCCTCTGAGGATAGTTTCTGAAGTGTACTGTGGTCTTCTGGGAGATGAGGTGCTATAGAAATGTAAGGTTTTTATTACAGCTCCCTACTATGCAGAAAGAACCATGCTAACATCATTGATGATTCTTTTGCATAATCAAAGAATTAAGCAAAAAGTCATATTAATTTTCAGCTCCATTAGAGATGCAAGAATCAAAAAAAGATGTTTGCCAAATGGGAAGGGACCAAATTGGTGGGAAAAAGAAATTTTAATTTCAAGCTTCAAGAGCATGTTACAAATGTAGCATAAAAAAAGATCCTACCCAAAGTGCCTCACAGTGGCCTTTTTAAAGACGAGCAGAGTTACGGGGGGGAAAAAGGGACTACAAGAATATGAAATTAAAATTGCTGTAATTTAGTCAGTTTATTGTAGTAAATTACTTCAGAGAGCCTCAATTTGAAGATGTCCAGCTAGTCTGTGATAATTAGTGTAATTTTGTCCTGGTCACCAAGTCTTTATATTATTGCTGGTCAAATAGCAGTACTTTTGCCTCTTTTTTTTTTTTTTTAAATGTGGTAGTGATTGAGATGATGATAAATCCATTTACTTGTGGGAGGGTAAAGGTGAACGTCCTAGGCAAAATAGGGGCACTTCAAGGGTTCAGTTTAAAGAAAGTTGGCATTTTTAATATAAAAAATCTTGTAGTTTTCTTGTACCTACTTGGAAACTCCCATTCCAGTATGTGGTGGTGTTCATCTTCTAGGGTCATTAATCAGAGGACTAGAGGGGTGGGAAAGTGTATGCCATGGAGAGCAGAGCCCTTGTCTTGAAAACAAAACCCCGGAGGCAACCAGGAGAGCTTGGCATCCCTCCTCTTCTAGATCTATAATGCTCTTGATTTTCTGTCTCCTCTTACCTCCATTCATGACCGACTGGGTTCCAACAGGGTATGAGCAGTTCCCGGTGTTCAAAGGGCAAGTGAACGGGATCCCAGAACTGTGGTGGTTCGGAATGCACTGAGATTGTCCATGTTCAGGCCCCATGTGACTCTGAAGGCAGTGAGTTTTACTGCTCAAGTTAAAAAAAAAAAAAAAAAAGAAAAAATTATACACACACACAGTATTTAGGAAGGAAAAAGCCATCTGTTCATTCTGCCTGCATTTCTGTGGGGATTTAATCTGACCCGAATCGCTTGGGATTTTACGGAATAAACCTGCACTAATATTTTATGAAAAAGAGTGCCGGGGTGTAGGGGGCACCCCAGCTTTCCCTTTAGGGGCTGTTTAGCTCAGTTCAGCCGATGCTGTCATTTTTTTCTTTGTTGCATGTGTACCTGGCCAGCAGTTGTTTTTTTTTAATGTTTGCCTTTTCTGACTCCTTCTGGAAGAAGTTCGTTCCTTTGTCTAAGCATGGAAAGTTCTCAGGGTGGACAGGGACATCAGGAATGACTTTAGACAGACCGGTGGTTATGGTGTGGTCCCCAGACTAGCATCATCAGTTACTTGCGAACCAGTTAGAAGTACAAATTCTAGGGCTTGGTCTCAGATACACTGACTGAGAAACTCCAGCAGGATGGAGTTCTGTGATCTGTGTTTGAACAAGCCCTCCTGGCGATTCCGACGTGCAGGAGAACCATGGAATTTTAGACACTAAGGTGTAGCAAGGAAGTACTGGTGTTACTTCAAGAAACTTAAGCACTCATACTTAAGCTAATGACTGTGACACAGGCCAAACCTTAAATATGTTGGGTTTTTTGGTTTTTTTTTTTCCCATTGCTCATGACATTTCAGAGAGCTTGGAGTTATTATTCCCAAGCTCCCATGAGGACTGTGTCCTCGTGATTGGTAAACAGTAGTAGAGTTAGGCTTTGGATCCTGGTCTGATGTCCATGTTTATTGCCTTGACTACTGTTCAGTAGGGAGATTTTAAAAAGAATGATTGAAGTGACTACTGTAGTGACTCCCCCCCCCGCCCCTCCCCCACCCCCGCCCAGAGATTTTATTTATTTATTTTAGAGCAAGAGCGTGTGTGTGGTGGGGAGGAGCCACGGGGGTGGGGGGTGATGGGACGGACAAGTAGACTTTGCACTGAGCATGGAGCCTGGCTTGGGGCTCAATCTGTTGACCCTGAGATCACAACCTAAGCTGAAGTGAAGTTAGATGCTTAACCAACTGAGCCCCCCAGCTCTGCTGTAGTGACTTATGTTAGGGAGGCACCTAAGAGGTTCCACAGCAAGTTGGGTGCCAAGAAGAGCCAGGGTGTAAACCTAGAACCCTGTTCTAGCACATCTCTGCCTTTATTTCCTTGTATTCATTTAGTTAACCTAAAATCTCCCTGGAAAACATGCCCCTCCTGGGAGCCTTGATTCCTTGGATGACCGGCTTCCCAGTATAGTGAGCCACGCCCTTTTCCAGCAAGGCTTTCATTTCAAAACTGGGAAAATTAGCATGGTGGAGTGACTTTTTCAAGGTCATCATCACTATCCCATTGGAAGAGCTGTAGTTTGCTTCCATTTACATGAGTGTTGCAGGACTGAAGCTTTGCTGCCAATCTTTCAAAAGAGCAAGGAAATACAAACTAACCGAGACGTGAGGTTCACTTTTATGTGTGCTTTGGTGGAGGAGTCCATTTGCAAACCAGAGTATTTGTTTGACTTGCCACTCTGCTGTTTGTCACAACCATCATGGCTTCATCCATCTCAAGCTTTGATTCCTAACGGCCTCTGAGCCAGCCAGGATCTATCACAGACAGAGCCAGGCTCGCCGTCTTACCTAAGCCCAGACATACCCTCTGCAGTTGTTTGTCCCCACCCCACCCCTATACACCCGTCACCTAAAGTCACAGGCTCTGCGGGCGAATTAATAGCTCTTGATCTATTAGCACTGAGGATGACTTCTTTGTTTTTTTATCTGTAAACTAATACTGTGTCATCTCTGAGCAGATGCTCAATAATTTCAAAAAGAATTAATATTTTGATCCTTATCTTGCCATCTTTTCCTATTACTATCACGCCTGTCCTCTATTACTCCATTTATCTTTCAGGATTCATAATTCCCCTTTCTCTTACCTCGGAGCTGTTGTGCTTGCCATTCCCCTAGTGCAGATACCCCATCCTCTTGTTTTCTCTAAACCTAATCTCTCCATTAGGAATGAAAACATTTAAAAATTACAGCAAACATTTACTGAGTGTTTACCACATGCCACTGTGCTTAAACTTAGTACTTCACTTACGTAATTCCACTGAATCCCCACAGTGCTGATGCCGATAGTCTTAGTGTTAGGTGACAAAAGCAAGTTTTAGAGAAGTCTAGTGACTCACCTGCCTCACTATTAAGTGGTGAGATCAAGATTCACACTCGGCTTCGTCTAATTCCAGTTGGACACGCGACCGCTGTGATGTATTGTCTCCATTGTTTTTCAGAGTTTATCTAAACCTTGATGGCTTTGTCTGCTCCTCTTCATTATGGTATTTTGCTCATAAATTAAGCTTCAGGTGCTTGTTGCCATTGGAGAAAGAAAAAAAATGTGTAGAGACTAGTAGGCAGGCCCTCCAGGCCAGAACTTGTGCACATAAAATCTTGAGAATCTTCCAGTGGAGGGACCCGAGTATCACACATAGGAAGCCATAATGGGCTACAGCCTCCTGGCTTACAATTTGTTTCACATTTGTCAGACTATCTTGTTAACTCGAGTTCATATGTAAGCTTGGGTACCATTTTCAGTAAATTACAATGTAGGGATAAGGAGAAGGGCTCTGGGAGGAAGTAGGGTTGTATCAGCATTTTCCTAGTTGAAGCAGCTCCTCTCAACCCAGGATCTTAGTGGCTTTGTATACTCCCATGTTAACCCTTTTCTGTGGTTCACACTTGCTCTCTGCATTTGCTTTGGTCCGTCATGTTGAGCTTCTGGTGTAGCCTACAGCAAAGTGGCTGTAGCCTACAGCCTAAATTTCCTCTCTAGACATTCCCTGGTAACCCCCTCTTTCTTCAAGCAAGGTTTATTTACATCAGGGGCCCAAAGTCGAGCAAGACCACTGACTTCTTGTCCTCCTTTGTTTATGTCATTGTGTTTCACATTCTCAGAGGTGTGAGCACCAGAGAGCTGGGTATCTTTAGTCCTTCAGTGTGAGCCTAACTTGGTGGCCTGCCTTCCATTTTCTCTAAATGGAATTGCATTTATTTCAGAGGATGACCTGTGGCTTAATTAGTATCTCTAAACTGATTAGAGAATGTAAAGTGGTATTTAAGTGCTCATTTTTTAATTACACTTATAAAGGTTAAAATATTGATAACTCAACCATCATTACCATCATCGGTTAGAATTTGTATACCATTTACATTTCCAAAGTGCTTTACTCGTGTAAATTAGCTGGTCCTCCTGGCATTTCTGTAAATTATGTTGGTATTAGCCTGTGAAATGTTGACATTTTTAGTTTATAGTTACTATTTTTATTTCAGCCAAACCATACCTTGTTAAAAGGGTGAAAGTGATTAATAGCATTTAGAGCCTGTAAAGGTAAACATTTGTAATACCCTTGAAGGTAAGTAGGGCCTGGAACTACCATATCGGCTGCCAGCCTGGTAGGTGAGAATGGATTTTTTCTTTGTACAGATTGTGGATCTTAAGTTTCTCTCTTCCCCGCCTCTCTTTTACCTTCTCCACCTGTTTATTTTGCCTTTTTCATGCAGATGAGAATGTGTACACATCATAGGAGTGTATTTTTCACACATTTTCACAACTAAATATACCCACGTCATCAACACCCAACTCAAGAGATAACACACCAGCGGGATCTCTGAAGCCCACCTTCTCTTGTTCATTATGTTCATTTGAGGGCAAGAGTCTGTCTTACAGATGAGTATAGCAAGAATTATGGGCATAACAAGTTTCATGCTGAGATGTTTCGTTTATGAATGTCGTTTTTCTGCATCTCAGAAATTTTATCTCCCCCATTTGTAGTAGTACCTAAAGCTCACAGAAGAGATACACACTTCATGAACGGTGTGTTGGACCTCGCAGAAATGAGACATTGGGCCCTTTTAGGGAAGCTTCACATGGAAGTGGGATTAGAACTGGGTGGAGAGCTTGGATAAGAAGATTGAGTTCTGAGAAGGGAAAAGGGAGGGTAGGAGTGGCTCATATTCCCAGAAGGGAGATTAGATACTTTGCATGGGCCCTGTTGTGGTGATGGGTAGTAGCCCACTTTGTTTGGAGGAAAGGAGCCCTTGTACAGGTGTAGTCACCCTTCAACTTTGTGAGGTAAGTAGGGACCAGGTTTTTGAGGCTTTTGAATGTCAACGAAGGTTTCATAGTAAACTGACACTTACGGATTCCTTTCTATGTTAGGCATGGTGCTCGGTGTTTTTATATACATTTAGAGTTTATACTCAAGTCAGTTGGGGCTCTGGAGACAGAGGGTAGTAGCACTAAAGACATCTGAGCAGCCTGGAGAGAACTGGAGAGACTTGGAGGCAGGAATACCAGTTAGAAGACCACTGTGGTTGATCTGACCTGAGATGATGAGACCTCGGATTAGGCTGGGTTCTAAAAGGTGTAAATCCAGCTACTTGAAGACCCTGGACCTAGACAATAGAGACTTAAGATTTTCTTGATTATTTTACATGTAATCCAATAGAACAGTTAACAGGTGGTAAGAGTATTTATTTATTTAATTTTTAAAGATTTTATTTATTTATTTGACAGACAGAGATCACAAGTAGGCAGAGAGGCAGAGAGAGAGGGGGGAAGCAGGCTCACTGCTGAGCAGAGAGCCCGACTCGGGGCTCGATCCCAGGACCCCAGGATCATGACCCGAGCCGAAGGCAGAGGCTTTAACCCACTGAGCCACCCAAGTGCCCCCCTAGAGTATTTAGCTGGTAGATATTTATCAGTCACCTACTATAGGGACATCTCTATACCAGGTTTGATGTGTTGCTCACTCTGCCCCTCTGCTCACTTGGTACTGCTCACTTGAATCTACCTTACGGTTTATCATTTTTTCTTTCTCATTCCATTATTTTAGGAACCAAAGCCAGATTTCTTTGAGGAATTATTTTTGACCTCTTCTCTCGGTTTTCACGCTTGTTGGCCGTAACAACTGTCTAAAATTTGTCTGGAGCCCTCCTTCCGTCCCATCACTCCTCTGAGAGATCCTGGTGCCCTGTTTTGTGTTACATGGTGGGTCAGTAAACTAGATAATGGGAGGAGGAATACCAAGACAGGTGGCGTATGTTGATGGGTAGATGAATGGGTACTATGGAAAGTCGTGATAGAGAAAAAGGAAAGATGCAGGGAGTGAAATGTATACGTACTGTGAGAACAGGACGCAGAAAGTGAAAAGATGCAAGACCTCGGAGTGGCGGCACGAGGAGCTGTCTGTAGCCATAGGATTGTAATAGACATCAGCTTTTGAAACTCACTACCAAGTTGTACAGGAAGCAGTGAAAGTTACAAAAATGTCTTTCAAGTGTTCTTTCAACCACCTGGAAGAGTTGCATGGTTTTTAATATTATTCTGGGTGTGCCTAAGTTACAGTCACCACCTGTTATAGTATTGTTCATTGCTGCCATAGTGCACACGTCTTTTTATGTGCGTTCTGAAAAGATTGAGCCTCTTTGTAGTGGCTTTTGTATTAATACTGAGACAAATTTAGGGAGCTGTCTTCTCTCATCTTCAGTCCATTAACTTCCCAGTGGTCTTAGTTGTCCTAAAATTTGGTCTTTCGTAACATGGTTAGTTTTATGTTCTTTAATAATTAGAGGATAAGTGATGAGTCTTTTCATTGGTGATTTTTTTAAGATAACTGAATGTATTAAATAAAATATACAGTGACATTTGCATGACTTCCTTTTTTTGGTCTAAATTTTGACATAAGTTTAGCTTCTTCAACTTTTTCATCTATTTCTGAATACTTTTAATAGATGCGTTTATTTTCAAACTAGAATATTAATTACCCCTTTTAAAGCAAATTGCTATCCAAAACACATTAACTGTGCCTTCACTGGGAACCGTGGTAACATATTTTCACCTGACAGAAGGGGGTGGCCAGAAAATTAGCTAATGAAATAGTTGTCCCAGACTGGTATGTAATTAAGGTCTTTACAAAGCCCTTTGGGAAACCAGAAAATCCAGGATGAGTTATTGGTATGTAAGTTACCTATTGCTCTACTAAATAAAGTGGAAATGAATTTTTTCTCTAGAAGGTATTTTAAACAAAACAAGTTATAATTATATTAGTTTTGCCTAAACATTGTGGCGTACTGAATACGGGATATACTTAGGTTATGTTCTGACTCGTGCCAGTTGCCGTGAAGTACCGGTGTGTACTGCTGTGTATGTTGCAGAATTTGAAGGCTGTTGTTGAGTTACTCCTTCATACAGCTGTGGGGGTAGCAATGCTGTCGTGTTCATTTGACCTTTAGGGAGGTGAGTTGTGGACAGGTCCCCTTATTCAGGGTTTCTCAAACTTCAACATGAATATGAATTACTTGTTCTTAAAATGCAGACTTTTATTTGATAGTTGTAGGTGGGGCTAGATAGTTCGCATTTCCAGCAAGTTCTCAGGTGATGCCAAACCACTTGGACCACACTTTGAATAGCAAGACTCTAATACTTATGAGAACAAGAGAAGAAATGTCTTTACTTGTGGGATGGAACACAAATGTGTGCACACACACACACACACACACACCGCCACCCACCCACCCAATCCTTTAGCATTTCTAACCTTGAGAGGTTGGGACTTTTAAAGGACTGTGATCTCTACTCTCGTCCTTCAGTACCCTTTCCCCCTAGTTACAGTGAGCCTACCATATTTGTGGAAAGACTCCTGGCCAGGCAACACATTTGACCCAGAACGCAAGTTCTGAACTTCTCTGTGGGTTGTCATTGTTAGTAGAAAAGAATTTGGCCTATTAGAGTGGTTGGCCACTAGAGTGATGCCAATGTTATTTATTGGGTCCGTTTTACTGTCTTTTGATGCACATAATTTTAAAGTTTTCAAGAAGTCAATTTGTCTGTTTTTTGCTGCCTCTGGTTTTGGTGTCATACTCAGGAAATTCAGTGGCATGAAACCCTTGCCCTGTGTTTTTGTCTAAGGGTTTTATATATTTAGGTCATACATTTTGGTCTTTAATCTATTTTTATTGTTTTTATATGATGTTAGGTAAGGGTCCAACTTTATTTATTTATTTATTTATTTTGCATGTGGATATCTAGGTTCCCCTGCACCATTTGTGAAAAAGACTCACAGCCGTATTCTTAGTGCCTGGCACATAAAAGTGTTCATTGAATAAGATATTCAATGAAAAAAAAGTTGTAAGTATTATCTTTCCTTTGCCGAAGGCAGAACTTATAGTGCTTTTGAGGCTATGGAAAATTTATATTAAAATCATACCACATTGATTTAGTAGTAAAGTTTTGATGGTGTATATAGAACAAATTTCAATAAGACAAAATTTGTAATTTTATGTTAGTATATAGTCAGTGATCCATATTATATATGAAGTAGAAGGGAAAAGATCTGGAATAATCATCTTAAAACCAATAATAAATATTTGAGTAGAGATAGAGAGGTTATAGAAATTATTAAAAAATAAGGTTATTTTTCCTTTTTGTGGTTTTTTTCTATTCAGATTATGGTCAGATAATGTAAGTATTACCAGTAGATACTGATAGTATAACTTCTTGTTTTCTGAATGTGATTTTTTTTTTTTTTTGGCCTTTCGAGGCAAATGTGCCACCTAACGGAGGTGATGGGATTATTATTTAGTGCTAGCAAGAGAATGAAATTCTACCCACCCCCCTACCAATCCATCCGCATCACTTAGCATATATTTGAGTCTACTGTGGGCAAGACGCTGGGGTTGCCAGCAAGATGGATATGATCTTAAAGATAAAATATGTCTATAATTTACAAAAACATCTCAAGCATGAGTCTGCATTGGTATTCTCAGTGTAGTCAGTACTTACATAATGATACATTGCTTGCAAAGGTCTTCCCCTGCCTCACCTCCTTTTATTTCTGCATCACAGATAAAGAAACTAAGACAGAGAGTAATTTACATAAAATCACATGGTGAGCCAGGAGAAAGTAAACTGGAATTCAGGATAGACTCTGATTCCAGATCCCATGACATTTTCTTTAACCATCTGTTCTTCATGGGCTGTCGTGGAGTACTTCACAGAACCCCAACAAGTTTTCAAGATTGTGGGTTGAAAAATACTTACAAAAAATTACTGCATGTGTTCCAGTGCTTAGAATCTGTGAGCATTATGGATTAATACAACCTAACTTGTGTACATTATACTACCTATTGAGTTTCTATTGCTTTAAAACATTAAAATCATAGTTTTACCCTGAATGGTTTTCTAAGATTGTATTTTTAATTTTATTGTAAAGGGTAGTATTTTTTAAAAATTTCTTTTGACTCTTTGTCTTTGCCTCTTATAATTTCTTTGCTACATTGGTAAAATATAACAGATTAAGTTCTCATAGGTAGCTGGAACTCATAGGTAGAGAAAGACTATATTACTGGAATTCTAACATGTAAGTAAAATGTAGTTCTCGTAGTTCACTTTAGTTAATATCTGCTTATACAGAAAATATTTAGGCAATAGTCATTTTTATTGACTATCAATTCATAAAAATGAATGTAACTGGTTTTATTAAATATACTATGCTTAATGAATGTAAAATGGTATTATAACACTGAACTTGGACAGAGAGTGACAGGAAACAGTCTGTTGCTGATGGTGTGAATATCCCAGAATGTGTGCTGTGAGCCTCATATTCTTTATTAGGATGGCTACTCTTTGCCCTCATTTGGGGATTGATTACTCTTGGATTTGACAAAGACCCTATCTGTAAGTAAACTTTAATAAGGTTCCTCTAGCTATCTTCTTGACTAGGCCTTGACCTTGGGCTTCTGTGTTTGTTCTTATTGGGTTCAATTTTAGCAATAATCAGTTTAGGGAGAATCTCTTACCCTTTGGTTTTTGATCACTCTTGATAATTGATCCAAATTTGTCATCCTCAAGGACTTGATACCTAAGTCCTTGACCTCTGTTTAGCAAGAATTCTCCTACCCTTGGTGTTTCCTTCTAGTACTTTTTCGTCCACCGCCCCCGCACACTCTCCTTGTCATCTATAAATCCCCAACCTGTCTTGGCTATATTCAGAGGTGAGCTCTATTTCTCTCCCCTGTTGCGGTAAATCTATTGCAGTAGACTTGAATGAAGTCTCCCTTACCATTTTAACAGGTATCAGAATGCTTTTCTCTCTTTTGAAAAGATTGATTTATTTGAGAGAGATAGCACACATGTGCATGGGAGGGAAGGGGCAGAGGGAAAGAGAGAATCTTAAGCAGATTCCTTGCTGCGTATAGAGCCCGCTGTGGGGCTCAATCTCACACCCCTGAGATCATGACGGGAGCCAAAATCAGGAGTCAGACACTTAACCGACCAAGGCACCCAGGTGTCGCAGAATGATTTTCTTTAACAGATTCACAACAGCAAAAGCAATTCAAGTAATCAAGTCTGTAGTTGGGTATAAAGGTTAAAGTCACTGTGCCTTAACATTAAAGAAAGGGGATATTGGCTATATTAAAATATAAAAGATTTGAAAATTAAACTGTGAAAGTATACCAGCCTGCAGCAAGACAAGATGTTTGTAAGATGAAGTCTCTAGCTAACTGAAAGTGGTTGCTATAAATTACTAGAGATAGAGCAGTTTCAACAAAATGTTGATAGTGCCAGAATTACCAAACTCTGGAGCATTTTTACTTGGTTGATGCAAAGATGCTTTTTAAAATGAAACTAGAACAAGCACAGAAAGTAGAATCTAGGTTTGAAGTGGTCTGTATTGAATACCTAGATTTATAAATGTATCCTTGGTCTCATTTAATTTTTTTTGTCTTCTCAATGATTATGCCAAACCGAGATCATTGCTCATTTGCATTTGCTCAGATGAGAAATCCAAGGCTAAAAATGATCAAATAATTTGAGGGTCAGCCAGAAGTTAAACCCAAACCTGTCTCCAAACCCAGTGAAATGAGGATGATGATGATGAACATGTTGAGGGAGGTGCTATTGGTGACGCTGATGTAGATGGTGATGGCGGTGGTGATGGTAGTGTTGTGGGCGGTGGTCTTGGTGGTGAGGATTGATGGGAAGTGGTGGCGATGACGTAGGTGCTGGTAGTCATGCTGGTGGTGGGGGTGGAGTTGGCAGCTACTTTTCCTTAGGATCCCTTCTATCCTGAGCCCTGTGATAATCTTGTTTCCCCTACATTGCAGTGCTCTGTCTATGTCTCACTGCGTGATTTTGCCAAAGGACGTGTTTGCTTGGATTTGGATCTCAATTAGTCTGATGCCAATGTCTGTATATTCCACTGGAATCTTAGGCTGCTGCCTACATTCTTTTCAGTCCATCATATGTGAATCCTGTGTATTTTCAGGGAGTACTGATGTGGATTCTGGGGCTGTGGGGCTAGGAGAAGATAATTGAACAGGTATCCATGATTCTTCTCATTTGCTTTTGCATGTTTTAATATTTAACGCTTTATAAAACCAAAGGACCTCTTGAAGCACCACAGGTAGCCTGTGTTACGACCATCTTCTATTAACTTTTCTCTTGGTGGAGCTATCTGGAGTGACTGCCTAAGAAGAGAAGTGTAATCAAAATCAGATAAACCTCTCAGTAGGTTAGTATATAGATAAATCATCATCATTTTTACTCATAGGCTGTGCATTGCTCATGAGCGATCGCACAGTAAACGAGCAGATTTATAAATGTTTAGCTAAAATACAATAACAGAATGATCAGGCTTTATTCCCACTTTATTGAGGTTTGGTTTTCCTACTACAAAGCTACCATTTTGATAGTCTAAAAATCCTCGAATTTTGGCTGTATTAGGTTTACTCTCTTGATTCAGTCTTCTTACAGAACCTGCATACTGCCTGAGTGAGAGGAGAAATGCAAGTGTAATGTCTGTGCTACACATTGTGGCTAAGCATAGGGCCCCCCCCCCAATCTTCTCAAAGCAATCATGTGGAGCATTACCAGCTATGAGAGGCAGAATGTGCTGGAGGCTAAATTTCTTTGTTGTTGTTCCAGATATTTCCAGAAAAGGCCAGAGGAGTTGATTTACTTTTGTTTCTCTGAGCGTTTACATTATTAGCTTCTGAGATCACTAGCTCAGAGCAGTGGGCATGACTTTGTTCTATCCTCGTCCTGACCCCTGCTCAACCTTTCTTACTGAGGAACATATTAAGAGCTAGTCTTATTCAGATATTTGGTGGGCTGTGATCCTTCAATTAATTCTGTCTTTCTTTTCTATATATTTTAATTACCCCAGAGATCTGGTGTTCTGAAGAACGTTACATTTAGCCTGTCGGAAGTACTTTGGTCTTCCAGCCTCTGGGTTAGTTAACCTTACCCGGCTAGGGAGGAGAGTTGAATGAACGAACCAGACATCACTGGACCTTACTTGCGGGGAATTCTGCTGTCAGTTAACATTTTAAAAGAATTGTACATTTTTCTTGTTCTTAATTATTATTAATTAGCTTGTGTGTATGATGCTCTTAAGAGAATATTCGGAATTATTAACCTTGTTTAACAAATAAAGACATGAGGACTAAGCACATGGATTCACAAGGAGTCTCTTCTCCAGGCTAAGAAATGAAATTATATTTTACCTGGGCCTTGCTGCCTTTTCATTTCTCCCCCCTACCGCCAGACAGCCCGTCCTGCTGAGCCAACACACAGTGCGTGTGCTTTTGAAATGGCTTTATGTCCATGAGCACCACACAGTCAACCTGTAGGGATCATAGTAATGTGTTGGGCATGTGTTTCAAGGTAGCTCAGAGTCTCCTTATCAGGACTTATCCATCTTACAGGATATCAGAGGAGGGAGAAGAGAAAGCGTTGCCTCTGAGAAAAAAGCATTCTATTAGGGAAATTAAAGTTTTGTGTAGGATAATCAAAAGAACGTTAAGACTGAGGAATGTCTTCTCTGGCAATACATGTGTTCACAGTGGTCATATGTGGGCATCTGTCTGCTGTCTTTATTTTGTATTCTGTCTGAATAAATACATTTAAGGTCTCCAAAAGATGGTACTAAAATTGGTTTGAAATCTACGTTAGTGTCAGTAGGTCTAGATCATTTAAATTGTGCAGGTCACCATCTCTCATCTTACTAAAGCTTAGGACCAGCACTGTTGGATGCAGCTATGATCTTGAAAGGCTAAATTTACAGATACAGTGATCTTTGGGTCATTTACTTTTCTCTTTTTTGGCTACATATTATAAATTATAAAATATATAAAAATAATTGTTATGGTCAGCCATCTTAAAGATACCTAAATTTATATCAAAAGGAACTTGGCAAAATAATGTGTCAACTCATCCACTTCTGTAAAAAGGAAAAAAAAGCAGTTAAACTATGCCCTGTCTTATATCTGCAGAGTCATTTTTGGATACAAAGGAAAGGGCCTTAGGTAGTTGACTATTAGAAGCATTAACCAAATAGAAAGAAGTTGAAGCATCTTCCTACCGTCTGTAGATCCTAGGTCTTCCTTGAATCCCTTTACCCACCATAGAGTTGTCTTTAGCAGTCTCTGAAATGTCATTAGAAATAAACTAGAGAGTTCTTATTACATAAAAATATTCTTAGTCATTGACTCATTATAAAGACATTTCCCTTTTCCTGTGCTTTTTCTGACCTCTGTCAGTACATTTAGCACATTCTTACACTTGCAGAATTCTAACTAGATCTTATCACAGCTTTTGTATCTGTAGATTTAATATTTTCAGGACTCAGCATCCGCAAAAGTAGAACAATTTCTTGGTCTTTACATTCCATCTAAACACATAATGACCTTCTTAAGAAAGTTGTTTGAATAAAAATCCCAACATCAAATAGCCCAGTGAAGGCATCTCTAAGTACAAATTATGGTGAGATTATGAGAGACTTATTTTCAAGGTCACAAAAGTATGCCAGCCCAGGGAAAGCTCTGTCCCAGTGTCAAGTGGGACATGATAGTTTATTTGGAACTCACGCAGTGTCATTTATACTGAATTACTTGAATGTATGTTCTCACCTGCTGTCTCTCCTTTTTAAAAGTTATGGGGTAAATCATAACAAAGCAGGTTTTTTCCCCTTGATGTTGAATTGCAAGTGTTTTGTTCCTCTCTAGTGTAGTTTACTTCTAAGTGTGGCCTTTGAAAGGAGGAGGTAGGACCCTAACTGTTTAAGTGGATCATGGACTAATAATAACCTGTCCTTTAGTGACTAGTTTATAAGAATATATTGCTTTTGGGGGGTTGTTCCTTGACTGCTGGGCCAGCGTTAGTCCTGCTCTGTAGTGGACAATCTAAACTTTAAGCCTTGTAAGAGTTACTAGAGTACACAGAATTTCTGATTGATACCTCTTGAGTACTTCAGAATTCAGCTTTCAAAAAAAAGTCTTTAAATTTTATATCCAGTATAGATAACATGCAGTGTTGTATTAACTTGGGTATACAATACAGTGATTCAGCAATTCTCTGCATTAGTCAGTGCTCATCAAGATAAATGTGCTCTTAAACCCCTTCACCTGCTTCACCCCCCCCCCCCCCACCGCTTCTGGTAACCATCAGTTTGTTCTCTCCATAGTTAAGAGTCTGTTTTTTGGTTTGTGTGTCTTTTTTGCCTTTGTTTGTTTGTGTCTTAAATTCCGCATATGAGTGAAATCATGTAATATTTGTCTTTCTCCAACTGGCTAATTTCACTTAGCATTATCCTCTAGATTCCATACATGTTGTTGCAAATGGCCAGATTTCATTCATTTTTATGGCTGAATAATAGTCCAGTGTGTGTATTTGTGTGTTTGTGTGTGTGTGTGTATCACATGTTCTTTATTCATTCATCTATTGATGGACACTTGGGCTGCTTCCATACAGAATTCAGCTTTTTGGGGGGCCAGTATTTGGTGGGCGGGCCTTACTTAGATGATAAAACATAGCATACTGTGGTGGGGGCATTTGGAGGAATATGTATATATTTCTGTTTGTATTTCGTTATTTTAATATTTTCATCTTTGTTTGTGGTAATGATACCCTTTTTAGCATCTGTCTAAGGGTAGCCCAGTTCTACAACTTCACAATTGTATGTTAATCCCAAGCCAACATGTAGAATCAAATATCCTGAGTTAATTAAAACAGAGCCTGGTGATAAGCCTAATTCATATGACCACAGCAAGGATGAGATGAGAAAAAAGTAACCATCATAAGGAACATTTTTCCGTAAATAACCCCCGACTCATATTAAAATTTAAGGGGAGAGATAAACTTTGAGGGTTTCTTTTCCCCCCGTGAAAATAAAATCCAGGAGAGGTTAATAGTCTTTCTTCTGGCTTTCCCCAAACACTGGTTGATGGCAAACTACCAGGCGAGTGCTCGGTCTCTTTCTTACAGGTGCTGAAGGCATTGTTGGTGCTCAGTACGTGTTTAATAATAACATTATTCAGAGTTGAAATGTGGCTGGTACACCAGGGTTAATGCCAGTGCTCTTAGGAGAAGGGTGATTGGCATTTTAATCAGTGCAAATGTTCAGAACCTTTGTCTAAATGACTGTATTTCCAGCTCTTCAGATTTTCCTTTCCATGTGGTTCAGCACCAATTCAGAGGGGAGAGCTCCATCTACCGAAGGCCCGCGTTAGAATGATTCCTTCTGTTGAGTTCAGTGATTTTCCTTTAGCACAGCTTGTTGAATTTTCTTCTGATTTATGGGCTCCAATGGAGGTCATGCTGAAACTGGTAATTTGGTTGTTTCAAAACCAAAGTCCTTGTTATTTTGCTCAGTGCTTACATCTGAAGGAGTTATTAGGGAACATTCTTAACTCATTTAATAGTCTTGTTTTGGTGGGACTTAGTAAAATGGTAAAAGTGCCCTTAAGAAAATATTGCCATAAGATGGTCTTTCTAGCTTGAATCCCCTTCCGTGCCCTGCATTGGCACTACATTGGTAAGACCTTAGACGTCAGAAGTGACTTTGGTGTTGGATTGCTGCTTGATTTCAGTTTAGCCATTTTGGCTGGCTCTGGGATATTGTGCAAGTGACCTAATTTTTTTGTTCTTAAAGATTTTATTTATGTGTGTGTGTGTGCTCTCATGTGAATGAGGAGAGGGGCAGAGGGGGAGAAGGGGAGGGAGAGGGAAAGGGAGAGAATCTTAAGCAGACTCCACGCTGAGCCTGGAACCGACACAGGGCTCGATCTCACAACCTGAGACCATCACCTGAGCCAAAACCACGAGTCCTGTGTTCAACTGACTGAGCCACTAGGCACCCCAAAAGTGACTTAGTTTTTTATAAACCTCATGGGTCCTTGTGGGCCATGCTTAATGAATTTGGACTTGGTTGGAATGGCAGTAGAGTCTTTAAAGAGTTTTGAATAGGGGACCATTCATACTTGCACTGTCGATCGGATCAGAGAGCTTGGTGGCCAGGTCTCTAGCTATCAGCCCCTTCAGAGACTGCCCAAGGTGCCGATTCTTGGGTTTGTGCATGTTAACCAGTGAAGGAGCATGAAGGCGAGGCCATTTCACAACTCTGAAGGTCCATTCTAGCCCCACGCTCCCTGTGGTGTCAGCTGATGCTCGTCTTGGGCCTTTACTGTGGCTTGACATTTCCCTCCATCCTGTTTCTCTTCTCTGAAAGGAAGCTGTGGGTGTTGGTCCCAAGAGTACTCCTAAACAAGCATCCTGCGTGCTGAACTCTGCCTCAGAGGCTGTTTTCTGAGGACTCCACTTTGGGAGTATGGAAGACAGAGACTAAATTATGGAATTTGGAAATTTACCTATAGGTATTAAGGGGTCATTGAGATTATTTGAGCAGAGAAGTAACCCGCTAAAGCAGTGTGTTAGGATGTTTAATCCGGCGTCCATATGGGTCACACGGAGGGGAGTCTGGAGTAACCATGATGAGAGGATGAATGAAGCCAAGAGTCTATAGGTACTAACGAAGTAGGAGAGAGAGAGATGGCACTTTGCCTTCCACCAGCTTTGTGGCCTTGGAAAATTCTTCTCTTTTTGCCTTATATTTCTGGTCTGTAAAGCGAGGGAATTAATATAGATATCATAAGGCTGTTGAGAGGCTTAAATGAGATAATGTCAGGCACATATTTAGTGTTTAGTAAGTGCTGTTTCCTTGAAACAGCTGACTGTACTGACACACGTGCGCTCACACACGCCCGCACGCCTTCTGCACCCACAGCGGACATTGGGTCTCCTGCTCAAAACCTCTCAGTTTTGCCTTTTACATGCTTGTTAGTGTAGCAGACAAGAACTTTTGCCCTGTCATGGTACTCCCCTTTCATCTCACTGTGCGCACAGCAGGCCGGAAAATGTCCTGCTCGTCAGGCGTCTTTGCTTGTGGACCCGCTGTTTCCTCTTGCTCGTGCGCCCTGTCTCTGCGGCCCACCTGGTGAAGTTCCAGTCAGCCTTCCACATTCCTGCTCAGATAACCTCTTCCTTAAAAAGAACTGTTAACTTCTTGGTCTGGGTGTTGTATACATTTGTTCCTCAGACTTGGCACACCAAGTGGCTTTCGTGTTTATGTAGCCGTTTTCAGTATGACCTTCCTGGGCCCAGAGCCTGTGGTGTATTCATGTTTGATTTCTTGGTGCCCGGAATGGTGTTTCTGGCATATAATGGGCATTCAAAAAATGCTTATTGAAAGTGGGGTGATGAAAAAGGTTCTGTATTGGGCCAGCGATGGTCAAATTCTCAGGATGTCAAGGTAACTTGCTTATACCCCTGAGGGGTCACAGAATCTGGGAATACTGCGCGGTGCTGGGGTGCGGGCACAGATGCCGGGGTGCCTCAGCACTTCCTCTGGCAGAGGTTTGCAAGTCTGCTTTGCTACTGATGATGCATCCCAGAACTTTGGGTTCATGGAAGATGCTACTACCATGTCAGCTGTGCCCTTTGACTCCAAGATATTTTGGCAGTTGATGGGTTCTTGTTGCAGGATGCCTGGTGTTGGAACAAGCCTGTATGCAGTCTCTCTGATGAAGAATGTCTTTGGACCAGCTTTCTTAGAGAATCCTCCTTTGATTTACCTTGTCTGTTACAGATTTATCAGTTCAGTTCTTCAGAGTTACACATTCTTTCTCCACTTACTGGTCTATTTAGGTAAACTAATTTTTCAACCATAATTGTGAAAATCAGCCTAATTGGTCTCAATAAATATTATAGTTTTCATTAATAGCCTCCTAGTATCCTATAAGTTGAATACAGGATTTTGACTCTAATAGGGAAAGTGATACTAAAGCAACATAGAAATTGGAAAATTAGAGAGGGGGGTTATACTGGAGAAAAGATACTTATTTTAGGTCAATATCAAAATGACAGTAGGGGTCAAAGATGAAATTGCAAAAGGCCGTAGTAGTTCAAAATTGAAGTTATGAGAGGCAGTATAACTTTTATCCCCAGTTTTTTTTTTTTGAAAAATTTAAAGTTCAACAAATATTCAAAGAACATTACAGTAAACATTAATAGAACTGTTGCCTCCACTTAAAATTTTGCCAGATTTAATTTCTTTGTGTATACATATTCTATACAACATGTATATATCCACACAAAAAGGTATAGAAATATGTGTTTATTTATAACACACATCAAGACACTTTATCCCTAAATATTTTAGCCTATATCTTCTTACAATTAGAGCATTCTTTTACATGGCTGAATTCAGTACTGTTACTATAGACTATATTGATACAATATTATTTAATACGCAGTTCATATTCAAATTTCTCCAGTTATTAAAAAATATCTTTTAAATTGGACTTTTAAAGATAACTTGGGATCCATGCGAGGATTGTATATTATATTTTTGTTTGTCTTGTCTATTTAATGTTCTTTAATGGAATAGTCCTTTTACCTTTTTTGTTTTTGATAATTTTTTTAAAGATTTTATTTATTTATTTGACAGACAGAGATCACAAGTAGGCAGAGAGGCAGGCAGAGAGAGAGGAGGAAGCAGGCTCCCCACTGAGCAGAGAGCCCGATGGGGGGCTTGATCCCAGGACCCTGGGATCATGACCTGAGCTGAAGACAGAGGCTTAACCCACTGAGTCACCCAGGCGCCTCTGTTTTTGATAATTTTGAAGAGTCTAGACCAGTTGTCTTGTAAGACTCTCCGACATCTGGATCTGTCTCAGTTTGGTGAGCTGTGGCATTAATACCCCACAGGAGGTGTTGTGTGCTTTTCATTTTCATGTTCTTGTTCTATTATATATCTATTCTATTATATATATGTTCTATTATATATCTATATATATATAGATAGATAGATCTATTATAGCCTTGTTCTATTATTGGCGATGCTGGGTTTGATCACTTGATTAAAATATTTCCTCCAACTCTTTTCATTGTGAAGGGACAGATCTCCTGTATCATAAGCACTCTGTAGTGTGATATCTCGAGACCATTTGTTTATCCTCTCTCTTAGCCTTTCACTAGGTAGGTCTCGCATCCTGTTTTGATTCTAGTCTGAATCAGTGATTATCTTGGTGATTTAAAATAGCTAATACAGATTTGAAAGTAATGTAGGAGTTACTGATTAGTGGGGTCAGAATGGATTTGATAAATAATAAATGGAGTTAGATCTATCTATATGGAAAAAATAAAATTAAATCTCCACTTAACACTACAGAAAAACCCTAAGATCCAGATGAGTTATAGGTCTAAATGTGGAAAGCAAAACTCTAAAAACTTCGTAAGAGAACACACAGTGCAGTTTTCCATGACATTGTGATAGGGGAAAATTCCTTAAGACATAAAAATTATAAGCACTGGCAGAAAAGACTGACATTTTGGAATACATTAACATAAAAATCTTCAACATAACAAAAGGCATTAAAAAGAAAATGAAAAGGCAGACCACAGACTGGGAGTACATACTTGCAACTCTTCTAAATGATTAAAGCTAAGTATGCAGAGTTTGGAAAAAGTCCTACAGATCAGTAAGAAAAAAAACAAACTACTCCGTAGAAAACAGGCAAAGGATATGACTAGGCACTTCACAGAGGAAGAAGGCTGAATGGCCAATTATGATGAAAGATGCTCAGCATCACTAATAATCAGGGAAATGAAAAAGTAAAACCCCGGGGAGATTCCATTTTAAACCTATTGATTGGCGAAACCTAATCAGCTTGCTAACACCAAGTGTTGGCAAGGATGAGAAGAAACCGGAACTCCTGCATATAACTGATGGGAGTTAGTTCTCTAATATTTTTAGCAGGCAATCTGGAAATACCTGGTACAGTTGAAGATGTACATACTCTGCAACTCAGCCATTCTCCTTTTAGGTGTTAGCCTAGAAAATTGTCACTTATGTCAAAGGAACATGAGCAAGGATGTTCTTGCTAGCACCACTTCTAATAGAAAAAAAAAAAAAGTAGGGGTACTGATCAATGTAGTGAACACTCACTACATTGTCCCCCCACTCCTACCCCCCATGAACTGGAGCAGTTAAAATAAACTAGTTCTCCACAGGGATGAATCTCAGAAATGTAGTGCTGAATTAATAAGCTGTAAAAGAATATATAGTATATGTACTAAGATATATGCAGTGTATATAATAGAGTTATAACATAATGTATACCATGTTTTATATGTGTAAAAAACCCCGCTTTATTGAAGTGTAATTCACATATCACACAATTAGCCTATTCGAAATAGACAATTCAGTGGATTTCAGAATATTCAGAGTTGGGCATCTGTCGCCTCAGTCAATTTTAGAACATTTTCATTATCCCTTGAAGGAGCCCTTAGCTGCTCTACCCCATTCCCAAGTCTCTCATCCTCTCCAGCCCTGGGCAACCGTTAATCTACTTTCTGTCTCCCTATATTTGGCTATTTTGGACGTTTTGTATAAATGAAATTACACTGTGTGTGCTTCTGTGTGACTAGTTGCTTTCAGATAGATCATGTTTTCAGTGTTGATATGTGATGTAGCATGTATCAGTCCTTCCTTTATTATTGCCAGATAATTTTCCATTGTGTGAATATACCGTGTTTGATATACCCATTCATCAATTGGTGGATATTTGGATTATTTCCACTTTCTGCACAATAGGAATAATGCTGCTGTGTACAAGTTTTTGTGTGGACATGTGTGTTCATTTTTGGGGGATGTATACATTGGAGTGGAATTGCTGGGTTATATGGTGACTGTGTATATATAGTTCAACTATGTTGGAACCACCAAACTGTTTCCTAAGTGACTATATCCTTTTACAGTCTGACCAAGAGCATATGGTGAGTTCAGTTCCTCCTTGTCCTTACTAGCCTTTTTATTTTAAACATCTAGTGGGTGTGATAAAATAAAAATATCTTTTTATTTTAAACATTCTAGTGGGTGTGAACAGGTATCTCCTTGTGGTTTTGATTGGAGTTTCCCTGATGATTAATGATGTTGATCATTTTTTCCTCTGTGTTTGTGTGTATAAAACGTGTATTTAAAGCATGCAGGCTAATAGTATGTCCTGTTTCATATTATATATGTATAATCAAAGTATTAAAATGGGAAGAGATGGGAGAGTGTGCTTGAGCTGTATTTGTATCATTTTACTTCTTAAAAAATAAAGGCATGACACAAGTAAGGCAAAATATTAACATTTGTTAAATCATGGTGGTAGAAAGATAGTTGTTCACTACATTATTTTCTATGTTTTTGTGTGTATATATATAAAAACAAAATACATAGAGAAAGAAGCGGGGGGTAGAGAGAAAGGCAGCTATCCTAAAATGACTGTGGATGTGGTGAGAGTAGAAAATTTTTCTATGGAAGGATTAAAGAAAAAATCTCGGAAATGCTTTGGTGCATGCTTCCATTTTGGTGAGATACAAGAAGTAAAATTTGGTCCACACATGTAAATTGAAGAATCATTTATTAGTACAAACACAAGTTAGTGTTGTCAGCATTGTCACGTGTTTCAAAGAGGGAGAGAGTATAGTCTTGTTAAATAAAAAGCAACACTTTTAAATTTAGTAATCAGCTCATTAATATCCTCCAAGGATGGAGTTGTGATTTTTAGAAGTAAGATTTAAATTGTAGGAGGTAAGCCATAGATGGTGTGTGAGAAAATTAAACACATTCAGAAGGTCAGTGAGTTGAAGAGGAGAAATAGGGCAATAGCTTTAAAGGAAGATGGATCGAAGCACTTGATTTAGCCTTGTGCATTGAAGTTGGTATAGTAGTGGACCATCATCCT
Organism: Martes martes; assembly: GCF_963455335.1. Taxonomy (NCBI): domain Eukaryota; kingdom Metazoa; phylum Chordata; class Mammalia; order Carnivora; family Mustelidae; genus Martes; species Martes martes. The sequence goes on from NC_137899.1 coordinate 88,927,842, forward strand.
TGGGAACAGGTTGGAGTTTCTAACTGGCACCACCGCAACACTGTTCTGATTTAGAAACAGGAGAGGGACTATTTTATTCATATCTTCTCTCCTTCCTCCCTTGTTCGAAGCTTTGTATTATTTGCGTATATGGCTATTTCTCTTCCTAACTCTTAAGATCCTTTGAGTGAAGGTGTAATGAGTGATTTATTCATCTTTGTACCACTGCCAACCACAGTACTTTGCATATAGTAGATGCATAAATAATGTATCTTAATTTTAAAAGGAACAACTTTATTTAGCATGGAGAGACCTTATGGGAAAGCCATCAAAAAGTTGGAGTGATTGAATGATAACAATATGTACAAAGTGTGTGCAAAATACCTAACTCAGGGTCAGTAAATGTTAGTAGTCCTTCATCGCTCCTCCCTTCCCAGGTATCTGGGAGGATATAATGGAGGAAAATAATTCCGGAAGTCACAGACGGGATGGCAGGGTTAGATTTTGTGAAGGAGGGTTGGAGGGAGGCGGGGTAAGCCAGTGTTAGAGCAGAGAAGGATGACGGGCTGTGTGGCCAGTGCCCTGTGTGTGGTGAAGATCCTGCGGTGTTGGAGGTGACAACGTAAGGTTATTACAGAGAATGAAGAGCATTTGCAATACCTTTGTATGGGCGAAGAAATAAAAGGCAGATGACTGAATGCATTGTCTGGAAACACTGAGAGCTCACTTGAATTTAGATAGTGTGAATGGTGAGGTTTATGTGAATATGTGGTTTTTATGCTTTGGAAGCTGGGATTGAAGAAAAGCACACAAAACGTGCAGTATAAAGGAAGGGATTCACAGGGCTGCAAACGAAAGATTTGGTGGAGACATCGTAATTTCCTTTTAAATGTTTGAACAGTTCCCATATGGGTAAGTAATTCTCTTAATTCTATTTTATGAGCGGACAGAACTCAGGCTAAGTAACTGGAAGTAAGACAGATTTCTGCTGAGTAAAAGAACTTTCCAATACTGGAGCTATCTAATACGGAATACAGTGTTTCCAGAGATAGGGAGTCTCCTGTCAGGGGAAGGATTCAAAGAGGGGGTGGGATGTGAAGATGGAAGGTCTAACTGCGTGACTTTCTTCTACCTCTTAGGGTTTTAAAAGGTTTTTATGATCACAAGGTTGATGGGGGCAAGAAAATGTAGTTTCTAGTTAAGAGCAGAAAAAAACGCAATGACTGTGAGTCCAAGCTAGGTTGGACATCATTTATGGGCAGAAAAGAGCCAAAGATTGAAGACAAGTGGGAATTCCTGGGCCATAGTTACCTCCTTTTTTCTGCCTCTTCACTCTTGACATTAATGGTATGACCCCATCCGTCCTTGCTGCCGTTGCTTGCAGGAATTCTCAGCTGCTCCACCTCATCAGTACCTTTGGGTTCCATGTAGTTAGACCTTCATTTAAAATTTCATTTTGGAGTGAATAACTATCCTTAACTTCTTTGAAATAAAAACTAAGGATTTTTAAATTTGATTGTGCAGTGAAACATGAACTTTCTAGTAATACACTTAAAGTTTTTGCATGGTTTTCTTTTTACTGGCATCAGTTGGTAAGTGAATTTTTGATTTTGAGTTCAGGTCATATTGTTTGTTTTTAGTGGAGGGAGTGGGGAAGGAGTAGAGGGAGAAGGAGAAAGAGAATCTTTTTTTTTTTTTCCTCTTGATTTTTAAAAAATTTTTTATTTTTTATTAACATACAATGTATTATTAGCCCCAGGGGTACAGGTCTGTGAATCGCCAGGTTTACACACTTCAGAGCACTCACCATAGCACATACCTTCCCCAATGTCCATAACCCAACCCCCCACTCCCTACCTGCCGCCCCCCAACAACCTTCAGTCTGTTTTGTGAGATTAAGAGTCACTTATGGTTTGTCTCCCTCCCGATCCCATCTTTTGAGAAAGAGAATCTTTTTTTTGTTTGTTTTAAGATTTTATTTATTTATTTGACAGAGAGAGACACAGTGAGAGAGGGAACACAAGCAGGGTGAGTGGGAGAGGGAGAAACAGGCTTCCCTCGGAGCACGGAGCCCAATGTGGGGATTGATCCCAGGACCCTGGGATCATGACCTGAGCCGAAGGCAGACGCTTAACGACTGAGCCGCCCAGGCATCTGAGAAAGAGAATCTTAAGCAGACTCCACACCCAGCATGGAGCTCCATCTCACAACCCTGAGATCGTGGCATGAGCCAAAATCAGGAGTGGGATGCTTAACCAACGGAACTACCCAGGTGCCCCCTAAGGCCATACTGTTAACAACTGAATGTTTTTTCTGTTTTGCTGGAAAATGGTTTCTACATAATTGTTTTCTATTTTTCTTCCCCCCTTTATCTCCTCGTAGTCATAGAAAGAACATAGTAGTTTTATCAGTTTTACCCATCTTGTGGAGAAAATGTCCTCCAACGTATCACCAAGTCCAGGATAAGGGACAACTGATTAGTACAGAATTCATGTATTGGTTTCTTTCTTGGCTCAATGCTTAGCATATATAAGCTGTACTCTGTGATCTTGTAGGATCCCAAACTCAACCTTTTTTTGGGGGGGGCGGATATGGTCCATTAGTGCCCAGAAATTTTACCACTGATTACCATAGTAGCTCTTGCTTCATCTGTGAGTGAAAGGAATGGAAAAATAGCTTGGATCATAAAGTTGGCCAGTTATCTCTTGCTAAGATTGTGTGTCGGTTCCTAGATAACACTGAATACTCAGTCTCTTGCTTTTGTGTCCCACTGCTAAGATACTACTCAATTGAAGTCACAGCATTCACGGAAAACAATGTGTTTCGTAATCACTAAGAAGAATGTCTGAAATGTGCATAGATTGAGGATGTGCTGGTGAGAAAAAAAAAATGGGTCAGTTCATTGATTCTTTTGGGGTGAGGGTAGGAGCACTGTCTTCAAGGGATCATAACAAAATCTCTGGAAAAATCTTTTTTGAATAGACATGACCTGCCTTCTAATGTTCTGCTGTAGCTGTCACTCCCTGGATTCTATGTGTGTATATATATATATATATATATATTTTTTTTTTTTTTAACCTGTTTGGAATCATTATGTATACCATTACCTGTAACTACTTTTGGGATTATCGTAAATATTGTCAGATATAAGGTGAACTGAGAACAGTCGTGCTAGTGAATGTCCTCTGGGACTGAGAGACCATTGTAATTGATTGGCCAGCAACTTTTATATAGGATATAGGATTAGATAAAAGCCCTCATACATGATAAGCTTTTAGAATTTACATGAAAAAAAGAAAAGAATTGGACATTTATGGGAAAATATTGTAAGGACAACTGATATTTTCAGTGTTAGGAAAAGGTCATCTTTGGCTGTGCATGGAAGTGATTAAGTGGTTCAGTATGATCTTTCCACTATGAGCGAATTCAAGGAAGGTAGTCGAGCCGATTCCTCTGAACATCGGTGTTATTCAGGTCGCAGGGTGTCTCTGTAGAGGTAGAGAGGGGAGAGCGGAGAAATGATTTCAAGAAAATAACAAGGTGGTTTCAATTTGAGGGACATCCGATGAATCATCTGGTGAGAATGTTGGTGATTATGGACTAACAGTACCGGGGGCAGGTGAGCTGATGTCTGGTCCGTAGGACGGGGAGAAGGTCAAGGAAGGAAAGGAAGCTCCAGGTGGGGAACAGATTATGGGCTTCTTCACAGATGCAGGTGTGAAATTCTCCAACTCCAACTTAGCACTCATCGTTGAGAGAATTAAGAAGTGATCTCTGAGAACTGACAGTAAAGAAATTTACCACCTGATGGTGGTGTTTTGATGTGAAGCTGATTTTAAAGGAAAAACCGGCCTCTCAGTGAAGTGAGAGACCAGGAAGGTAGCGGTGACATGAAGAGAGCCAGCCCTCAAGTATTTATTGAATCCTGTCCTGGGAGCCACGGAGTGTAATACTTCATATTATGAGGAGACAGTAGTTTGATGGGGACAAGAGCAACTTGAAAGGTGAGCCCAAACAGAAGGCAGCCCACGTCGGTGTCTGATGAGTAGCAGTGCTGTTCGAAGTGGGGAGGCCCAGATCTCAGGCCCCAATCTAGACCTCTCTCAGTTTTTGTGGTTGCCTTATAAATTAGACTTACTGACTAAAATCAGCACACATATTTATTGTCTCACAGTTTCTGTGGGTCCGGCGTTTGGACAGCTCAGGTGGTTCCTCTTCGTCGGAGTTTCTCACCAGGCTGCAGGGGAGGTCCTTCAGCCTACCTCTGAGGTTTGACTGGAGAGAATTTGCTTCCAGGCTTCCTCGATTATTGTACAAATTCATTTCCTTGTACAAATTCATTACCAGGATTCCTGGTAGCTTGCTGCTTCAAAGCCAGCTAACTGTGGAGACTAACAGGGAGGGTAATGGGGAGAGAGGAAGATAGTTTACTAGCAAGACAGTCTTATAGAACATAATGTGACATCCCTTCATCTTTGCTATGTTCTGCAAGTCACAGGCCCAGGGGGAGGGAATTACACAAAAGTATGGATACCAAGAAGTGGGGATCATGAGGGCCATCTTGAAGTCTGTCTGTGGTGACTTACTAAATCAGTATCTACATCTTAACTCTGTTCCCCAGGTGATTGATTGCATGGTAAGAAACAGTGTAATAGATGGTAGATGCCAAAAGAGTTTCATGGAGGGAGAAGAAAGTTCCTTGGGCTTGGCTTAGTCAAGTAAACTGTTTTATGACTCAAAAATGATCTATGTAAAGGCTTATTCACATCAGAGAATTTGTTGTATCTCCTGTTGCCCGCACTAACAACCCCATCCCCCACCTCCAATAAAATGTCGTGTTTTCCACTTTTGTGTTGCTGTCGGACACTTCTTTCAGAGTTTGTGAGCTCCTGATTTCGACTTTTTGAAAAAGTGTTGTTCTTTTTCACTGTTCGATTTGGATGGTGGGCGTTGGTGGGAAGTCCTGGACGTGGGTTATTATCCCTGTCCTAGTAGCGGAGAAATCCTGGGGTGGTCCTTGAACTATATCCTCAGCCCCTGTTTTCTTGTGAGTTCTAGCATCCCCCTCTTGCAGGGCTGTGGTGTGACCTAAAGAATGTGACAGTTGTTGGCAACCTGTAAAGAAAGCCTTCTCTCATGTTGCAATGGACTTCTTCTGTTGTATGTGCCTGATCCACGGTGCTCTCCTCTTCCCACAGAAATGGGCACCTAAAAGTCATGATGGTCCTGCCCATCTGGTCACAGTCTGTCAGAGCAGGGATGGATGCCTGAACCATACAGGGCCACACAGATTCCCCATCTTGAAATTTGGAATTTGGGACTAGAAGATGACAGTTCATGGGGCACCTGGGTGGCTCAGTCAGTTGAGCGCCCAACTCTTGATTTTGGCTCAGGTCATGATCTCAGGGTCATGAGATCGAGCCCTGCATCAGGCTCCATGCTTATCGAGGAGTCTGCTTGAGATTCTCTCTCCCTTTGTCCACCGCCCTTGCTCATGTGTGTACACATGTGCATTCTCTCTCTCAAATAAATAAATAAATAAAATCTTAAAAAAAAAAAATGCTGTTCTGGCCTTGCTGTGAGGAGACTAGAAGCCAAGGAAGCCTTAGTGTAGCTATCTTCTGTTACGTGGAGTCATAGAGAAAGCTTGTCACAGAGGGTAGAGGGATTTAGACCTGCAGAGAGAATTAGCATAATGGAGAGAGAGGCCTCACTCTGAGGGATCTTGTCTGCTTTCCATTTCCCTATTGCTTTTCTTAGTTCTGGCTGTATTTTTGCCTGTGAGTTGTGTAATAGACCTCTAAATTCATAAATTAAACTCCCTTTTTAATTTAAGCTATTTTGAGTTTTCTGTTACTTTCGACTAGAGACCTGAAATGAAGGCCAGTGAATATGGTACTTAAAATTTCTTTTTAATCCCCAAACTTCTTACTCCTTTTTCTCCCCTACATAATTTGTTTTTAGGGCCAGTTATATTCTTTATTGAGGTTTTTTGGGTTTTTTTGGATGTTTTAGAAATGTGAACTCAAGAAATATGACCTTTGTCCTCAAGCAATTTTTAATTTACCGAGATAGGCATATAAATGACCACCTATAATATTAGGCAGAAGAAAGAAAAGTAAGTACTATGTGCAACTCCTGTAGGCAATCTTTTTTTTTTTTAAGATTTTATTTACATATTTCTGTGAGAGAGAGAGAGAGAGCTCAAGCCAGTGCTCCTGAGCTGGGGTGTGGTGTGGGGAGGGGGAGGAAGAGGGAGAAGCAGATTCGATGATGAACAGGGAGACCAATGCAGGAGATCCTAGTCAGATCACGACCTGAGCCCAAGGCGGCAGCTTAACCTACGGAGCCACCCAGGTACCCAAGGCAATCCTTCTCTTTTTCTCGGTAGCATTACTTAAAGCCATTTAAACATTTGCTTTTTTTTATCCCCCTGCTAAGCCCTTTTGTCCCTCACTTGGTGCTAAGGTCCTGATTGTTGCTTTGGGACCTATCATTTTTGCCTTTTGCCTCTGAGCGCTGCAAGCAGGCCAGGCCTAATGCCTTTCTTGATCAGAGTAGGCAGAGGGAATTGCAGTGATGTAGGCATTAACTGGAAACAAGGCAAAAACAGAAGCTCTGAAGTGAAATTAAAAAAAAAAAAAAAAAACTTGTCAGGGAAGCTGTTTGCTCTCCCAAGACGATGAGGTCACCCTCATCTGAGGGTGATTTGAACATTTCTGTGTTTAAGGTTGCTCTTAGCCTTTCTGTGTTTCCTATAAGCTAGCATTGCATATAAATAGGGTACTTCTGTAGCTTGCATTGTTCACTAAGAGGGACAGTTATTCCAAGAATTCTGTGTTCCCTGTAGCTCATGTTATGTAATGAAAGGGTGCTTAATGTAGCTGGCACTGCCTGGTAAAAAGAGCACCTCATATGAGAGTTCTGTGTTTTCTGTACGGGAGCCGGTGAAATTGTAGTCAAACTGCGGAGGACTGATTTTCGAACCACATTTTCTTAACGTGGAGGTTATATAGGTTACACGTTTTACTGGTTCGTGCAGCTTTTTAGAATGACCCAGTTCAGAGTGACATTTCAACTTAGAGTTGATTGAAATGGGCATTGGTGGAAAATCCCTTGGGGATTTATAGAGCAATTAAAAAAAACTAGGAATCTCATTCTTTTTAATAATAGAAAAAAATCTATAGTTAGAATTTTAGGGAAGTATGTGGAGCTTTATCTTACTAAAGAAATTGTGGGAAATGCTTATTTTTTCTCTAAAGAAGAAAAGAACTAATTAGTCTTATTTTGAAAATATCATTGGGGTAAGTAAGAGAATTAATGGAGTAACCCAAGGATGAGCCAAATAATTTTCTTTGAAGTCAGAGTCCTTCTAGAGATTAATTCCAGAATTGTTCTGGAGACTTCATTATACAGAGGAGTGAAACCACAGGTAGAATTAATACTGGCTTTAGATATTTTATCCCACCTTTCTTCTTGCCTTCTTTAAGGCCACGTTTTCCCATAGCTCTCTTTATCTTGCCTTCATATCACTTTAATTATTTGGAAACTGTGCATGTTACACATTGGTCACGTTCTTGCCTGTTATGTTTTATTTTATTTTATTTTTAAAAAAATTATTTATTTGAGAAAGAGAGAGCAAGCGAGAGAGAGCATGAGCAGAGGGAGAAGGGGAGGGAGAAGCAGTCTCCTCACAGAACAAGGAGCCCTGTGCGGGGCTTGATCCCAGGACCCTAGGATCATGACCTGAGCCAGAGGCAGACGCTTAACCTGCTGAGCCACCCAGGCCCCTCCTCCCACCCTGTTACATTTTAAGCTCATAAAAAATGCGAACCATGTAATGACCTCATTGTCAATATGTACCCTGTACCTGGCTCTGTTCTTAGACATAATAAGCACTCACTAATTATTGAAAAACGAGTGTATATTTGTTATTTACTCACATAACCCTATACCATACAAGTATCACTAATACAAAGATATGCCAGAAATATTTACACATAACATCTACTTTAATCTTAGGATATTCTATATTTGATATGAGATTTAGCACCACGACTATGGTCAGTAAATTAAAAAAAGATGATCAGTTGACTCTTTCTTACATTCTGTCAGAGAGAAGCTAACTTTAAAGCAAGAAAAGAGTAAGTGAGAGGGGTCAGTATGTGGGATGTATATCATCTTTAACCCATGACTTGGCAAATTACTACCCAAATCCTCTGTGGACAAAGCTTTATCTCAGTTGGCCAGGGGGTAGACAAGGGTAGGGGAATTCTTACAGTCACAAACTAAGCCGATGGTGACAGTAACTGTGGTGGAGGAAACCATAGTTTTCCCAGGGCCAGAACTCAGGAGAGGGGTGAGGCATTGTCAGGGTGCTTTCTGGGGAAGAGGATATGCTTCACTGGATTGTGGGTATGGGACTGTAGAGTGGGGCTCTCAGACAGTGAGCTGAGCAGCCATGAAAGCTGCAGGGGACGGGGGACATTGGCATGACATTGTCCTTTCAAGGGAGCACAGGGCTTAGGGTTAGGGCTAGGGTTAGTGCCAAGTGCCTGTATCCCATCCATGAGATGTCTTCTCTGTCTCTGGCCATGATGCCTTTGGCACAGATTGTATCGCTGGTCAACATACTTGCCCGGATAGAAGAGGTGTTGCTGAACTCAACCTTGGCTAATTACGTGTTCACCCTCCAGTCGGTGACGTCATGCCCCAGTTGGGGTTATGTCTGCAGTCGCCGCAGAAGTAGCTCTGTGTCTTACGCCTGCAGATGGCTCCGAATCTGTCAAGGAAAGAGCAAGATAAATATTTTCTTATAAATATAGACGGAAGAGTTAAACACTTATTGTTGAGAAACCAAGCTGATAAACATATTATATTGTCTGAGGCACCAGAAATAAGCAAATTAATTACATGCAAATAACTGTTGCTCATGAAGTGTGGGATAATAATAGTATCTGTTGGATGTTTATGGTAAGTTTATTTACATGACTCAATTTTCTGCTGATTTTCCTGTGGAAAATGATAAATGCTTGGTTCCTTTGCCTTTGTTTCGGAAATATTTTATTGAAATTGTGCAAACTGTTGCTTTGTCTTTCCATCCTTGCTTGTCAAGGGCAGCTCTAAAGATAGTATTTGTGTATATACATGGTGAAGAAAGAATTGTTAATTGCATGTGGGGTTTTTTTTGCTTTAAACGAATGCCATCATCAGCATCATGATGTCATACAGAAGTTCTTATTACTAAATATTATCACTCATGTAGTTGAGTCCAGATTGACTTTCTCTTGATTGTTTTCATGAGCATCTTTTGATGTCAGCTTCCTGGTGAACTTCAGACGTTTCCTCTCTTAAGGCAACACAGGGAGTTGAAAGGTTTATATTGACAGTGTGATCCATGGTGTGGGTCTCTGCCTTTTGTGCTAATGAGTGATTGGGTTCCTTTTGAAAAGATGAGTCTGAAGTCTTTCTGTTGCCCACACATTCTAAAGAAACCTGTGCATTCTGCCGTCACTTTCCGTCTTCCTGAACATGTATGTTCCTTGAGGTCCATCAGGGGTGATTAGATGAGTACTTTTATTCTTTGAAGATTATCAGTTCTTGTGGGTCATTCACTTGGATTACATATCATATGTCTCATGAGCTAGGCAACATTTCGGGTAGGAAAAAGAGTAACTGATCTTCTCTCCAACTTTCCAGGCCATGCTAGTCCACTGACGGCTTCCCTCAGTTGGGTGAGATACACCTCCACCAGCTTAACTGTTTTGTTCGCTCTCTGTATGCTAAATCTTAGGCATTTTGCTCACCTCTGGCACTTTTGTCAACAATCCTGACATTTTGACATAATTTAGAAATGATTACCTTATGGCATGCCAAACTCTGTGATTAATCATCTGTTCACAAAACAGGAAGAAGAATCAAAAAGACTTTTGCTTTGATTTTTGGTAGAGGAGGAATTTTAACATCAACTCCAAAAGGAGAACCAAACATTCTGTATCTTGGATCAGTTTGTATCTGTTACTCTCCAACCTAATTTTGCCATCTAGTGGTTATCTGTGCATTGGGGTGCTGGAGAACATGGCGGTGGCATGGAAAGATTGAATTGCAGAACTCCGTAAATCAACATCTTGCCTTTGGGGGCTCTCTTTACTATCCTTTCCGTGGATTGCCATGGTAGAGACTAAAATTCAGAAGGCTGGTGGCCAGAAATTTTCTTACTGTGTGTCTAGAGGGTGGGAGTGAGGGTGGTACACACACACACACACACACACACACACACCCCTCATACTTTGGGGATGCACTGTTATGCTGTTCCTCCTTTCAGATTAAGATTCCCACATCGAGCAATTATACCACTTTTTAATAATCCCGGTGAAAAGGAAGAGAAAAATCAATTGGTAGATTTTGAGGATAAAATCAATTTTTTTTTATTACAGAAAAGGATGAGAGACATAACTTCCTTGTGTTTGCAAATTATTTGCTTTCAGTCTGTGATGCTTTCAAGAGTTTGAGAAATAGGGTATTTAGCTTCTCAACTTATGACTGATAGGATCATGGTAAAAGTGCTCCAGCCTAATGGAAGCTTAAAATTCAGCTCTCAGAATTGCTGGATCACACTTGACAGTGATTTGTATGTCTACGGATTATTAAACTCAGCATAGAGAATGTCCTGATTTAAAATTTTCCAATTTTATTCACTTGGTCTGATGTGAGGAGCAGCTCTCCTGTCTGTAGTCTTGTGTAGTAGAATGTAAATTTCTCTACCGTGAGTAAGTTTCTGGTCAGGCCCAACCAGCCTGAGCTCTAAGGAGTTCTTTCCCTCTTGGGCTTCTCAAAGGATTACTAACATTTCTTTGACCCTTGACTTTGTTTTTCATTGGCACCTAAATGCCATTTGTCATTCCAGTGGCCATAAACAGGTGCCATGAACTGGAGCGTGTGCCATAGAATCATCAGGAAGAAGCAACAGTCTCGGAACAGATGGCCATCACTCTGTGCTAATATTTTATTGTATTTATTATGCAGCCCCTCATGTAGTTCTTGTAGAAATCCCTGGAGCTTCTACAGATTTGTCTAAATATGCACAGACTTAATGTTCAGAATTTGCTGCTGTTGAATTTACAGGTCAGGAAGCAGATGCAGTAGTTGCCGCTTGTGACCTATCTAACAATTTCCAGGTTTCTTCAGCTACATTCTACATCAGTGCATTTTCTCGTTACTCTGCTGGTTTTATTCCCCCAGCATTTACTGGTGCTTATTGTGTATATTTAGTTTTGAATTGGATTATATCAGGACTTAAGTTAATTTTGATGAAACTGCTTACCATGAGTATCCTCACTTTTTCTGCACTTTTGTGTTTAATCTCTTGCTCTTTTGCACTAATCAAAAGATACCTTAGGAATGTATCTAAGAATACTGATTTGTTATGAGTCAAAAGCTGATTAAAGGGGGATGGTAGAAATATTGATGCCTTTGAAAGGCTGGAGAGGCAGGGAAAGTATTAACCAAGAGAGATATGATTTGAGACTAGGGATTGAGGTAATTAATAATATGGGTTAGAAGAACAATGAGGAAGGAGAAATAGGGAGTATATTGATTTAGGTGCAAGCATACTGGAACAGTAAAGGCTTACAATAGAATATTAGAGAGAGAACTGATAGAAACATGGCTTTTCATATCTTTTAATTGACTTTAACAGTGTTTGCCTAGGACCTGAAATAATGAGTGAAATGTAAAATTTGCTTTGAAATCTTAATCTGAGTATTGTAAATATTTCACTAGCAAGTCATCTACTTTGTATTTCAGTATGCCGCTTTGATTTTATTGTATATTGGGATCGGTTTCTGTAATTGTTTTAGTTTTCAAGATTAAGAAAATTGAGAGAGAATCCACATCCTATAAAATTCATCATTTTGAAGTGTACAATTAAATAGTTTTTAGTATATTCACAAGGTTGGGCATCCCTCGTCACTACCTGGTCCCAGAACATGTTCCCCAACCCAAAAAAGAACCTAGTCATTGGCAGTAATTCACCATTAGCAGTTCCCTCCCATTCTTTCTTCTCAGGCTTTGGGCAACCATCAGTCTGGTTTCTCTCTGTGGATTTACCTATTTTGGACATTTCATGTACATGGAATGGTATCGTACATAATCTTTTGTGACTAGCTTCTTTCACTTAGCATCATTTTTAGGGTTCATCTATCTTATTGCGTGTATCAGTGCACCATTCCTTTTTATTTCTTTTTTTTTTTTAAGATTTTATTTATTTATTTTACAGACAGAGATCACAAGTAGGCAGAGAGGCAGGCAGAGAGAGAGGAGGAAGCAGGTTCCCCGCTGAGCAGAGAGCCCGAAGCGGGGCTCGATCCCAGGACCCTGAGATCATGACCTGAGCCGAAGGCAGAGGCTTTAACCCACTGAGCCACCCAGGCGCCCCCCCTTTTTATTTCTTTATGATATTCCTTTGGGTAGACATTTTATTTATCCATTTGTAAGTTGATGTATATCTGGATTATTTCTACTTTTGGCTGTTAATGAACTATGTTGCTGTGAACATTCATGTATAAGTTTTTACATGAAGATGTATTTAGGATTTGAGTATACCTAAGAATGGAATTTTGAGGTCATAGGGCAACTCTGTTTAATTTCTTGAGGAACTGCCAAAATGCCAAACTGGCTGCACCATGTTATATTCCCACCATACTGGGCATATTGTTTGAAATGTAACTGACATACTGTTGAAAATAAGTTTACTATTTGTTTCCTGCCTTTTGGGACATCATGTATACTGGAATGAGTTATGACCTGAAGCTTTGAATGGTCATAGAGTTTTAGAGCTGGAGGGTTTCTAATGGGTCCATCTTCCCGCTGGAATGGAAGGTCCCTGAGATCAGGTGCCTTGTCTGTTTTGGTCATGGCTAAATCCACTCCACCTAGGCCAGTGCTATAGAATAATAGGTGCTCAGTAAATGTTCCTGAATGAAAAAATGAGTATAATCCAACTCCTTTGGTTTTTTTTTTAATGAGAAAAATTATTCCCGTAGAGATCAGGTGACTTTCTAAAGATCACAAAGAGACTTAATGGCAGAGCAACAGCTGGAATCCGGGTCCAGATTTCCCTGCCCAGCTCTTAGCATCACAGTCATCTTGAATTCACTCTTCTCTCTGAGCTTGGTGGTCCATTGCTGACCTCGCTGACCTCGTATAGCATTTTCTGACAGTTTATAGCTTTACTTTGGGCTTTATTGACATTTAATGAGTGTTTTTGTTCTTGAGAAGTCATTTACATGTTTACTGCTGAGGCCAGCGTTCATAAAAGAAAAACATTTAAATAACTGCATTTTACCTGGGGAAGATAAATTACAGTTGCCCATCAATAAATAGATAACTTTCATAGCTGCCAAGATTATTAGATTGTAGAAGACAATAAATTTGTACTCTCCCTTGTGAGTCACTTGCCTTAAAAAATTCACAACTAATTATCTAAAAGTAAGACAAGCTACTGGAGGTTCGCTATCTATTTACTAGTATTCTTTTCTTTCCTAATCACCCTTGTGGATGGAGGAATCCATTTTACCAGTCTTTCCTCCCTACTCTGCTCTTCCAGAGTAATATATGTATAAATTAAATGTAGCATAACGTAAGTAAGCATAGATTACCCTGTATCTGAGACAGTGTTTTTGGAGCCACATTTGCATGTTGAGTGGAGTTGTGTGCCATGAAGGATAGGTTTATAGACTGGACCCTTAATGAAGTTGAGAATCACTGTGCAAAAGCTATAGACTGTAGGTAGAAATCTAGAGCCTTTGATTACGCAGAGTATATATTTCCCTTCCTTTTGACAAAGTCTTTATTTTATAAGGGTTTATGGGAAACAGTTCAATTACTTCAGTTAAAACTCATTCCAGGAAACAGAATATGAAGACATTACTTGAAAGTACTGAGATTTTCTTCTTTTTGTAACTTGTCACCACCTGATTGATACCTGATATTAGAGTAAGAGGTTTAACAGATTCCCAAACTCTGGTTCTATTTGTCGATATTTGTGGGATATCTCCTAGGGAGCATTATAAGGCTGTTAAGGTAATAATTGTGTTTCTGGTTTAGTCCATTCACGTAGTGTTGGGCATTGAGATTGGGAAAATATAAAAGAACCTGCCTTTTGGCTAAGCTAAGAAATAAAGGCATTTTTAGGTATTAGCATGGGGTGTTGGGGGGGGGAAATGGGCTTTTATTTAGAAGATTTATGTTCAAATTCTGTCTCTGTGACTAACTTGTTGAATAATCTTATTTATTTTATATTTTGTTTTATTTTATCTAAAGATTTGTGAGACAGCGACAGTAAGAGCAAGAGAGAGGGAGAATGCTTGAGTCCGGTGAGGGTAAGGGAGAGGGAGAAACAGATTGCCAGCTGAGCTGAGCAGGGAGCCTAGTACTGGGATCAGGACTCATCCCAGGGCCCCAGGATCATGACCTGAGCTGAAGGCAGATGCTTACCTAACTGAGCCACTCAGAGGCCCTGAGTAATCTTGTTTAAGTCACAGAACTTCACCAAGGCTCGCTTTACTCATTTATAAAACATGGATAATAGTAATTCCTCAGAATATGGCTTTTGTGAGATACTGTATTGGACACATAGTGGGCATTCCATAGTTGTCAGTGGAAACTGAATCTGGGGTTCAGTGGCCTGTCCTGATCAAGTTTTGTTATATATCTGTGCAGGCATACATAGATATATACATAGATATATAAATTCAACACACACATACACACACACGCACACACACCAGTCTATCTCCATCCCACATCTTGTTCCCAGCAGGATTTAACTGGTTATGTGGTTGACAAGTTAACTCTTAAATGTATGTGGACAATCAGAGGCTTTTAAAATTATCTTATAATGTTATTTACTTTAAAGATTTGTTAAAAATTACTGTAAAACTGTTAAGTGCTTTCCACTCTTTTCCAGCTTCTGCCAGTGCCCCTGCTTTTGCTTACATTATCCAAGTTGGAAATCTTGGCATGATCTTTTCTACCTTCTCTGTTCTTGGTAATTTTGCTACCTAGAAGGCTATTTCTATGGTAAGCTAATATTGTATAAAACAGTGTTGATGCTGGTGTAAGATAGACAATTTATTAGTCAACAGATTACCGAGGAGCTAATAAAATTCCTAATCGTGTCCTTTTATACTCAGAAATACCACATAATTCAATTCTAAAGGCTCCCCCCTTCCTGTTCTTATTTTCTAGTGACCTCTAACTGGCAGGCTTCTAAAACTAGGTCTCTTTCACCAAGAGGATATAGTGAGCAGACCTTTGTATTCCGTTAACAGCAGGGTACCAGGTGTGGGAAAACAACAACGAGAAACTCCAGCAGCTCATATCCGAGCATGTGGTGGACTGTTCAGCAAATAGCCCTTCTCTAACTCCACCACCCCACCCCTGTCTCTGTGAGGGGACACCCCTTTCTCCTTCCATTGACACTGGCCTTGGACATGTCAACCTACCATGACCAATGGCATTAGCAGATAATGGCACTAGCAAAGGCTTGAAATGCACGTGTGCATTTGGATTTGGTCTTTTGGCAAATCCCAGATAACCAGTGTATATGTGATTAAGAAAGAAATGCTTATTGTTGTACGTTGTTGAGTTTTTAATGTGGTTTGTTACTCAATTTTGTGGCATGAGCTAACGGATACAAAAGGGTGCTGTTTCCTGATAAAGATTTCCTTTCTGTAATGGTTTGGGAGCCTTAACTTTCCCTATAGAATCAAAACCTTATGGTTTGTACCTGGTTTGTACCTGTTTTAATGCCAATTTCATGTCTCTGGTCCCTGACAAAATTGTTCGGGATTGAAAACCCAGTTAAAAGGAATGCTGACAATTTAGAGCTGGAAGAAGGGTGCTTGGTTGACCCTGGCTATCTCTGCAAACCTGTCCTTACTTGGAAGTTGTTTCTAGGAGAAGATAATGGCCAGTGGCTCCTTTCTTTGGTGAAGTCATTGCATTTCCTCAGTGGTGAAAAGGGCAGTGAATACACAAAGATAGTCTCTTTAATTATGGAAAGAGCCTATTAAAATTCCATTTTGTCTTTAGAAGTAAACATATAAAGGAATGTGGAGGAAGCCAAACACCTCTTTAAAATAATGATTGTCTTGGGCTAATTCCTGCCCTGTGCCTCCAGCATCATTAGATGCCAATCCTTCTGTGTAGGTTCATTTGCAAACAAAACTGATTAGAGAGAGGAGGCTGCGTGCTGGAGATTTCCCTGAAGCAGAGGTTTCAGACACCTGCCCAGTGTTTAAACTGGTTACTGTCGGCAGTACTTTTATTTATTTTCCCTCTACCTAGGAAAAAAATGGTGGTGGTGGGGGGGGGGGGTTGTTTATTTCAAAGGGTATTGGAATCCATCGTTCAAAAGAAAACACTGAAAAGAGAAAAAAAGGATATTGTGTGAAAGCTCAGAAGGTTTTCAGAATTTCTTTCTTGTCCATTATAAACATGATCTTTCCCTTTGCTCTGAGCTCCCCCCTCTGGCATTCATGGTATATTTCTCTTTCTATTATTAACAAGCTTCAAAGCTCCCCCACCATGTCATTTTGCTGCCCCTCCAGACTGCAAAGCCATGGTAGGGGCTGCTTTTATTTCTCAGAGTTTGGGGGGTTGCAGATTAAGGGATGCACAGGAACTGCTTGCAACATCTATTAACTTTTAATTCAGTGCCGAAAAAATCGGAAACCCAGTGCGCAATTGTTGCCTCAAAGATACTTTGAGCTTGTTTAACCGTTTTTTAAGGCTTGTGTGCCAGGACTGAAATGAGTTGCATTTCACAGACCTTGGGATTGTGCTGTCATAATAGCCAAATCCATATGGCTCTTTGTTTTTGTAATTAAAGCTTTATCCTTACTGTTTTTTTTTTCTTAAATGGCAGTCTTAGTTCTGACGGAGACTGATTGCTTTATTGTAAGCAAACTCTAAACTATTGTATCCTATTTTTTCTAAAAAGAAGATTGGTAATGTCTAATTTCTTACGCACTGTCTAGGAATCTGATTTTTCAATGCAGCTTAATATTTCAGAAAGCAAGATCTCATTCCTTTAAGTACCCAAGGTTGTATTCTAACATTTTTAAGTGGAAAAGCTTATAAAATATATTTCTCAGATTAGCTGTGTAGGAGTGGAGAAAGTTTTCCTTCACCTTCTTAGGGTCCCTGGCTGGGTTTGAAAATGGACAAAGATGCTTAAGGGGAGAAAGGCAGGGCACCTGGGTGGCTCAGTGGGTTAAGCCTCTGCCTTCGGCTCAGGTCATGATCTCAGAGTCCAGAGATCGAGTCCCGCATCGGGCTCTGTGCTCGGCAGGGAGCCTGCTTCCTCCTCTCTCTCTCTGCTTGCCTCTCCGCCTGCTTGTGATCTCTTTCTGTCAAATAAATAAATAAATTCTTAAGAAAAAAAAAAGAGGAGAAAGGCGTACAAATGTATTTCATGCAAGTTTTATATGACATGGGGCCCCTCGTAAAGAAAGGCTCAAAGACACGGCTAATCTACTTGCTTTGTTATATGAGGTTGAACAAAGGCAACCGTGGAGGAGTGAGCTGTGTGAGGAGGCTAAATTAGGAAATGAGCATTGTTTTAGCGAGACCTGTTTGCGTGTGTAGTTCTGTTACTCCCAGCGGGTCGTCCTTGATGGTCAGCATGTTACTTTCCTTCTGGTCGAGAGAGGAAGCTTTCGTGGAGTTTTGTCTCCTGCTCTTAAGAAAAAGAAGGAAGGTCTGAGTGTTTTTCTTGTATTTGCTGTTTTTCAAGTGGCTTTCCCTCAAGATAGGCCCAAATGGCATATTTTGGGGTTATGTGCTCTGAACTCTTTCAGGTCTTTTTGCCACGAAATCCTGGGCATTGAGACTTACCTTGGTGGTTTGAAGGATCATCATTTTGAACCTGGTGAACTGATGCTTCGTTTGCACTCTGCATACTACCCTTGACTCTCAAGTGCGTTGTGGCATGTCAGAGGTCCCCTTGTCACCTCCAGAGGCCCGTACACTGTTGTCCGCACTCTGAGCCAGCCCCAGACCTACATTTCTTTCTGTCTCATTTCTCTGCTTTTCAGGCCATCTGTCTTTCTCCCCTTGCCGCGTGCTGGTAGGTTATCCTATCTAGACACTTACTGTGTCTGTCTCAGACAAGCTCCTCGTCCCTTCTGAGCTGCCCAGCTACTGTGGTGTAAGCTTGGAAGGCAGGAGCCAAGGTCGCTAGAATTGCCGGTAGAATACGTAAGCAGAAGACCACTCCCTGGCATCCAGTGCCTGAGCGCTTCAGTGGGGTTTGTAACTTCAGTAAAGTTTGCCTGTTGAGATGTCTCTTTCTTTCCTGTCCTTTAAGTTCTGAGTGGTCCAGGTTACCAGATAAATTGGGTAATATTGTGCTAACGATAGCAGTCAAATGACACTCCAAACGCGTTTATTATGGAATGCTCTCTCCTAGTCACAGGCATCTGTATTTATGTCACTCGAGTTTTAGATGTTCCACAGACATCCATTTTTGGAAAAAAATGCTTCATTATTTAGAAATTTGTTCATTTCCAGAAGTATCTGGGTGAGGTAAAAGTTTCTGCCATTGCTTCTTGGCCTACCTGGATTGTGTTGAATGAATAAGCGTATAACTAAACTTGCTAAAGTGCTCGGTTTTTTTCTTTTCCTTTGCGTCAAGTCCTTGTTTAGATTTTTTCCCCGCAATTAACTCTTACTTTTTTTCTTTTCTTCTTTATTTAAGTATTTGATCTTCTGACCTTACTCGTCTATGACTAAAAGTTTGGGCACTTTTACCAACCTCTCCGTATTTCCTTAATCCCGTCTAGCCCTTTGCAACCACTTTTTTACTCTTCCTTTTTATGAGTTTGACTTTTTTTCTTTAAAGATTCCACTTGTAAAATTCCACACATTCACTTAGCATAATGCCCTCAAAGTCTATCCAGGTTTTGCAAATGGCAGGATTTCCTTTTTCTCCTAGCTGAATAATATTGTACTCTGCATGTATGTGTGTGTGCGTGTGTGTGTGTACATCTTTATTATCCATTCATTTGTTGATCGACACTTTGGTTGCAGCATTATTCACAGCAGTGAACTTACAGAAATAATCTCTTAATTTGTTCTTGTCAATCTTTTACTCCTAGTGGTAGAATAAGGGTCTTTGAATTTTCTTAAATAGCATTTTTTTTTCTTTTTGCATATGTTTTCTTCTGCTTTGTTTTAAGGAGATAGAATTTATTCTTGCCGGTTATTTCAAGAGATCGATGCTCTTATATCAGCTTGATTGTTTTTGAAGGATTTCTTTTTTTTTTTTTTTTTTTTGGCCTCTATACAAACTAGATATGACATGGGTCAGACCTAGAGTGGTTTGGCCTTCCTTGTACTCCGTCTCTGCTCTCCAAGCTGGCCGGTCTATGCTTGCCCATCCAGCCCCATGGAGCTTGGCCCTCTGAGTGAGGTCTTGAATTTGACTCTAACTTACCCTTTGTAGGCCGGAGCTGTCGGTATTCATATAAGTGATGGTACCTCTGGGTCTGTTTTCTCCTTTGCTCTTCTTTCAGCATAAAGACTTACCAGTGATGAAAACCCCTCCCCCATTTCATTGACCAGGGCCATTACCCTTTTCCTATTCCTCTTCATCTCCTTTTTCCTGAGAGGAGGCGATGTGGTCAGAAACAAAAGCTGAACATAGCTCATATCTTAAGGGATAGTCTGCTAGCTTAATCCTTAAGGCCATAGAGGACCTGATCAGACAACAAGGACTGACCTGCGACGGAAGCAGTCTTCCTAAGTGTCAATATACCTTTCCTGTATGGGAGTTCAGTGGCTTTCAATTTGGCTTCATCGGGGGATCGTTTTCAATATGTATTGCATGGAATGCACTGTAGCCTCCATAAAGAGATACCTAAAGATGCCCAGAGATGGAGTCTTCCTCCTTTTAATTTAGCTTGTGGGGAATGTAGCATTTAGTCTGTTTATAACTTTGAGATCTTTTCCCGTTAGCTCAGTGTCAGCCTCCTGAAAGCTTATGTCTTTGTATAAATTTGCCTGTCTGCCCTGTTTATAAATCGAGGATAAATTAATTGAAAAAGTATTTGGGTGTTTGACGTTGAATAGAGTTTGGGATGGAATGTGTGTGTGAGACACTTCCATGATTCGTTGACTTACAACGATCATAGTAAAGGTAGGTTTTATGATTTCTGTTTACTTTTGGCCTCTTTAAGCTTAGTATGTTCTCCAAATACCTTGGAGGATTTCTTTGTAAAGAAAGCACTGAGAATATTTGCTCAAATTTATGGTATATATTATATTTTTTTTGCTTTTATTTTATAGTTTCTCAGATTTACTCTATCTTTCTAGTGTTTAGGGTTTTATTCTGATCATGGTTTATGATTTAATTGGCTACCAGATGTTCATGTATTCTGCCTTTTCCTATTATATTATTTCACACACAAGAGAAAAAAATGGGCATATCACCTCCTCTGTGGTGCAGTTTTCTGCTCAGAAGAAAGGCAGAAGTTTGGTACCATTCACTTTCTAGCTCATTGTCTTTATACACATTCTCCTACCTGGTGATCACTTGCTGTTGCTCTAAACTTGGTGCTCATGTCACACAGCGAAGAAGAATGTCTCTGGCCTCATGGAACCCATGGTCTGAATGGGAGGAAATGTCACTGCTTTTATCACTAACGTTTGCCATCATCTTTCTTTGTAACCATTTTAAGATGGATAGGATGTTTTGTTGTAATTTTTTTGCCTTCAGATCTTCTGTTTCCCCATTTTTCTGTGATCTTTCCCTAACGATTGTAAGTATGCGAGCGAATTCCCTTAAGAGGCCTGGCTTCCCATCATGCAGGCCTGCCGATCAGCCCGAGTTCAGTTTTGTCAAGTGTTCCCCATCTGCTTTTTGTCAGTCGCTATTTCTGCAAAGTCTTCATTCTCTCTAATTATACAAATATGTCTTCTTCACTTTTCTTGTCAAAGACATATTAAAAGGAATTAGTTCAGTTTCTGAGCTGGTTTAGTCTTCATTAATTCCATCCCCTACTCCATTTTTAGCAGCTTTTTTCTTTTCCCCCCGTCTTCCTCCCCCACCCCCCACCCTTGGTGATTTTAAAAGCTCATCTTCTCATGTCTGACTTATTTGAGTAGCATGAATTAATTTGCTACCTCTGACTCTTTTGTAAGTTTTAGCTGACTGTAGCAAGATACTTTACACTTTCCTCCATATTTAGTTCAGATCTGTCTTTGTAGATATTTGAAGAGTCATTTGTGAAACTACATTAGGTGTTTCTTGTTCATTATCATTTTCCCCAAGAGGAATTTTAATCCTATGTGTGTTAATTATTTAATTATCCTAATGATGTCTCTTCTGGTCCTCCTGGCCTCTTGCACACTAATGGAATTAATCCTTCATCCCAGGGCTCCTCAGAGCTGCTTCTTTAATGTTTGTACATTTATATTTAAATGGTTCTTACCTTAGTTGATAACTACCTTCCCCTTATTTTTATCCTCCCCATCGCTCATGTTCTGTCTCTTCTCTCTGTAATGCCCTATGTTCTTTAGATTTAAATTTTGATTTCTGTGCGGTTCCTTTCTTTCCCTCACCTCCAGTGCAGGTCATTATTTCCTCATACACTCAGGATCTCAAGCCTTGAGGGCAGGGAGAATCACCGTGGAATGCTTGTTGAAAGTTGAGATTCCTGGGTCCCGAGCCCAGAAATTCTACTACATTTGGCCTGTGAAGAGCCTAGATGACTGCCTTTTTAGGAGGCATCCGAGAGGTTTTGATGACGTGGTCCACCGGCTCTGCTGCTGTGTACTGTTGCTGCGGCCTGCTAGCTGGGTTCTAGGCCGCCAGCCTTTACCCCTAAGTTCAACAGCCAGATTTTTGTCTCCAAATGTTTGTTTAAAAATTAATTTATGGGGGCGCCTGGGTGGCTCAGTGGGTTAAAGCCGCTGCCTTCAGCTCGGGTCATGATCCCAGCGTCCTGGGATCGAGCCCCGCATCTGGCTCTCTGCTCAGCAGGGAGCCTGCTTCCTCCCTTCTCTCTGCCTGCCTCTCTGCCTACTTGTGATCTGTCTGTCAAATAAATAAATAAAAATCTTTAAAAAAAAAAAAAATTAATTTATGAGGGACGCCTGGGTGGCTCAGTTGGTTAAGCAGCTGCCTTCGGCTCTGGTCATGATCCCAGCGTCCTGGGATCGAGTCCCGCATCGGGCTCCTTGCTCTGCAGGGAGCCTGCTTCTCCCTCTGCCACTCTATCTGCCTGTGCTCACTCTCTCTCTCTCTCTCTGACAAATAAATAAATAAAATCTTTAAAAAAAATTAATTTATGAAATGCCTGCCATCTGCAAGGCCCTGTGTTGGGCACTCAAAATTGTCACAATGAGCAAAAGTGACTTTGTCCCTGACCTTTTATGCTTAGGATATATTGAATTGCTTTCTTTATGTCTTCGTCATCTGAAAACTTTTTTGATTTCCTATTATTTGCGTGTAACACTGGGTCATTTCTTCAGTATTTTTATTGGCGAGCTTATAGCACGTGAGACAATACCGGTATCAGGAGATTTGGATTCCAGTATTGTTTTTACTTCTGACTCTGTGTGTGTGTGTGTTTATGATGATAATGATGCTACACAAAGCTGTCTTCTAACTACTGACATATGATTACCTGGGACCAAAAAAGATGTATCACTGGTCTGGCACTGGTGAGAGAATCACAATTTATTAAGAGACATAAAGTCTGTAAGACAAAAGGAGCAAAGACGTAGTGGGAGTCTCTCAGTCTCCTAGCTCAGGTGACCCGTCCTGTGTTTCCCCCGCCTCTGCCTCACTGTTGAGTTGTGGAACGTGTAGAGATTTCGAACAATAAAGTAATCATGATGACTCTGACTCTGCGGGTAACTCTTCCATCTATCACTCAGTTCAGACGGCTCAAAGAAAGCAAAGTCAGCTTTGCACAATGCTTCTCATGAGTTACTGCCTCTTTATTTATTTTTTCCTTTTAATTAAATGTGTTCATTTAAAAGCATTTAAAAAAAAAGTTTAGTGATTCAGTTGAATAATCACTTGCTGGCAACCGTCTCCTACACCTACACCCACCCTCTCCCCCGCCCCCCTGCCCCATTTTAACTATTCCCAAGCCAGGGTCCTGCATGGGTAACATCAACTACCTTTTAAACTTGAAAAAAAAAAAAATTAACTGTAGTTCCTGAAAACTACAAGGACTATCTTATTTCTCTTCATGCTTTTACTGAGTCTCACTGTTCCTGGGTGACATATTAAGGGATGCAGAGGAAAGTACTAGAATCAGCCGGGTACTTTTATGAAGGCTTTTACTTTGTTATTCTTCCTACCTTTATCTCTACCCCTGGCTGCCCATTCAATTTCCTCTTCCTTTCAGGCACTTTGGCTTGAGGATTAACTTCTTATGCTACATTTGGCCATCAGTGTTCATGACCTGACTGGAGGTATTTTAGTACTACGGGGAGATTTTGGTGGAAATCTTTTATTTCAAAAGTTGTAACTTTAACAGCTGGAGTGGTAGGTGCCAAACCAGTAATAGGGACTCCAGGTACTGGGGAAATAAAGGAAAGGGGAAATTGTGGAGTGGCTGGAACACGTCGCAGGATGGAAGCGGCATTACAGAGGGGACGCAGTGCCAAAAAAGGTGAGGCAGGAGAGGACGAGGAGTGTGTTGGAGGAGGGACAACACGGCGGGAGCTGGCACAGAGGCTGTGCGTCTAAGACACGGATGAGTGAGAACCCCGGTCAGTAGGTTGGGGCTGATCGCAGAGGGCCTAGAAATCCCAGCTACAGACTTTCGGTTTTATATTTTCTGGAGCAAGAGTTTCTAACATCTTAAAGAGGCATTTATCATTCCCTATAAAGCTCTAATCCATCCTCTGAGGGATAGGGCCCGTGAATGGTACAGAGGAGCGAATTCTGACGAAAACCGCTGAGCCTTTGGATAGGTGTGTGTATGTGTGCACACGCGGTGTACTTACTGATGGCTATTCCTGAGGGGAGAGGCCTGCAGCAGAGCGGAGGAGAGTGTAGCTCTGCTGGCTGAGTTCTTCTCTCGTGAGCCATCTTAGAAAGCTGTGAGAGAAATTCTGCCCACATGGTCTTTCAGATCTAGTACTAATGATCAGGCACTGACGAGTCCTGCCATGAGCAGTGGGAGCCATTGGGGATTTTTTTATTGTTTGTTTGTGTGTGTGTGTGTGTGTGTGTGTATATATATATATATGTTTTTAAATCTCTGGAATTGATATTATGAAATTGCTGTCTTAGGAAGGATGTGTTGGATGTAGTTTTAATGATGAACTGGAGGGGATAAGACTCAAGGCCAATTAGAAAGACCCTTTTGTAAGGACCATGAGAATAGAAAGGGACAGTTATTAGAGAGGATTTATAGGGAGGATTTATTCTCTTGGTAAACATTTATTGAAATTTATAATACTGTGGAGATTTGAAGTCGAAAACCTGGAACCTCTGCTTTAAAGAGCCCTCACTGGTGGGCAGTCGGTCACATAAATTGTGACAACATGATGTGCTAAATGCTGGAAAAGTCCAGAAGTGCTTTGGAAACAGGAGGAATTCCTCAGCGTAGTGGGGATGGCGGATGGACGCAGTGGAGCTGGAGATGGGATTGGAGCCTATTTATACAGCTCAAGGAGAGACCTAGTAGATAAGGAGGGGTTTGTGATGGAAGGGTTAGTGAACAAAGTGAAATATGGACAGGGTGGGAGTAAATAGATTTTGATACAAGGAGAAGGCATTTGAGGGACTTGAAGATTGGCTAGATATTGAGGAAAGGAATAAATCAAGGCTGACCAAGCTTTGTGTAACTAAAGGATGGTGGTACTGTTTCTCATGAAGAGAAGATGGATGGGTTTACACCCATTCAAGTTTGAGATGATCGCCGTCCAATAGGAGGGTGGTAGTGAAGGTTGATAAGGTTGACCAGTGAAAGATAAGGGAGAGCACCACTGATCAGAAAGGAGTATAATGATAACATAATCTATAGTAGGAAGTGCATGTCTGTGGGGGTGGGGGCTTTGGGCAAGTGGTGGAGTGAGAAGCTCTGGTTGCTGTGAAAGGAGGCCTGGAGTTAGTTCGAAAGCCATTAATTTCCTTGGCGGAGGCGGGAGGGGGGTGCACAGCTTTTGTCCTCAGGTAATCTTCCAGAGGCGAAGCATTTGTCCTAGCTAGACCTGGTTAAGAAATGCAAGTAGTGGTAGATGCAGAAGGATGGGTTTGCAGAAATTCTAGCAGGAGAGACCCAGCACCAGGGGAAAGATGGACATTAGCACACCTGCTTTTTGGTAAACTCTTATGTGGAATGCTGAATGTGGTGGGCTCAGCTCTGCTCTCTTGACCGGAGAGCAGCTGGGTAGGCTTGGATGGAATCAGAAAGGCCTGTGGGTAAGGCCTTGGTCTGTGAAGTGCATATTAGTTGCACCTGAGTCTTGTCACTCGCTTCTGGTGGTGGAAACACAGTATCAAAAACTTCTCGGTGACCCTTCCCATGGTTATAGGTGCAGAATCCAGCCGATCCCCTGGATGAGTGTTCATCTCTGCAGATTCATTTGCAAGCCTGTTGGCTTGCCCCCTGGGGGTGTTGGTGGGTGGTATGACTAGTCAGCTTTCAGGAAAATTCCCCCCATCTTCCTGTCTTCAAGGAGGGGCCAGAACCAAGCATTCTACTTTGGGCCTTGGGGCTTCATCTTTATCTCTCAAAGTTCTGTGCCCAGAAAGGTTGGCTGGAACATGGCCCCTCAAAGTGGAAGGCCGTAGTGAGGTGAGGTCTTACCTTCTTCTTTTTTTTTTTTTTTTAAGATCTTATTTATTTATTTGACAGAGAGAGAGATCAAGTAGGCAGAGAGGCAGGCAGAGAGAGAGAGGGGGAAGCAGGCTCCCTGCTGAGCAGAGAGCCCGATGCGGGGCTCGATCCCAGGACCCTGGGATCATGACCTGAGCTGAAGGCAGAGGCTTAATCCACTGAGCCACCCAGGCGCCCCGAGGTCTTACCTTTTTTGTACAGAAAGCTTGAGCTCTACCAGAAGTGTTTTCAGTAAGGGAATAAAGGAAGCTTGTGATGGAGTATTTTCTTTATTTTGACCACTGTGCCAGGACCAGGACAAATGACAGACCCCGGAAACTATGTGGTTCAGGGAATTGTGATCACTTCCTGTTCTCTTGTTCCCAGGAGCCCCGAGTACTGGTAGCCTGGTAAAAAAGGTGTGCTTTATTACTCTGATGCAGGGCTGCATCAGAGTAGAATGTAAGCTCACTCGCTGATGGTGGTTGCCAGTGCTTCCGTCCAATTGTTGTCTTCAGGAAAAGCCAACTTACAGAGTCAAGCTGGTGACCAAGGAATTTTTAATCCAATGGGACAAGGGAGATTCTGGATGAGAGATAGCATAATGGACCAAGGAGACCAGAAAGGAAGGATCAAAGCAGAAAGTAGCAAGTGGAGCGTGAAGGACTTGACTGCACCAGAGTGAGTGTCTTCATATGGTGGACATGGAGTCTCAGGTATATAAAAGAGAAAATCTTTGAAAAAGCCTGACCATTTGTGGGTAGTTTATTCCTTTGCTATTAATCTTCTTGAATTTCCCTCCTTCTAAATGCCTCTATTTGGACACAAACAAGGTTAGTTGGAGAGTAATATTTATTGAGGACTGACTCTGTACCAGATACTGTTTTACATGCTCGGGCTACAGCAATGAACGGCATAGAATCCCAGAGATAGAGACAGTAAACTCACACATACAGACGATAATTTCCTTCCTGGTGAGTTCTTTCTTTTTTTTTTAAATATGTATTTTTAAAGATTTTATTTATTTATTTATTTGACAGAGAGAGAGAGAGAGGGATCACAAGTAGGCAGAGAGGCAGGCAGAGAGAGAGGGGGAAATGGGCTCCCCGCTGAGCAGAGAGCCTGATGTGGGGCTCGATCCCAGGACCCTGAGATCATGATCCGAGCCAAAGGCAGAGGCTTAACCCACTGAGCCACCCAGGCACCCCTTCCTGGTGAGTTCTTGTGGAAAGAGACTATGAAGGAACAACGCTGCAGGGTGTTGTTTCTTCTGGAGGTGTCTTCCTTAGGCTAGGGTGGTCATCGAGCTCTCGTTGAAGAGTTGACATTTGAATTGAGTCCTGAATATTGTGTAAGAGCCACATTAAGTTTGGGGAAGGGGAGAGGAGAATTGGGCTTTATTTGGCCATATTAAGTTTGTGGTGGTTGTGAGACGTGAGATACAGAGCTGGCATCTGGGGGCTCACGAGGAAGGTCTGGGCTGATGGATTGAGAGGTCTCAGCAGATAGATTGTATTTTTAAAGTCACACAACTGGGTGAGATCTCAAACTCACACATTTTGGAGGTTCTTTTAATCGTGTCTGTTTGCCTAGAGATTAACTGCATATAAACATCTTATTTTAAATAGAACAGATTTTTAAGCACTGGGCACAGCTTTGGGGACATGACTATGATTTCCTGTGTGCGTATTTTTTTTTTCGTGTTTCTGAATCATGTGTACTGATTGCCAAGTTTCTCCTGCCATACACTTGATTCTATAAGACAGCATTTCCCAAAGTTTTCAACTTATATTCTGACAAATTGAAATTTTCCTAAACTCATTATAGAATCCACTCAAGTGTGCATATGCAGTCATAGGTTTCTGATCTTCAGATTTATCAAGAGTCCCTGAAATCTCTCTCTTAGTAAATATTGTATTTGAGAAGGATTGCTGGGACACATGGAAAGTGCTTTACAGTGAACTCACATCTGAGGTTCTAAAACCTTTAAGAGCTAGGAAAGAGTTGTACATATGATTTCTCTTGCAGTTATGTTGGTGTAAGGCTTTGAACTATGTGGGCCAACACAACCAAAAACCGTTAGGGCCAGTCTGAGAACCTAGGGGTTTAATTTCTGCACTGGGGCTCTTTTCCACTACCTCAGTGATTCTCAGCCTGGGCCGTGAGTTAGAATCCTGGTGGGCAGTTAAGGCAACTCACTATGCCCAGCCCCCCAGCCCCCAGCCGCCTGGACAATGAAACATAGTTTTTACACTCCCCAGGTGATGACTTTCTCATGACATTGGTAAAGAAGGCCTCTCTAAACTCTCAAGCAGAGCCAGCCCTTCCCCTTACTGTGATTGCCTTCCCTCTCTGGTTGTGAGTGCGAATGCCGCACACATTCTCTCTCTGGCCTCTGTGTTCTCTCTGCCGGTGCCTGAGACCATTGAAGCTGGACCAACCCTTCTCTGCTCTCAGCCCAATAGAATGATAACCAAAAACTGTCAATAAAATGATCTTCTTATTTAAAAGGGGACTTTGTCCAGTTTTTTTTAGGATCCGGAGATACGCTTTTGTATTTGTGCTCCGTTCTTTGTGCTGTAAATTTCTCTCTGGTGATTTGATGGTATTTTGAATGGTTACTCCCAGCTTTTTAAAGCAGGTTTATCTGTGAAATGCGGGTGGCTTCTTCTCCAGCTTGTTCACTGTTAGTGAACACATGCTTGCTTCTGTCTTGACCAGACTAGTGCTACTTCTCAAGTCATGCTCGCTACTACCTATCTTGGACAAAATAAAGACAGAAACAAGATTAAGCATTTAGAAACTCTTAGTGATTGGACAAAGTAATTTTATTTCTCAATAATAAAAGCGAATTGGGAGCTTTGATTCTTATCTTCGTGTTTTTAAAGTTTTACTTTTTGTGCTTTGTAATAGTATCAAAACCGATCCATCCTGACATATAATTTCAGAAGCCATGGACTCGATCTCTGAACCCAGTAGAAGCCGAGAGGAATAAGGACACCCCCTACTTTTTCCCAGATAAGCAGTGATGATATTCTTGATTTGGGACTATTTTGAGAGAGTGGAGTGATAAACTGTCAAGAGGTAAAGCTCACGTTCTGGCAGTGGAAATCAGCCTAGAACCAAGACTCCATTGTATTACTTTGTTTGTTTGCTTCTTTTTTAAGAAATACTTTTTTTTTTTTTTTTAAGATTTATTTCTTCATTAGGGAGAGTGGCGGGGGGAGGGGAGGAGCAGAGGGAAAGAGAACATCAAGCTGACTCCGTGCTGAGCAGGGAGCAGCCCCACCACTGATAGGACCAGGACCTGAGCCGCAATCAAGAGTTCGACACTTGAACCCCCTCCGCCTTTGTTACTACGTAACTTTCTTAAAGTTCTCTGTTTCTGATACTTTCACCTGTCCTCCTGAGGCTCCCTCTAAATTTACATAGATTTATTTAGCTCTTTGAAGTCCCAGGAACATTCTGGCAGGTTTAATGTTGGATTTTTAACCACAAGTCAAGGACTAAAGGAGAAAAACAGCTTTTGGTTTGCTTTGGCAGCTTCTGTTCCCATTTTAAAGTGAGTCTGGCCTAGTCAACTAAGCATTTCATCATTTTTTATATTCAGATGTATTTTGGCTCTACACTATTATGTTCTGGAAGATATATAATTTTCTAAAGCATATTGAGGCATGAAAACATCACTGTTGATTCCTTGCTATTACACAGTGTTTTAGGCAATCAGAGACTTCTGCTTGCTTATTCCCCAACCAGAGTATATACAGAGATCTTACAGATGGGAAAGGAAGGTGGGTTCAGTCTTTTCTTCCTGCAGAGTCCACCAGGCACGTCCCCTCCCCATTTTCTTCCTATATTATTATTTCGTGTTACAAGAATAAGGCATGCTCATTACAGAAAACTTGGGAAATACAGAAAAAAAGTTAATTTTTCCATGTTTCCAGCACCTAGAAATAAGTGTCATTTACATTTTAGTGAATTTCCTTCTCTAAATTTTTGCTTCATTAAGTCATAAAATTGTCCTGCTATTGGGAATGTAAAATTCTATGCACTTATTTAAATAAGCCATTTTACTCTGCTTATAAATATAGTTGTGTGTTCATTATAGACATGTTTAGAAAGAGAAAGTATATAAAGTATGAAATTTAAAAATCACCCAGAATTCTATATCCCAGGAATAATTTTTAACTTTCATTTGTATTATTTACTTTTGATTTTTTTAAAAGCATAGTTGAGTTCACATCCTAATTATTTTTAAGCATATATAATACAGTCATAGTCCTAGACCTAGATGAGAGAAGAGTTCGTTTAAAAATATTTGCAGTGATTGAAGTAATTCAGTACGAGTTTCAGAGATGTGAAATTATTTCTTAAGTTTCTAGGCCAAAAAAAGTGAAAAAGGCTATTATGTTGCTCTGTGTAGCTAGCTATTCTTTTTTAAAGAGAACAATATACTTTCTATTTAGTAGCTCTCCTGGAATATTGTCCCAAATGTGCTTAAAATAGTCGAGCCATTATTAGTGGTAGAAAGAATAACACTGCTATTGTTTCAAGTGTCTAACTGAAACATTTCGATGGTGAGTCAAAATAAGTGATTGTAGGTAAAGGGCAGAAGAGGGAGGGCACAGATCAGCGGAGTGTTCTCTGCCCACAGTGCCCACTGTGTTCTTCTGTCAGTCCAGTTCCTTTCTTAACGTTAAGGCTGGGAAAGCCCAGCAGTCCTTTGTGTCGTGACTTCCTTATGTCCTGAGTCCTAATTTCGATTCATCTTTGGTAGCCTAGAGTACCTGAGTCCCTCCCTCTCCTTCCCCCTCCACGACATCGTGGGTAGAATTGTGTACTCCAAAAAGATAGGTTCTAGTCCTGCCGCTGGTACCTGTGAATGTGACCGGATTTGGAAGTAAGGTCTTTGCAGATGTAACCTGGTTAAAATGAAGTCATACTGTATTAGGGTGAGCCCTGATCTAAAGATTCATGTCCTGGGGCACCAGGGGGTTCAGTTGGTGAAGCATCTGCCTTCGACTCAGGTCATGAGCTCAGGGTCCTGGGATCGAGCCCCACATCGGACTCCTTGATCAGCGGGGAGTCCGGTTCTCCCTCTGCCTGCTGTTTCCCCTGCTTGGGCGTGCGCTCTCTCTCTCTGACAAATAAAATCTTTTTTAAAAAATGAAGATTAATGTCCTTTTAAGGGGAAAACTTGGATATAGAGAAAAGAGACGGGGAGGATGCCATGTGACAGTGGAGGCAGAGATTGAAGTGATGGTTCTCCAGCTCGGCTCCGGAGACAAGGAGGTGCCAAAGAAGTAGGCTTTCCTGGAGCCTTCAGAGAGCTGTGGACTTGCCGACACCTTGATTTTGTACCGATCTCTTCAGAACCTTGAGAGTAATTTCTGTTGTTTTAAGCCACCCGATTTGTGGTCCTTTGTTAGCACAGCCCTAAGGAACCAATGTGCTCCCGAGAACACAGGTTCCTTATTCTCTGAAGTCTCTCAAGTTATGTTTTCTGAGCTTCTGTAAATGAGAGGAGGTTTTTTTGTTTGTTGTGGACCCTCTCTTTTCTCTTAAAAATCGTAGACAGTGTTCGATAGTCTTTTATCATATAGTGTTGGAGAAAGTGTAAAGCTATCCTCAATTTTTGTTCATTTTAGAAGTTCTTTATTCTGGTTAATTTCATTTATATCACAAATGAGATCGAACTAGGTAAGGGTCATTTCATTTTTGTACCTCCCCCTTCTGTCCCCCCCTACAGATGTGGTAGATTCTTTTGTTTTATATATGATATTTTTCCCCTAGTGCAAGAAAATATAACTCATGGTGTGTGTATTGTCTCTGTGTATGTGTGTGTACATAGGTAAATATGATTTTTTTTTAAAGATTTTATTTATTTATTTGACAGACAGAGATCACAAGTAGGCAGAGAGGCAGGCAGAGAGAGAGGAGGAAGCAGATGCCCTGCTGAGCAGAGAGCCAGATGCAGTGCTCGATCCCAGGACCCTGGGATCATGACCTGAGCCGGAGGCAGAGGCTTTAACCCACTGAGCCACCCAGGCGCCCCTAAACATGATTTTTTTTTGAAAGGTCTTATTTGAACAGGTTGAATCCCTGTTCTTAAATCTTGATGTCCATCATCTGTTCTCAATCTTTTCAATCTTTGTTGTTATTTCCATCTACATTTGGGAATACTTCTCAAATTTGTTTTTTGCACCCCTGGTATAAATTATTACCCTGCTGCACCTACTGTAGTTTCTCTCTTGTTGGAACATTTGTGTTTTCCTTGCAATTCTTATCTTTCCTTTGGCCATTTTTTTTTTTTTTTATCTGATCCTGGTGTCTTTTCTTTTTAGCCTGTTTTCAAAGATTCCTTTTATTGTTACAAGAGGCCATGTGTTCTTCTTGTATGCTACCAGAGATGCCAGAATTTATTGACATTTTGTCGTTTCTAGTTTCTTGAAATTTTTCTTGCTCACTTTTTCTTTTTCCCATTTACTCGTTCTCCAAGGAGAGGAAATCCTCCTAGACTGTGCCGACTGTTAGAATATGAAGACTGCTTTTGAGCTTATTACTAAAACATTTGTGTGCTAATGAAATCATTTTCTGGGGTCTACCGCTAAAAATCAGTGTCATGTGTCTATCTGCAAGCTCAGTTCCTGGTTTTTATATAATGCAAATCTATTTCCTGGAGATGGAATCTTCAACCTTCATTTCTGCTTGACTCCCTGATACACGGAGAATAGATGGCCTATGAAAATAAACAGAAATGCATTTTCCATCATTATTTTTGTCCTTATCTCTCGTCTTTGACCTAAGAGGATTTTATTTGGCAGAGCCCCATGCTTGGCCTCTCCTACTTGCTGGCAGCTTGCGTCATGTGAAGGGCTCTTCCCCCCACCCCCCACTATAGCACATACTTCCCCAATGTCCATCACCCAGCCACCCCATATCTCTCCCACCTCCTTCCCCTCCAGCAACCCTTAGTTTGTTTCCTGAGATTAAGAGTCTCTCATGGTTTGTCTCCCTGTCTGGTTTCATCTTGTTTCATTTTTCTCTCCCTTCCCCTATAATCCTATGTCTTGTTTCTGAAATTCCTCATATCAGTCAGATCATGTGATAATTGTCTTTCTCTGATTGACTTATTTTGCTTAGCATACACTCTAGGTCCATCCATGTCGTTGCAAATAGCAAGATTTTGTTTCTTTTGATGGCTGCATGGTGTTACATACCACACTTTCTTTATCCATTCATCTGTTGATGGACTTCTAGGCTCTTTCCATATTTTGGCTATTCTGAACATTGCTGCCACAAACATTCGGATGCATATGCTGAAGGGGTCTTTCTAATTGTTGTAGGACAAGACTTGCTGCTATGAGGTGGTAGCAGGAGGGCTGCCGCCTCAAGTCATTGTCTGTGTAATTGTGAATGTTGCTCAGTTTTGTTTGATTTGGAGACTATGGACAGTGGAAGAGGAGGGAGGGCTTTTTGTACCCCCTTCCAGGCAAGCAGACTAACTTTGCTTCCAGGGGTGTCGCAGTTAAACCATTAAGTGTAAACCAAAAAGGTGTGGGTTTTAACCCCATTCCCTCAGCCTTGTATTTCATGCAAGTTCTTTAATGATTTTGGCAGTAGTTGTGTGTGGGCCAGAGTTTGAGCACGGTGCGTTGTTTTTTGGTCTTCTTTCGCACTTGTGGATATTTTAGTGCAAATATGGGAAAGACTGTGTGGGGTGCTAGAGTCTGATACCAAGTAAACATTGTAACTTGAAAGTCTGATGGTTGTTTCTCCTTTCCTCTTCCAGATTTTGTATTGACTTGCAACTTAAGTCATGAACCTCTATTAATCTTATTTTCATTAGCTTTAAAGGGGATTATAAATGTATATGTTCAACACAGATTAATTGAATATTTATTAACTCAGGTAACTTGCTAGCATTTTACTTATTAATTTTCTTTCTTGCATTCTTGGCCAGATGAATTTTTCTTTCTTCATTTGATAGACTCATACTATTGAACCTCGTTCTTTTTTTTTTTTTTTTTTTTTTTTTTGCCTGTTGGTGTATTCTCCCTCATACCCAGACATATTTTATTTAAAAACCTGGAGACAGAGAAGGAGTCACAGGCATTCATTGAGGGGTTTGAATGGGCGGCTGCCCCTCAGTGAACTGCTGTGTGAGGGACGAGATGGACCCCCGGTTCTGATGTTTTTTCAGTTCGGGTCTCCAGATGTCAGTTAACAGTGCGTCACTAGGGTAGACGTGCGTAGCCCGTAGCTGACTGATGGCGATGGAAGGAGGTCAACGATTCTGAGTTGAGAAGACATAACTGTGTAACAGGATGGCTCCAGAGAGACCATGTGCCTTGCTCTTGTATTTATTTAAATTGTAATCATTAAAAGACACGTACCATCTTAACCATTTTAAAGTGTACAATTCTGTAGTGTTAATTGTATTCCCATTGCTGTGTTGCTTTAAAGCTTTTGCCTACTGAGAAGAGGTGAGGGTCTGGTAATTAGTCCAGTGCATTTGATTTGTTGAACAACCCAGCATTCGCCATGAAAAAGAAGTACATGAAGAACAGCTGAAGACATAAAAAGGGGCGGGGTGGGGGGAGAAAAGCAGAGAGGAGGAGTGAAGAGGAATAAAGCTTCGTGAGCAGTAGTCGTTACAGCAGGGTCCTTAATGCTAAGATACTAAGAAATGTAAGATTAGGAAGGAAAAGGAAAAGTACCTAAATGTGTACATCTTTTATGTAAAACAACTATGGATAATTATTTTGTGAGCCGTTGTCACTATTTTAGATACGTTAAAATGTGAGGAAGTGTGTACCCTGGGGCCTAAGAAATACAGGGAAGAGTCATTTACAGTGATGAGAAGCAGTATGTGCTGTGTCTGAAGAGAACGCTGGTGACCATAGAGGTGGCCCAGTACCACAGCCCAGGCATAGAGTGTGAAGCAGCGTCAGCCCAAGCAGCCACTGTCACCGCCACACCCCAGCCCCCGTCAGCTCTCTGCATGTGTCGCATGTCCAGGATAGCTCATGCCCCCGAGGGTGGATAATGGTTCTTTTCCTTCTAAAAGTTATTTTTAACGAGATGGCTTTGACTCTCCACCATTATGGGTTATTGACAGCGACTGACAGTCTAACAAATGTACACTGTGGAAACATGTTCTTAGCGATGATGACAGAACAGCCAACAAAATGTTCCATGTGTGAACTGCTGGCCTTTGTGTTTACTCTGGGCAAATGAGCAGTATATGGACATTTGAAACACATGTCCGTTTTTAAACTCTGTCTTGAGAGGTTGGTTGAGTTCTGTAGACCACATGTCTTTTTCTTCCAGGTGAAAAGTACCTTACAAGGGCCAGCTGTTCGTCAGTCTCCTTTCCACTCTGTAAAGTCCACGTGTGTCCACCCTCTGTCAGCCTGTAGGTTTATCATGACACACATACCTGGAATGGATCATCACCTTTTCCAAGAGGAGAATAAACCATAAATCGGAACGAGGCTTTAAAAGAGCCTAACATAAATCACTAAGAAAAATCTGTAGTGGGCTGTGAGAATATAAAAATCACCGTGAATTGTAAATAATACAGCAGGGTTCTAGAAATCATTTTACATGAAAGCAGGAATATAGTTCTTCCTCCTGCAATAAGGCTCAGAGATGTTAATAACATTGGTTGACCAGATTCTGTGGAATATAGTAGAAAGTTCCATAGTGAAAATTCTCAGTGATAATTGATAGCGGGGAATACTAATGCTTCCTTCTGTTAGAGATTACATTTACTTTCTCTTGCTTTCAGAATATCCTTAAATGAAACCTTTACCTTTTCTCATTGGCATTATCTCTTAGATAATACCATACAGATTTTTAATACTTTTAAAGTTGAAAGTGTATATTGAAAATTTCAAACATTACATTTTCTGTTAATTAAAAAGTCATTTCTCCAAAGTTAGTGATTAACTTCTGGGCTACTGATAAAGTGTCCAGAAAATCTCTTAGTTGTTTTTTTTTTCCTGTTGTATCTATTTTAATAACGTATTTCTAAGGAAAATTGATCATAAACATATAAGTTAGTAAGTTTCTAAACATGTATTGAAGCAAGTATTCTCTCCTAAAGGCATCTTCTTGGTTAATTATCCATTTTCGCAAACAGGGTATTCCTCTCTTTAGAAAGTTTTCTTTGGAATATGTAACACATGGTTAGGAGTTACATGTTCTAAGTTAAACACACAACTTTATTTTGAAAGCAGGCTGATTTTCTTTTTAGATAAAAAGTGCCTTATTCATGTCATTGGAATTGAGCAACCTCTATAATGCAGGATATAAAGAAAAAGTGTAAGATGGTACTTGTTCTTAGATTGCTTCCTAGTAGAGATCAAACTAATATTATTTTTAACAGCACTGACATTTCAAGACAATATATGATTAAGTTCTAAATTGTGTGGTTCAGGCGGCTTTTAAATGTCAATCTTAAAGAAAACTAAAGACAGGCTGCTATTACATTTTTACCCCTATTCACACATAACTGGACTGAAAACATTCTAAATATTCAGTTTCTCATAGATTAGGAAATGCTTTCTTTAATTCATTTCTAGAAGGAATTTTTTGGTTATACTAGAATAACTCTGCTTTTATGTTTTGTATTATATCTTAATTATTTCTCCAGCACTACCTTCAGTCCTTAAGAGGATTTGCTTTGGTTCGTCGTTAGGTTGAAGGTTATAAAAACAGAACTGTTTCTGCGCTACAAATGGAAGATATTTCTAAGGTGGCAATATGTGGTGTTTATTTAATAGAATGATTATCTTGTCAACTTTCAGCCCATCTGTGACAAAGCTCAAGAATACCCCCATCTAGGTTCCATTGATTTTTTTTTTTCCTGAAGTATCACGACTGACCCATGAGAAACAAATAATAGTCTTTATCTTCTATAGAACCTTTTATTATGACAAGTCTGGGTTTCTTGGAAATCTGATTCGGAGCTGATGGATCTAAAACTTCAGGTGGTAGATATATACATAGGAAGCTATCAGTGGAGAAGGCTGAGCAAGTGATTGGATGGGAAAGTGCTGACTACACCTTTGAAGCTGCATGTATAATATGCATAATTAGTATTCTATAGATTTATGGGTTTTAACTTACTGCTATTTTGACTTAAGAATGGAATGACGTATCTGTGGTCCTAGCAGTGTTTAAGGCCGCTAAAGAAATAGAATTTGACAAAACATCAGTGGTGCAGGTAGCTATTCCCTGGTCCACCATGTCCCAAATCATAAGTTTATATTCTTTAACTATGTTACTTACTAATTTAAGGATTATTGATTATAATAGCATCACTCTCTGAGAATATATATTATAAGAAATTAGTTATATTAGCTGTCGGTTTCCATGTTGCACTAAACCAGAATTGTCTTTGGTTGCTATGCTACATTCTGCATCCAATCTAGGTATATTCTCCTTTATCCATGGAGGCTATTATTTAAAGATAAATATATGTTGTCCAGTTGAAAGTAAAAGCAAAGGAAATGAAAGCAGCTGTTCCCCAGCCCATACATTGTCATTAGCGATTCTAATTTCTACTTGTGAGTTACTGTAACTGAATCCTAGAATCACGGTATTCATATGGGTCACCAGATTCTGAGGGGTCAGTGTGTGGCTACAAAATGTTTAGGTAATGGCTTTGTGGGTCCAGAAGAAGGAATAGCTGTACCAGGGCCAACAAAATAGGGACTAATTATTATATCTTCACTGAGTGAAAGTACATCACTATTAGGAATGATAAGCTCTCTTGGCTTAATGGAGCACACCATCGTAGTTTACATTGATGTGATCATATAATTAATTGCACACCTTGAGGAGGGAGAGACTTCAGATGGGGCTACTCCGGTAGAGTGGGTAATAAGAGAAAGCTAGATTCTAGACTACCTAATCAGTGTCTCATGTATGAGACAAGTCAGGAGACATCATGGACTGAGCTCTGCAAGCTGCTCAGAGTGGTGCAGATGACCCTCTCGTACCTGTTGGTAGATGTACCTTCCCGGGTTCTTGGAGCTCTCTGTTGGCCTGCAGCTATCGCTGGTATGGAATCAGTCATCACAGAGCCTAGGATAAAGGACATGATAGGTGATTTGGAGAACTGGGTCATTCCACATAGCAGCCCAGTGACAAACTAAGGTACTTAGGTTAGTGACTAACAGAAGGCACTTCTAAGTACTGATTAAACGAATAAAGGAAATCACAGAAACAGGCCAGGGAATACGGAGAACCGAAATGAGAGCCAAGTCAGCAGCTGAAATAGCTGTTCGAGTGCTCCTTTTGAATGGATACTTTTGGTGTGATATTGTAATATTTTTAAGGTTAATTTTATTTACAGCATTATTTGTATCAGCTAGCAGAGAAGCTAAACACTGTGGTTCAAAGGAACGGAAGACCACTGAGCAATCCTTGGACCTCCTCCCGGGCAAAACGTGTCTCCTGCATCTTGGGATGTGCAGTACCCAGCTCAGGGCCTTATATTCAATAAATGCTTGAGAGAGGAATGGCAACATCAGTGTAAAGCGGATACTTGTGCTGGCTCTTGAAAAGTGACTGAATTTGTAGCAGGAGGAAATCAGCCAGTTGTTCAGATGCGTCCAGCTCAATGAATAAAGGCACAGATACTGGGATGAGGTGGCTTAATTGTGTGAGACACTGCCTAGGTCAGTCTCATTAGAAGCCCATGGTGAATATCGCGGTGCTAATAGCTGATGAGAGGTTGTTCTTAAAGACCAGTTCCTAAGAATTTTGTGTTCTGTCTTTATTGAAGCCCTGCCCTGATTGTCTTGTTGGGTACTTTAGGAGAACAGGGTACTGGTGAGGACAAGCTTATGGGTTTCTTTCTTTTTACTTTTTTTTTTTTTTTTAAGATTTTATTTATTTGAGAGAGAGAGCCCGGGCACCCACGCACAAGCAGAGGAGGGGCAGAGATAGAGAGAGGGAGAAGCAGACTCCCCGCTGTGTAGGGAGCCCGACTTAGGGCTCCCGGGTCATGATGTGAGCCAAAGGCAGATGCCTAACTGACTGAGCCACCCAGTCGCCCCAAGCTTATGGATTTCATCTGCAAAAAACCATTTATTCGGTTGGCATTCATTGCATGTACACACACCCCCACACCCCCCCCCACACACACTCCTCCACCCTCCCCCAATAAGCTTCTTTGGGGAAATACAAAGGAGAATGAAATACTTTTCTACTGAGAAACTGTTACAGAAGAACATGTTGTCTCAGACTCTCTGAACTCCTGACCTACTGCCTGCCCATATGCTGTTGGTCACAAAGGGCCCCTAGCAGGAAGCAAGTGTGGTTTCTCAGCACATCCATCTTCCAGCACCTTAGAGCCTTGCCATATTGAGTGAGATTGTTTTCTCAATCAGATTGCTTATTAAAAGCTTTACCGACATGTGGTGGGTTGAATCAAATGTAAAATTCACACTCTGTCCTCAGGAAGAGGGAGCCCCTTGTAGTTGAAAGTTGGGAGATGTCATGGTGGTGCCGGTCCTTGAAAAGCACACATGCTACTCAGAGGACCTCCCAGTTCAGCAGGAGCAGTTTCCAAAAAGAACCACTTAAAAATTCTTCCCTGCTTCCTCTCTTTTCACCTCAAATGAGCTAATTATTATATGGTATTACTTTTTCCCTTCTGGATTTCTTTAAGACACAAGAGCTTGGGTTGGCTCTGTGGCCACATGTAATCACACTAGCACAATTGCTAGAAATAATTCCAACAGCAGTTGTGGCTGTAGCTTTGGTAGGAACACTAAGCACCTGTGCTTTTCTATTAAAGTGGGGCACAGGTACCTTGTGTTGAGCAAACACTGGAATTTGCTCAGACTCTAGAAGGAATAAAAGAAGGGAGAATTAGAAGTATAATCAGGACAAAAAGCAGGAAAAGTAGGGCTGCAGAAGGGATTTTTTTTTCCTTCCACAAGCAGGTAACCAGCTTAAGGAGTAACTATTTATTTTTACGAGCTAGATCTTACACCACAAATACTTTCCGATTTTGAGCCCTGCTGTAGTTTTGGCTAGGGCACTACACAGCTATTCACCTCAGTCATTCTCCTCCTAGCTGCTCTCAAGCTGGAGAATCTGAGACGGAGTGCTAGAGCAGGAGGACCTGACTCGGGGGTTGGGGAACCTGTCATTTATATCCTGTTGCGGAATACAAGCACTCGCAAATTTTTTGGAGTGCACTCCAAAGACACGGTTTTGCTTTCAACTGTGATGACACTATAATTGATCAAATATATTCTTTCCAAGAATCGTAAATTCTTATTGGAGTTTGAGGAGATGTCATGTTCATTTGTCAACATGTCACTCCAGGGACACAGGTGCAGCAAATTTATGGGGGAAGCATCTCGTGTTTCTCCTGAGCCACATCAATATGAAGCAGACTTGATTGAAAACGTGTGGCTTTAGATTACTCCTCAGATGGAGAGCAATTAAGATCTCTGTGTGGAAGGCATTTCACTGTGATTCTCCGGTTTCCGTGTCGCGCGGGCAGGGATCGGGTCTGAGGGGCCATGAGACGTTTTCGGAGACCTGCAGATGTTGTCTCAGGAAAGAATACCGAGGCATTTCTTCGCTGGCAGAGTGAATTGTGTGCATTTTTAGTCAAGTGCATGATTAACTTTGACATTTGAAAATAGAACTTCACATGAAAATAAGCATGGTACTTCTGCATGTTTAATTAAGATGTTTGGTTCCTGTCAAGGCTGATAGTTTTTTTTCCCCATGAAGGGCAATATATTCTCAACTTCTGAAATTTCAGAAACCTGTACTTAACCTTTAATCGTCATTCCATTTACATGGAAATCTGATTAACAACTTTTAAAGTTCATGAGCTCCTGGTAAATGCAATTAAGACCTTTTTGGAGTTTGTTATTAAGAGCTGGCATTTAAAGAAGACTAGGTCCTGGCTACTGTTGCTGTCTCCTCCGTGGCAGGATGTCTTAAGCAATTAGCAGAGAACATGAGGTACACGAATTGTGCTGTATTGCTTCCGAGTTAACACGGTTGGTATTTAAACAGCATGCTGTCTTTTTCCTTTCCATGACTTGCTTTTATGGTATGAGCTCATTACCCGGTGAGAATAGGGCCAGGGATAGTTCGGTTGAGCTGTGAAGTTTTCACAGGCAGGAGGCTCGGGCTCAGCTTCCCCCTCCCTCTGACGTTCTGAAGTCACGTTGACAAACATTCACTATCAAGTGGATGGGAATGAGTCAGATTAACCATCCTACTGCGTTTCCTTTTATTACACCCCACTGCTGGGCGTGGTCATCTTTCTGAGCGTTACAGTGAACAGATGCGGATTTTGCAGAGACAGGTGATTCTGATAGGCCACTTATTTTTGAAATTCTTTGGCATCAGCTGTTCAGACATTGCCCCTCCGTCCTAGGGGCAGAAGGGAGGAGTTAAATGTGTCGGAGCAGGCAGGTGGAATACGGTTTACAAATTGAGATGTGCTCTGATGTATGGAAAATGGGCGCTAAATAATTGAGAGCGAAAAGGATCTTATTGGACCATATGCTGCCAGTCTGGCAGGTTTTATTTCACTTGCTGATAGAATTGGGTTCTCTGGATGGACATAATTGCATTTACTAGGTCCTTTATTGTGCAGAACACTGTGCTTATTATCATTGAGAGGAATGACAAGAGAAAATTATGAAATGCACTACCAACAAAGGCAAATCAAATATGTTTCTGTATATGTTTATATGTTTCTGTAGTCATGAACATATATTACTTTGAAATAAAAGATCAAAATAAAACACTTGGGAAAAATTAAAGTTACGTGGGAAATCCAGTGTAAAAGAATTAAAAGTTAATGCCATAAATATCAGTAAAGTAGGCCTCTATTTTTTGAACCCTTGACTTTTTATATTTACAATAAACCAGCAACACGGTTAATTTGGTTAACCTTTCAGATTATGGGCTGACCTCGAGTGTACTAGATAAGTGAAATCATTTAATCCCATGTTTTGAATTAACATAGAACATTTCAGGGAAAATAATGTATAAAAATCACAGATTTTGTTGTAGATGTGGAAATTTTTTTCCCAGAAACAAAAGTGATTAAGTACGATTATTTTTTGTTTAACCAGGCCATCAACAGGTATATGTCATCTGGTTAGTGTCCTGCCTGAAGGATATGTATTTCATCACCTTCAGGTAGAAGAATTTTGCTTACATCACAGACAGAAATCTTTCTTATGATGTAGGAGTTGACAAAGCTGAGAAACGAGTGATATTAAGTTCTTTCTTTGATTATGAAGGATTTGACTTAAGATGTTTCAGTGTGACATGAATTTATGATAATACAGGGAAATATTAGACAAAGTGCCTTCTCATCAGGTCACATTGGGAGTTTAAGAGATAAATTCAGGGAAGTTCTGTAAACAGTAGTATATGATTAATTACCAAGTCCAGGTAACCATCTGTGGATCCTGCAGGATGGTAAAGGATGACTTAAGAGAGGTTGGTCAGAGAAGGTTTTGTGTGTTTGATAGGAGCTGAACTGGTCCTTGATGGAAGGTGGGAGTTTAGGCCTTGGGGAAGATCATTTGAGATAAGGCTAATAGGCACATATTCACAGCAGTGAGTGCTGTACGAATTTACCATATGCATAATTCATACGAAGACTGTACGATGTGATTAGATATATCGCCTGAAACCAGGTTCTGAAAAGCCTTAGGTGGGTTCAGTTGAGATCTTTGTGGATTCCTTCAAAAAGGAGCCATTTTATTTGTCTTTGTGATCACGTGCTTTGTGTCTTCAGTGCCTCCAAGCCCCATTATCCTCCGCTCTTCAGAATATTCCCTTCGAATCCTCATGAGCAGGTACTTAACAGAGTTTCTGGCACTCAGTGGGTACAAAATAAATGTTAATGGAATCTGCATCTGCACTTGTTAAATCCTAAAGATTCTATTTTGAATGAACTATAAGCAAACATTGTTTCCTATAGGTGTGTCGATGTTCACAGATTACAGATAACCAATATGAAGGAGTCCGTAGTAACTGAACTGCTAATTGAAAATTCTGGGTTGGAGACACTTAATTGAATAAACTGTCTCCAGAGAGCAATTTGGGTCTTTTCCAAGATGCATTAACTCTTTAGGGTCATTAGGGTAGCACTTATCTCATTGGAGCAGAAATTTAATAAATGGTATTCCTGTGATGTGAGTAAATTAATGTACCTCAAAAAGCCTGAAGTTTCACCATGGGGGCTGTAGTTCGACTCCAAGGAGCTCATCTGCGAATGTAAAACATCAATACGGAGCTGCCCTTTAGAGCATCTGACTTTGAATTTAGGTGACCTACTGGAGAGCACCTACTTTGTTCAAGACACTCTGCTAGATGTTAACAGAGATACAAAGGAGAGGCATGGCCTGAACTAAGAGGCAGGAGAGAAGGCAGATTAACTACAAGATCAGTCCTTGAGTGATATAAATGGCTGCGTGGGTTTCAATGAGAGTGATATCCTAGTTATCAGTTAAGATAGGTTGTGACTTCTCAGAAGGCAGAGACCTATGACATGTCCACGCAGCCATGCCCACTCATGTTTATTTTCTCAGTACATATGAATATCTGTGTCAGTATGAACAAGTATCTGTGTGTGTGTGTGTGTGTGTGTACCTATACACACACAAGTATGTAAAGGTAAAACATGAGCTAGATCATGAGAAGTATTTACAGTTTTTGCATGTTTCCCTCTGTGAGGTATAAGCGATCAATGTCTACTATTGATCTAAAATGAGTATGATAAGTATATGAAGACCAGAAAGAGCCAATATCTTTTGGAAACAAGCTCACTGGGTGTCTGATAGTGTCAATTCGGATGTCAGCTTACTACTGGGAGATTGACCTCAAGGTAGAAAAGAAGGTAAGAAAGGTCCAT
This sequence comes from Martes martes, assembly GCF_963455335.1. NCBI lineage: Eukaryota > Metazoa > Chordata > Mammalia > Carnivora > Mustelidae > Martes > Martes martes. Next base: position 88,971,597 of record NC_137899.1, read on the forward strand.
CCTACGCACCAGCGTGTGTCACATATTTACATCTAATGTGAACATAGGGACAGCTAGCTGTCATCTTAAGATTAAGGGTAAGTGACATTAAAAGATTGCTACAGAAAGAACTTTGAAAGAAGAGGATGGAGGTTATACCTCCATGAGAAGAAAAACTTCAAAGGTGTTTACCTACTTCTGCTTCCTCATACCTAGGGTTGATATCTCCTCTGGGCATATCTGAATGGAGCACCTGTAGTTTGTTAAAGGCAATCAAGTTAAAAATAATAAAATCAATCAAGTTATACTTAAATTGACTTTCTTGATCTCATTCCCCCATGCTTGATAGATGGAAAAGTTAGTAGGGGGTTACAAAAAAAAAAGGATAAACTCAGATAAGACCAAAAAAACCTTTGGGACTTATGTAAGGAACAGGACAATCTAGTTTAACCAAACAGTAGCTACATAAAAACAATTAATGGCAAGTAAGTCTACAGAGGTCATTTGGGGACTGTGGAAGGTGCTGAATAACAGTGAGGAGATCGGGTTTATTTTGCAGTCAAAGGGGAAGCCTCTAAAGGATTTGAGAAGAAGAATGAGGACATTGAGTTCTGCGTTAGCTGTGGGATAGATGGTCATGAGGCGTGTGAGGCGGAATGACCGGTTGGGAGACTACTGTAACACTTGATGAAAAAGATAATGAGGACCAGATCTAACAGGATGAGTGTAGGGATAAAAATATTTAGAAGAGGAAATGGACATGACACACATAGTATAAAATCTATAGGACTTGGCGAGTGATTTGGGCAACCAGACCGAGAAGAGTCAGAGCTAACTACAGGTTTTCATTGTGGGAGATGAGTGAAATGGTAATGGTATTAACAACAAGGAAGAGAGTTAAGGGGACTTTTCTTTCTTCCCTCCCTATCTCTTTTTGAAGAATGGTGGTGATAAAGAGTGTGTCTGCTCAGGCTGTTTGTTGACCTCATGCCTCGGCACTCTGTTCATGTCTTTGCTGTTTTCATCTCCTTATTGTGATAAGGGTGTGGAAACCAGACATGCTCTTGCAGACGATGGGAGTGCATCTGTAGAACTTGAGAGAAAGTATGCTGGTAGAGGGAGACCTGGGAGTGATCTGAAATGCCGAAGTAACTGGAATGGAAGAGAACAAGAACAAAGAGTAAGGAAATTCAGCATGCAAACGATTGGTTTGGACAGTGTGGTAGTCAGATTCACTGAAGTGAAAGTGTTCCAGAAGTCTGGAGAGTAAATACTAGCAGAAACCTAGACTTAGCCTTTGAGGTTTTATTAGAGAGAGAAAGGGAAGAGGAAAGAAGAAAGAGAAGAGGGATAACAGTGGGAAGATGATGAGGATGTAGTGATATTTTATTTACTTAATGAATAAAGTATATTTATATACTTTTTAAATAAAAATTTATAGTTTATATAAATAAAGTTTATTTATTTATAAATAAATAAACATTGCTGTGCTCCAGGCAATGTTCTAAGTAATTGATAGCATTAACTCACTCACTCCTGATGCTAGTTCCTTGGGGCAGGTGATATCATTCCTTCTGTTTTACAGTTGAGAAAACCAAAGTTCTAAGGCACAGGGAGATAATATCTTAGTTACATGGCTCTTGGGATGCATTAAAAAAAGCCATAGCAGATTTTCTGAGCCTCATCCCCAGAGATAATAACAGTCTGTTATGTGTTAAGCATTTTATGTATTTTTTCTTTTATTCTCATATTAGTTCTAGGGAGTAGATCCTGTTACCCTTATTTCACAGATGAGGGAAACAAGGCTTAGCTGGATGAAGCAACCTGTGAAGGTCATACAGCTAGTTGAGTTGTAGAGCCCTTTTCAAGCACACATTTCCTGCATTTCCATATCACCCTCTCATTTTGTGTTTCTAACGTGGGGCACATTAATCTTTATTTTTAAAGTGGTTTTCAGGGTGATTCTAATATGCAGACCAGTCTTTCCCAAATTCAAGCCCAAACTGAGAAGGGAAAGGTGTGTATTAGTTGGGAGGAAATAGGATATTGTGGTCAGAGAGGGGGATTCAAAGTTGGAGACCATGGAGATGGGAGTATTTCCAAAGGAGCAAGTAAGTTAAATAGAGGAGACATCATTGAAATGAAATCGAGGAGACTGAGAAAGGTCCTGTAATGTTAAAAGGGATCATTAACATAGTGTGAGGAAACATCTTAGTCTTCTGCAGAGTAAAGCTGAACCAGTCGCTGAAGTTTTACTTTGTAGTGGTGTTTAGAAAGTCGTGGAGCTTGGTAGTCAAGTTTGAGGAAAAGGGAGAAAGTGACAGAAATAGGTAGAATGAACTTTAAAATATGTTTGAATGAAGTGGGCAGAGAATATATCGAAATAGAAATGTGCCTTGGGGTGTTGAGACCACTTCTATGTGCTACTCTGGCATGGTTTCTTTTATTTGTCTTCTGTTTTTTCTGAGTGAGTTAAAAATAACCATCCAAATATTATAGGGTCCAAAATACATGGAGGAAAAACTGACAAAATGGAAAGGAGTGGAAAATTCAGTGGTTAAAGTTAGAGATTTCAGTACTATTTTTTTCAATAATTGATAGAACAGCTAGACAGAAAACATAAGACTTGAACAACAGGGTTAAGCATCTTGAGTGAAACTGATGGATAAGGTACACTGTACCCCACACTGTTGGAACAGAAACTATTGCACAGTGACATACTTGAGCGTACACCAGATCATGGAATAAGTCTGTTCTCTAGCCACAAGAGAATTAAATAACAGGAGGAAAGTTTGAATCTTCTTAATAAACATTTGGAAGTAAAGCAACTAACTTCTAAATATACCATGAGCGAAAGGAAAAAGACCTACAATCAACCATGTCCCTTTGCACCCTAAGAGCTGGAAAAAAGGAGAAAAAGAATCCAAAGCAAGCAGAAATAGGAAATGATAAAGACAAAAGTAAAAATCAGTGAAGTAAAACTCAGAAGATCAATTGAAAAAAAGTAATGAAACCAAAAGCAGATTCTTTGAAAAGATCAAAACTGATAAATCTTTAGCTCGATTGAGCAATTAGAAGGTATCAAAATCAGGAATGAAAGAAGAGACATTACCACATACCTTAAAGAAATTTAAAAAGCTTATACAGGAATATTATAAACAACTTTATGCCAACCAATTAGGCAATTAAAAGAAGTGGAGGAATCTTAGAAAGGCACAAAATAGCAAAATTGATTTAAGAAGTAGAAAATCTGAATTGTCCTCTGACAAATTAGTAATTAAAAATTTTCCTAAAAACAAAAACTGGAAACTCCCATAGGTACAGAGGACAAACCAATGGTTCCAGAGGGGAGGAGGGTTGGGGGCTGAGCAAATGGGTGAGAGATTATGGGAAATAAAAGAAAAACCAGAGTCCTCCAGGTAGAGAAGCCACACCGGTGTGCTATCAAACATTTAAAGAAGAAATAATACCAATCCTTTGTAAACTCGTTTAGAAAACAGAGAAATGAAAGAGCATTTTCCAGCACATCCTGTGAGGCTAGTATCAGCCTGATAAAAAAGGGAAAGATCACAGAAGAGTATGGAGCAATATCCCTCCTAACCATAGATGCAAAATTCTAGAACAAAATACGAGCAGATTGGATCTATCAATATAAAACTGTATTATGCACCATGATTAAGTGGGATTTATAAAAAAATCTGTGTAATACATAATTATTAATAGAATGAAGGGTCAAACCCACTTAATCATCTCAGTAGACACAGGAAAGCACTTGACACCCAACGATGATTAAAAAACAAAAAACTTTAGCAAACAAGGACTAGAAAGGAACTTCCTCAACCTGATGAAAGGCTCTATGGAAGAGCTGCTGCTAACAATATAAGGGAAATTTTGCAGTGTCAGGAGTGTTCTAGAATGATTGTGATGGTGGTTACATTGTATACAGTCACTTAAAAATCAATAAGCCATACACTACAGTGGGTGAATTTCATGGTACATATATTATACCTCAACAAAGCTGTTTTAAGCAATACTATAGGATAAAATCACATTACAGATATTCAAGGGCATGTGTCCTTCAAAGTGTCCTTCAGAGACTGTATAGAAATATACTTAATGGTCCTAATGCAAGTTAATTAATGTATAAATCATGGAAATTTCATCAGCATTATTTCCCCTTTCACAATTATGCATTTGAGGGTACACATGAATATGAATATTCATATGCTTCACAAGGGAGTATATTTCAAACTAAATTTATTGTCTATATGAAACAGACTCTTCCTGCGTTCCTAGTTATTGTTCATGGAACCACAGGATTTTCTTTCCTCAGATGAGCAATCTTTTGGTTATTCTTTTATTTCTCCTCCTCTTTCCTTTGCAGAATAACTGGTTAAATTTTGTTCATTTTTCCCCCTCTGCATTGACTCTCAAATGTATCCTTGATTGTGCAATCCCATTCTCACTACTTTAGTTAACCTCTTTTTCTTTTCTTTTCCTTTTCTTTTCCTTCCTTCCTACCTTCCTTCCTTCCTTTCTCTCTCTCTCTCTCTCTCTCTCCTTTCTTTCTTAGATTTATTTATTTATTTTGAGAGAGAGAGCACGCACAGGGAGAGGGGGAGAGAAACTTCAGCAGATTCCTTGCTGAGCCCAGAACCTGACCCCGGGCTTGATCTCAAGACCCTGAGATCATGACCAGAGCTGAAACAAGAGTCGGACGCTTGACTGCGCCATCCAGGGGCCCCTCTCTTTTTCTTTTTCTTTTTCTTTTTTTTCTTTATCTTGGTAGGTTTTCTCTTCATGTGTTAAGTACTTCCTTAATCATCATTTCCTTAATCATTCATTTTACCCCAAATACCATTCCTTTCTAATCTATTATTTCATAAGCTGCTAGATTCATTTATTTAAAGTATTTTTTATCACCATTTTACTGACTTATTCACAACCTTTAATTGCCGTTTACTTTCTTATTGGCTTCAGTACCTGAGCCTCGTGTTAAAGATCCTGAGAACTTTGTCCATTTACCAACTTTCCAGGTCTCTCACTGTTCATTTTGTTCTTACCTGAGCTATTTGCTCACTGCTAAAGATACTCTGAATTTCCCCAGCACCATTTCTTGGTATGTTCTATTCCTTCCACCATTTTGGTTTTTGGCTTTTAGATGTTTTAAGATTTTATTTATGTCTTTACGTGTGCCATGATCTTGAAACCTTGTTTCATTGTCCAGTTAGGAGTAGTTTTGTCCTTTGATAAGTGCTCATAGCAATTTCTTTGTCTTGATGCTTACCACTTTCCCTTGTATTGCAGTCATTCATGTGTGTGTCTGTCACTAGATAAGCATATGAGGGGAAGGACTGATTGATTGATTTGGCTTTTAACTCTTTACAAATTTTAACACTTATAAAATTTTACATATATAGTAAAATTTGTTTTGATATTAAGAAAAGATTTATTTTTGAATCATGTTTTTATATCCAACATAATACTTTGCATATTTTAGGTATTAAATATGTTTAATTAAAAAAATGAGAACTCTTTTTTGGAAAATATTAACTGGGTTTTTTTTGTTAAGAACACATCTGTTGTGGTTGGCAGGGAGCTAAACATGATCTAGGTTTTTCCTGATCAGGTATTTGGTATAGGACCAGAAAACACATGTGTGCTCATTGAATTTTTTGGTTTGTTTTTCTTTAAACACCAAGGAACTATTCACAAGATCATACTAATAGTGGTTTTAATTACACAATTGCCATTGATAATGAGTATAATTAAGCAGGCAGCCATTCCATTTGCAAAATGACTGTTTATTTTTCTTTTAGTTTCCTTACTGCAGAATATTTTAGTCCTTATACAACAGGGAAATGAAAATGCTACATTAAAAAACTGAATTTTTCTGTTTTTTTTTTCTTTGTCATTAACCTTTCATTCACTAGCAACATACATGGGGGAAATCTGATAGTTTTTAGTAATTTTAATGGCCCTAATTTTTAAAATATTGTTTCAGTTTTTGTTATATTTTCTGGAATCAAAGAAATAGTTTGATTTTGCTACCCCCCTTCTTTGGATTTCTCTTCTCAAATTCTGGACGTCCTGGTGTCCCTGGACCTAGCCTTGTCTCCTCCATCCATCGAGACTGTAGTTTCTGCTTGGGTTCTGCCCTTGCTCCATGGAAAGTAGGAAGTTCCCTCCGGGAAGAAACCAGAAGGCCTCAACTAGTTTGCTTTCAAGAGTCAAAGCTACCAGTTTCTGCCCAATTTGGTTTCTCTCCATGGCCTTCAAATTATTACTATTATTATTTTTTTGGTCTGATCTTTTTAGCTTTTATAATTATTATCGGTATAAGGGTTAGTCCAAAGGAAGTTACTTTGCTGTGCCTATAACAGAAACTCCTAGACATCTGCATTTGAAAAGTAAGATGAAAATTATAGTATTTAATATAGAAGTAGTCTGAGTTCACAGTGATTTCTTTTCACCTTATTATTGCTCCTGTCATTAGCAATCTAATTTTCAGATTCATCCTGTGGGACGAGTACAGTATGGCTTTGCTGTAAAATCATGGAACATTTGAAGTTAGTAGTGAGCAGAATTGGTTTCTTAGTGCACAGATTGAAATCTGTTTAAACTGCTCCTCTTATTATCATGAGATATCAGTGTTGTGCAAAAATTGTGATATAAATGCCACTAGATACATGTAAGTGTGTCGTCATTTATCCATAGGTGTCTTGGTGAAGAAACAAAAAACCATTCAAGCTATCATAAGAAAAAAATAAGGAAAATGTATTAAAGGCCAAAGGGATATATTGTGGAACCAGAGAGTAGAAAATATAAGATGTTATTAGCAACTGGATTTGAGACCTGTAAATTATGGAAAACTTAGGTTGCCACCTATAAATCTAAATTGGCTTTCTTTGGTTTTTCATCCACACAGTATGAGAAGGTTGCCCTAAAGAATTTATATCTTTTCATCTCCGTTGACCAACAGAGACTGTATCCCACTAATCCATTCCTGGGAAAGAGAACCCGATGGCCTAATTGGGGGTTGACTTGTCTCCCGGTAGAGTAGGCTCTGGCTGAGAGGGTGAAGTTCCATGGTTACAAGCATGGCAACCAGAGTCCACTGTGTAGGTGGGGAACAATTTTTAGATGAGGTAAGGATTTTCTAAGCTGGGAAGCTAGTGAAAGGGATTTACTATATTAACTACCTAGAAGGATCTGGATGTTTCTACTTAGATTAACATAGAAGCTGAAGACAGGAGATGTGTTCACTATAAGCTGGTAAATTCCATATTTATTTTTAGGAAACTCTGGGTGTGTGACATAAGCAGCCACAAGCAATATTTTAAATAAAGAAGGTTGAATGGTAAATGAGGGATTCATTTAGAATGATATTACCAATGCTAAACAAGTTCTGAATTGCAAAATCTTGGCTCTGCTTTATACATCATGAGATTTCTGACTAGCATCTTTGCAACTGCTAATCAAATATTACAGCAGAAGAGATACCAGACCACCCCAATTTGTATTTTCTTTAAAGCATTATATTTCTTGGCTTCTATCACAGAACCATTCAGCATACCAGGTATTCAAAAGATATAGTAAATCATAATATCCCTGGGATCTGTGGATATTCTGGTGCTTTCCAGCCATGTTTTCATAATTCTTGTCTTTGGTACTACAAATTAATACCTTTGAAGTTAAAAGACCCATAAACTTTGACTCTCATTATAGCAATTACCTGTACTTAAAAAGAGAAAAGATATGAAGGAATTTAGAGTTAACAAGAACATGGGATAATCTTCTGTAGGTTTTCTATGGATAAGATATGATTGCTAACTCATATAATGTTCCAGAATTCCAGTCTTGGGTGATTTTCCCCAGGCAAAAGACAATGTGTGTGGCTTATTTCTGCTCATAAAAATGGAGATTTGAACCCATAGGTAATGGTTTAGAATGTTTATGTACAATTTAGAAGATGGAGTACATTATTCACAATGATGTGGAATCACCAAGAAATTACACGGTTGTATTTTAATACCAGGTGTCTGACGTTTGTGTCAAGACTTGGTAGTAGACGATTTTGCCTAATTCAGACAAATTTCAAGCATCTTAGAAAAAGGAGCTTTTTTGTTCTTTGAGATATTAAAAAAACACTTTTTACAGTTTGGTGTCAAAATAAGACTTTACCTGTTTTAATGCAGTATTTTCCAGCTGGTGGTAAATGATATTAGGAAAAAGAACCAAATACAGTGAAGGAAACAAATATGGCAAAGCTTTTGATTAAAATCATAGTTATCCCTTTTTTATTTCACTTGTATTATAGATTTTTATACTGAAGGGTCATTTACAGGGCTCATTCTGTTTTGGAGAATATTTCTAACATGTGTATTAAAAACATATACATCAAGGCTTCCTACCACATTTTGTAAAATTCAGTGATTCACTGTATATGTATTTCATTTTCTGGTGTGTTTCATGGCTCTATGATGAAAGTAAAGAACTGTAAAAATTGGGGTGGTCGGGTGTCTTTTCCTTAAATGATAAGTCATCACATCAGATAGTTTTTGATGAACACTTCTTTAACAGTGTATCAGATGGGTACTGTAGGAGCTCAGAAAAGGGGACAGCTGGCCTAAAGTGGCTTGAGAAGGAGTCATTGGAGAGAAAACATTGGAATTGGTTTTGGGGGATGGGTTTGTTAGGGTATCGAGGAAAGAGGGTAACCTAGGCCAGGCATTCCAAAAATGAGAGGGCCCAGGCATGTATATTCAGGGAAGAGGTAAGTAGTTGATTCTGATTGAGTGCTGGGTTCATGTTGTGGACACTAAGATATGATCAGGAGTAGATACTAAGGTCAGATTGGTGCAGATGACAAAATAGCCTTAAGGTGGCATTGGCAACAGGGTTTTAGGAAAACCACTCTGTTTGTGGTGTATGGGAGGGACTGGAGGAAGAAGAGACCAGGGGCAGACAGTGAGAGAAACTACATGAGTTGAAGTTGATGGCTGTGAAATGGATGGGTGGGGACAAAATAATAGAGAGTTGGGAAAGACTGATGCCCCAGGGTACTAACTCCTGCATGGGTACAAAGGTGAGGGGAAGTGGCCAAGGACTGTTCTGAAGTTTTAAACCCAGAGGCTGGGGGGCACCTGGGTGACTCAGTGGCTTAGAGCCTCTGCCTTCAGCTCAGGTCATGATCCCGGGGTCCTGGGATCGAGCCTCACATTGGGCTCTCTGCTCAGCAGGGAGCCTGCTTCCTCCTCTCTCTCTCTGCCTGCCTCTCTGCCTAGTTGTGATCTCTGTCTGTCAAATAAATAATAAATAAAATCTTAAAAGAAAAAAAAAAAACCCAGAGGCTGGTAAGAACGAGAAACCCCTCACAGAAAGAAGATAGAAGGAATTACCCATTTTATGGGAAAAGGATTTAGGTCTCAGAATTTAGGCTTGACTTCATCCGAGAAATGTGAGAGAAGATCAAGTGTGCTGTCACAGAGGTGGGACTGGAACATGGGAGGGAAGTCAGGACTGAACTGTATCATGGTCACAGAAATACATGTGAGGGCTTCTTTGTACGTTTGGAACCTAAGGACAGAAGGGAAAAAAGATCATAGAGAATGAGGACCAAAGCAAGATTTTTGGTTAAGAAGGTAGAAATAGTATGTGTTTATCGAAAGTAGTGGAGAAGCCAGTGTATAAGACTAGATAATAAAGTAAGAGGTGATATTTAGGAGGACTTTACTGACTTGGAGAAAAAGAATGGCGATGTTGAATTACCTGAGTTTTAAGGATGCTCATCAGGTAGGCCCTGATGAGTCAATATTTTACTGTACAAGGCCAACCATTGAATTCTAGGAGAAGCAATACCTCAAAAGAATTCCTGGTTTAGTGTATCTTCATGCTTTGGTAGAAACCTATTTCTGTCATACTGATTGGTATTAAAACCAACACTTGAATGAAAACAAGTTCCTTTATAGACATCGTTCTGTGAGCCTATCAATTTGAAATTCTGTTCTGGTTTACTAGCCTTCTTGGTCACAAATTCCCACAAACTATTAGCATCAGCTCTAGATCTACCAAGTAATTGAGTGCCAAATCTACGAAGTCATCAAGTCCCTCAGTTGAGTCGTTACTGAAGTCAAGACCCAATTTAATATTCTCCTTGCCTCTTGGGCAGTTTGGATGACATATTAGCAGAGATGGTATTTGTCAGTGTATTACTGTATCACTGTGCTGAATAATGTTCTGGTAGCCTCGTAAACATATTAAGAAAAACACTGACCAATCTGTTAATATGTTTTATAGTTTCCCAGTGAAATCTCCTTTGTATAGAAACTTAAATAAGTCTATTTGCTGCCACCCATAGCCTTTCTCATTGGGAGATTTAATGCTTTCAGTAAGAGTAGAGTGTCGTGGGGATGAGCCAGGCTACAGAGTCAGCTACACCAGGGTTGAAATCCTGGTCTGTTGTTCCTTAATTATAAGACCTTAGGCTAGTTTTATTTATTTTTTTCCTTAAGACCACATACATAAGTTCACAACAAAATCGAGGGGAAGACACAGAGATTTCCCATTAATTCCTGCACCCACACACAGATATAGGCTACTCTCTCAAACCTCTAAATCTGTTTCTTCATCTCTAAAATATACATAGTAGCTCTGGCTTGCTAGATTGGAAGATCAAATTAGGGTCATTTTCTGAACATATCTGATACTTAATAAGTATTTAGTAACACGAATGTGCTCATAACAGACATAATTGGCTTTAAAACTTGGGACAGCATCATGCTCACAGAGTGGTTCATAAATGCTTTTGCTGATAACATTTAATATGGTCCTCAAAGCTTTATTGAATGAGTATGCAAATGAATGAATATACACCTGCAGACAGGAAGAAACACTTACTGGAACCTGAGTCTCTGCAAAGCTTTTATTTCAGTCATGGGTAGAATTGCTTGCTTACGTCTTCTTTTTTTTTTTTTTTTTAAGATTTTATTTATTTATTTGACAGAGAGAAATCACAAGTAGGCAGAGAGGCAGGCAGAGAGAGAGAGGAGGAAGCAGGCTCCCTGCCAAGCAGAGAGCCCGATGCGGGACTCAATCCCAGGACCCTGAGATCATGACCTGAGCCGAAGGCAGAGGCTTAACCCACTGAGCCACCCAGGTGCCTGCTTACATCTTCTGTAACACTTGATTATCCTGAAATTTTAAATGTGGCAGGTGATTACAGAAATGAGTTGATATACTTAATCCCACATTAGATAGTCTTAGGAACCATGGTGATCTCTCTTCCAGATCTGCTACTTTCTTTCACAACAGTGGGAACTTTTTAGAACACTCATCTTGGAAATACAACAGCTGGGGTGCCTGGATGGCTCAGTCAGTTAAGCATCCGGCTATTGATTCTAGCTTAGGTCATGATTGCAGGGTCATGAGATCAAGCCCTGTGTCAGGCTCCAAGCTCAGCCTGCTTAAGATTCTCTCCCTCTCCCCTGACCACCTCCTCTTGCACACCTGTGTGCACACTCTCTCTAAAATAAGTAAATAAATGATTTTTTTTTAAAAGAAAGACAGACAGCAGCTGATTCGAGCCCAAGCCCTCCCCTCCTTGAGACTGAAAGGGGATCAATTTTATAAGTATTACCCATTGGCACTTGTGATTTAAAAAGCTGTTGGTTTTCTTGCTTTGAAGCTGTCAAGATGAGCAGTGGCCCTAGAAATTATTTGTAGGTTAGCGCCTCTTTTTTTTTTTTTAATATTTTACTTATTTATTTGACAGAGAGATCACAAGTAGGCAGAAACAGGCAGAGAGAGAGGGGAAAGCAGGCTCCCCGCTGAGCAGAGAGCCTGATGTGGGGCTCGATCCCAGGACCCTGAGATCATGACCTGAGCCGAAGGCAGAGGCTTAACCGTCGTAGCCACCCAGGCTAGGTTAGCGCTTCTTAGCCTGCAGTGGCTCATGGTGCCTCTTAGTGAGTTTGTTAGAGTCACCAGAGTCACTTATTCCCCTTCACTATAGAGTGAGGAGTGTGACATGGTCTCCTGAGTGAGGCCCCCAGGGTTCATGCTGCAATCCCTAAACCACTTCCTTATCTGTAACCTGAGAATTCCTTTAATCAAATGCTGTACTTTAAGTAAGATAATACATTGAAATTAGCCCCTTGCCTACAACATAGTAAGCCCTCAGTAAGTACTGCATCATTGCTGCTGACATTGCTGCAATTGGCAGTTATGAGGGTTTTTTATTTTTTAAGATTTTATTTATTTATTTGACAGAGAGAGACATGGTGAGGGAGGGAACACAAGCAGGGGGAGTGAGAGAGGAAGAAGCAGGGAGCCCGATGTAGGGCTCGATCCCAGGACCCTGAGACCATGACCTGAGCCAAAGGCAGACGCTTAATGACTGAGCCACCCAGGCGCCCCAGTTATGAGGGTTATAAATGTTGGTTAACTCTCTTGGCACAGTACCTGGCACATAGCAGAACCTCAAGAAAAATGTTCCCCTTTACCCCCATGATCAAATGCCTAACATCCTATTCTCAGTTTTGGGTGTAGATGGCAAATAGATGACTTTCTGTCTGTACTGAATCATTCCTTAGATCTCCAACTAGAAGTATGAATAGCTAGGTTAATATACTTCTGAATGTCAACGATGAGGCTTTCATCATTTTAAATTGCTTTTCTTAGTAGCCCGTCATAAATGTGTGCATTAAACTGTTTATCTGATTGCACAGATGCTGTTGACTGAGTACTTGGATATGAAAAATACTCGTACGGCCTCTGAACCATCGGCTCAACTAAGTTATGCCAGCACTGGACGCGATTTTGCAGCCTTTTTTGCCAAGAAGAAACCTCAAAGACCAAAAAATTCTCTTTTTAAGTAAGTATCTCCCTGATGGTAAGATAGCAGGCATCAGGAGTGTTTGATCCGAGTGGGATGATTCTCTACTGTTTCAGCAACCAGTGCCTCACCCAGTGGAAACTGATTTGAAGCAATTTATAGGAAGTGAATGTATTTTTTATTTTGTATACCTTTGTTTTCTGTAAGAGAAAATGGCTGTTTTGGAATATGGTTAGTGGACTGTCTAGGACTTTTAATAAAGATTTTGGAATTTATTTCTGTGGTGTTTTATGTAAAATGAAGGGAAATGAAACTTGCCAGTTGTTTCTGGGGACTTTTATATGAAATGAAATACATCAGCTTTCAGATTATGTCAGATTTCGGCAACAGGGGTAGTGGCTAACGCTGAATCCTAAGTCCTAGCGAAAGCATGAAGCCTTTTTCATGGATTGTCTCATCTACTCATTACAACCTTATGGGTCGGGGTCTTATTTTTAATCCTTTTCTTGCACATAAAATCGTGAGACCCAAGCGAGGTTAAGTAACTTATGTAAATTCACATAGCTAGCAGTTGGTAGAAGCAGGATTTAAGTCTTGGTCGATCTATGTGTTCTTCTGAGGCGTCGGGAGATAACAGGTTAAGCAGTTGTGCCTGTAAATCTTAGCATATGAAGTGACTACAGAAGTATTATCTCTGTGTTTTGAATTCATTATTTTTGAACGGTTGAAGCTCCAGTATCTTTTATTGATTCACTTTTGAGATTTGTTTATATCATAGATTCATAGAGTTCTTAATCACTACTGGAAGTTTCAACAGGGCGTTCATCTTGTGATCTAGAGGAGAGGAGATTGAGTGTGCCTGCGTTGGAATAAAATGCATTCTGTGTATTGAGTGCATTCTTTTTTTATGTTTTACTGTTTTGTTCGGAGCACAGATGCACTAGTAGTTAAAATGCTTTAGTCCACAGGTAACACAGGCCCCCATTGGAAAGTTCTTACCTCATGCAGTAAGAAGGAATGAAGAGGAGTCTGGAATCCGACAGTGCATCATCCTCAAGGACCCAACCCTTTCATTTCATGCCTTTGGTCCCACTCCAGTATAATGGTGAAGCCAAGGAAAGGATGTGATTCTTCTGCAAATTTTGTTTTTGAAATTAGTAGACTGTTTTTTAATATCACTTTACAAAAAAATCAAGTAGACAAGACAAAGAATTCTCTTACGTCCCCCTTCCTCAGAATTTCTACTTATGTTAACATCTTGCATTCGTTCGTCTGGTACGTTTGGTACAACTGATGAACTGATATTGATCATTATTAACTAAAGTGCGTTGTTTACCTTCTAGTTCACTCTTTGTGTTGTACATTCTATGGACCTTGTTAAATATGTCTTGTCATATATGCACCATCGTGTTATCATACAGAATACTTTTGCTGCCCTCAACATCCTGTTTTCCACTCATTCCTCCCTCTTTTCCCCACCCCTTGAGCCCCCGATAATCACTATCTCTGTGGTTTATCTTTTCCAGAACGTGTTATAGTTGGAATCATACAGTGTGTGGACTTTTCAGACGAGCTTCTTTCACTTAGCAATATGCATTTAAGGTTCTTCGTGTCTTTCGTGGCTTGATAGCTCATCTCTTTGTATTGCTAAATAATATTCCATTGTGTACATGTACCTTGGTTTTTTTCCATTCAACTGTTGAAAGACACCTTGGTGGCTTCCAATTTATGGCCATTGTGAAGAAAGCCACTATAAACATGCAGGTGTTTGTGTAGATGTAAGTTTTCTGTTCATGTGGAGAACTACCTAAGAGAATGATTACCAGACCATATGGTAAGATTATGTTTAGCTTTGCGAGACACTACCAAACTGTCTTACAAAATGGCTATACCATTTCAGATCTTTTTTTAAAATTAATAATTATCTCTTTATTAATCTTTTCTGCCAGTGACAAAACCCCCTGCAAGTTTCTCTCAGGTCTTGGGATCAGGTCTTACGCCCATTCCTATACCAGTCCCTGGCAGATCACAGTGATTATCTTAAAACAGTCAGGGGTCTTCTCCGGTGATAGTGGTGGGCTGGAGAGGAACCGCTTTTCCTCAGCATTCAGCTGTTGGAAGAGGGAGCAAAGAAGCTGAATGCCCAGATAGAATGGGGGCTCTCGCAGCAAACAGGGAAGGTAGTGAAAGAGAAAACGTGGTTAACGAAGACGGCCCGAGATGCTGCCTAATCCTTGGGCTTTTGCTTCGCTGGCTTGTTTGCTTGCTTGCTCTCTGGCGTGCTTCTCTCTCTCTCTCTCTCTCCCTCTCTTTCTCTCTTTTTCTTCCTGTGGTAAATCTCGGTGTACTGCAGAAAGCAGGTTGTAAGGTGTTTAGATTTCATGCTCTCAACCATCACCCTTACCATTCAACCTCAGGCCACATGTACATTTTTCCACATTTTTAGCCTATCCTAAAGTTGTGGTACTGAAAAACATATAAATTATCGGAACCAAATAAATGAACTTAAGTCATTGTTAAACATTCACTACTGTTGCATAGTAATAGAAACTCACCACCCACACCGAATTAGACCATTCTTACAGATTTGCCTGCTTCTGGTCTTGGTTCTCCCATTAATGAACCATGCAAACCAGAGCAGGTCTCCTGTCGCAGTGGATCTCTGTGCCTTTGGCTATAAAATAAGGAAGTGAGACCATATCATCTCTAGGGCCTCTTTTACTGTAAAATTTTAGCAATCTGTGAATTGTAGCAAACATACAGAGGGTTTCCTGAGTAGCAAAAATGCATCAGGTCATAAAGGATTAAGATTTGGGTGAGCTGTAATCTGTTTTTATGACACCCGTGAAGGACTTTATTACTCTCTTTAATTGCCCCTAGCCAAGGTTAATTAAGTGTGTTTAAGTTCTCGTTCTAGCCCGTGTGCCTCTCTATTCTTGGCTCAAGAGTTCATTTCTTTTTCCCTTGCCATGTTTGATCAATAGCTGTCAGCATGCTCTCCGGAGGTCAGCGACTTCTCTCCGGCACTTGACTGGCAGGTGGCACTTTTGAAGGACTGCACGCTCTGCCTTCCTTCTGGCTGCGAGGGCCCTCTCAGTTCTTGGCAGGGTGCAGAGGAGAGGATCAAGAAACCCAAGGGTCTCCCTCAGACTGATATTCATCTTCCTTGTCAAAGAATGGGGAAAAAAGGTGTAATTAAGAAAGTGGTGGCGTTCCTTTTCTGTTGCCAGAAACCTATGCCATTATCCCTGTTGCTCTTCCGTGATGTTGCTGTTGACCACTTAGCGGCAGTCCTTCTCAGGAGGATTCTTCCTGTCAGCCCGTTCCTCTGACTTTGAAAAATCACGGGCCTGAAATGGAATTTCTTAACACGTCAAAGGGTTCACTGTTGCTACGGTCTTTGGTTCACCTGTCCCCCACCCCCCCCTTCCCTGCTGTTTCTCTTAAAACTGTGATTTTTTTTTCCTTTCTTTTTTTTTTTTTTTTTTTATTCTGGGGTTGTTTTCGCCTTTAAGAAACCTGCTCGATATCAGGCGCCTGTCCTCCATGTTGCTGACCTCTGAAGTGATTCCTGGGATGAACACACACTTTGTCCCCTGAGAGTTTGGAGAGTATTTCGTGTTGTAGGTGGCAGGTCAGAAACCATTTAGAAATTGTACTGCTTTTGAGGACTTTTAAGGAGAAACCATTGATGCCTTCCTCGTTTGGTGTCTGAAGCAGCGTTGCTAGAGCATGCCTTCTGTGCTAGTTCTCTGACCAGGGGAGTTCAAGAAGCAAGATGTCCGCCCTGTGGAGCCAGTATTTCTGTGGTGCCTTATGAACTGGAGAGAAGCCCATTAGAATGACTTCATAGGATACCCTTATCGCATGTGTGTAGGGATCCTGGCAGAGGGTCTGGAGGCGACAGATGAGAGTTCCATCAGCTGAAATGAAGAAGGAGCAAATGATCCAAAGGCTGTTGTGGAGGGGGCGTTAGCCAGGAATATTGTTCCTAAATCAAGGTCTGTGGCAGCCTGCTCTGGCCCTTTCATGGGAGAGCCAGAATGTTTGGGGCCGCGAGCATTAGGGAGCACCCCACAGACTGGAGTAGAACACTTTTGGACTATGTGGCTGGACACCGCCTGTTGGGTGACTGCCTTTTGGTTTACCCTGCGTCTCTTCACAGGTTCGAGTCGTCCTCCCATGCCATCAGTATGAGTGCCTACTTGCGAGAGCAGAGGCGGGAGCTCTACAGTCGCAGTGGAGAACTCCAAGGTAGGTGATTGACCTCTCTGGAAAAATGAGTTTCTGGAGGAAGATCTGAAGTGTCGGGCACATATGAACTTGCAGTTTGCCTTCACAGGATTCCTTCAAGATAGCAAAGGTTTAAAGACTTGATAAACTGTTTCTTCTGTTACTTCCCAACATCGGCTGTCAGGCAGCTAAAGCCATTGCCATGGCCACAGATTTTATAGACCTGCTACCAGTCAAGTGAGAACTCAAAGCTTAAGATAGGAGGTCAGTCTCTTCGTGCTTAAACATGGCAGACACAAGTCCAGTCACAGTCTTGGGGAATGCCAGTCTTCTGTGGCTGTCACTGTTACACTTGTGCTTTCCATACCTTCTAGAATGTAGCAGGAGTACCTGGGATTGGGAGAAGGGTAAATGCAGCCTCTGTCATTATTTAAAGGGAAGAAAGGTGTCTCTAAGTGAGACGTTGTAATCAAGCTAGCTTTGATATACAGGGTATTTGATACCCATATGTCGTTCCTAAAGAGGTGTAACCTATAGAAGAAAATCCTTGAGAAAATAAATCGTAAGCAAACTTTATTAAATTAAAAATCCAATAACATTTTCTTCTGTGACAAGAAGGATGCTAATCATGGTAAATGCAATCAGTTTAGAAAGATTTATGTAGTCCTGCTGAGTGCCTGCCATTCTAGGCATCGAAGGGAGTGGAGGTTGAATAGAAGGGAAGAAAAGATCAAGACTTAAGATCCAGCTATGCAAGTAAGGCATGAATATCAGTAACAGTGCCAGGAAGTCAGGGCTAACAGCCACGTAGATGATGTACATGAAAATGCTCGGGAAGGTGAGAGAAGGGAGTGATGATTTAAATTATTTTAAAACTATAGGCTTCCTGTATAAGGGATGCATGAGAACCCTTCCATTTGGGGGATGCATTAGAGGCACTTGAAATATTTTGCAGTGAGTAGCCTACACAATTAAATATTTAGTCTTCAGGATTTATCAGGTTTCAAAACACTATGCAGCAACTGGCCAGAACTTTCTGGATTTAAAGACTACCACCCAGCCATTTCTACCTCCACCTTTATTATTAATCTAAATACCTGTAAATTTTTCCAAAGATGGCTACTCTGCTCTCTCATGCCTATACCACAGTAATAATCCCACAGCTCATGGGTAGAGTTACCAGAACTAAAAGCCTAGAAATGTGTTTGAGGATATAAGGAAAAGGAAAGTAGCCTGCCAACATTTTATTTAGTAGTAGCGTTGCTCTACATTGTTGGAAGCATGAGCTACATGGGTACAGGGGGTAGTTAGGATTGGAGCATGTCAAGGAGCGAAGGCGGAAGGTGACCCAGGCTCTAGCAAGCAGCTGCTTCATGGCAGTGTGGGGTGGACTGAGAAGCTTGGAACAAATGCTGGTGACTGAGCCCACGTTCCTGTAGGACTGATCGTACCCGAACTGTCACTCGGGCTGCAGCTGATCGGTCAGGGCTAGAGCGATCCTCCCTAAGCAGTATCCTTACTGTAATTGTCGAGTTAACATCACGAAATTTTACATTTACCTCCGTAGTTTTTCTCCACTTGGTTTGTAGGACATGCAGTTTCTTTAATGGGGACAAAACAAGCCTTTCTTTTTTTCTTTTAGATCATTCCGCTTGTTACTCATCAGTACACTTAATGCTTTAGAGCAGTTTTAGGCTCACAGCAAAGCTGAGTGGAGAAAGAGCAGAGGCTTCCTGCATACCCCCTGCCCTGACACATGCGCCGCCTCCCTTCATACAACATCCCCGCCACAAGGATGCCTTTCGTTTGACACGTAGAGATGAAAAGGTAGACCACATAGTTAACGGGACAACAGAGCAACCTGTCATTCATTCAGATTCGAGCATAATTAGTCAACCAAGACAGATGACTGATGGTAGACTCTCTTCTTCTCTGTGCTCCCAGCCACTCAGAATGGCTTTTCCACCAGTAGCCCCGGTGGTCCACGATCTCTGGAGAGACCCTGGAGCAAAGCAGTGACGACGAGGAGAGGGTTCAGGGCCCAGATTGCCAACCCTTATAATCTAGCTCCCCATTTACTAGTTTCATAACCTCTTTGCCTCTGTTTCCTTACCTGTAAATGGGGACGGAAATAACAGTACCCACCTCACGAGGTTGTTATGAAAGCTTCGTTGAGGTAGGTGATGCGCAGTGTTTAGAAAAGTGCTGACCAAATAGGGAGTGTTAGGTCTTCCTCCTCCTCCAGCCCCCTTGTTCTCGGTCGTCCTGTCACTTCAGTTTTGTCGTCCTTTTGTCGTCCTTCTCTTTGTCTCTTTAGCTAAATCTACTCCACTTTCCAACCTAAATTCAGTTGTCACTTAGTCTGATGACTAAGTGTCCCCCACCCCACGATCAGTGCTTACTTGTTTGAGTGTACCATGAAACTCTTAAGTTCAGGAGAGAAATACTGTTTTATTTACTATCCTTAGTGCAGGGCCTGGTATGGTAAATATTTAGTAAATAATGACTGACCCAGCGACAGAACCAATGAGGGCGGTTGACATCAAACGTGGGATAGAGAGCTCAACGCGGAGAGACAGGAAGGGCCCCGAAGGGAGATGTGGCCACTGAGAGGCAGTATTGGCTTCGGAGGTTCGGTTAGTTTTTAAGTTAGGGAGAAGGAGAGGTTGTGTGTAGATCTGGTTTTGTTCTCTGCAGTCCTCCGTAGCTTCATTAAGTTGCCACTGAGCTGTCTGGCCTAGGACAGGACTGCTGTGTATAATTGAGAAACATGTCCAAATCCAACTACATTATGGAGAAAGTTTATTCTGTGAGGGTGGTTTATTGAAGAATCTCTGTAACTGGGAACTTTCTCATTTTTCAGAAAGTTAATTGAATTATGGAACTATATGTGATGGTATATTTCACTTACCAGTGTTCAGCAAAATAGGATTTATCTCCGGTTACAAGGAAGAATGTAGTCAGCAAACATCTCATGTTCATAATAATCATTAAAAAATAATTTTAGCTGAGCTGACAGATCACATGCATGGTGAGAGAAGAGCTCCACTGACGAGTTTCTGTAAAAGTTTGATGGTATTTCATTGAGGAGCAGAAGTGTCTCTGATGAATGCTTTTAACAGTTCAGCAGGAAAAGGGGAAAATCACACCTATTTTCCATTAAAAAACCAGCCAGCCTTTTTCAGTTACTCTATTCATCTGACTTGTCCCCGGACCATAGTGAGATCAGCATTTCAGTTTATCCTTGGAAAGGTATAATAGCAAGTAGTTCAGTCCAGTCCCGAGGGGCTGGCAGAAGACTTTGTCTCTCCTCTCACAGCCACAGAGCTGCGGCCTTCACTTGCCAGTAGTTTGGTTCAGGGGTCAACTTTTCCTTCTGTGGCAAAGAAAATCCACCAGAAAGACCATCAAAGTCACATTAGAAAGCTCACATTTTATAAAAGTTAAGTTTCTCCCAACATTTTCAATTCATCACACAATTAAAAATGTTACTCAACAACACACAAGGGGAGCAAAGAACATAGAAATGAGATTTCTTTGGTATCATCAACCCATCTCAGTTGGCTCCGTTCAGGTGCAGATGGTTCATTAGCCAGTGTGTTATTGGCAGCTGGGCCGAGGAGGGGGGGATGCTCTTTCAAAGTGTGCAAGAGAACAGGTGGAAATCGAACTTGTGTGTCTCCATTAATCAGAGATGTCCTGTTGCTTTGAGCATCTCCACTGCTCCATTGTGCTGTTTAGGCATCCGTGCCACAGGTTAGAAAGATAGTAGTTTTAACGAACATTTAGCTTGAATATGGCTTCTCAGGTTTAATGCGGGCTTCTTTGGGGGAATAAGGTAACTGATGAACACTATCTAAGGAGCATTTTTTTTCTTTTTTTTTAATTCTTGAGTTGGAAGATTTACTTCTTTTTTTTTTTTTTTAAGATTTTATTTATTTAGGGGTGCCTGGGTGGCTCAGTGGATTAGGCCGCTGCCTTCGGCTCAGGTCATGATCTCAGGGTCCTGGGATCGAGCCCCACATCGGGCTCTCTGCTCAGCAGGGAGCCTGCTTCCCCCTCTCTCTCTGCCTGACTCTCTGCCTACTTGTGATCTCTCTCTCTCTGTCAAATAAATAAATAAAATTTTAAAAAAAAGACTTTATTTATTTATTTGACAGACAGAGATCACAAGTAGGCAGAGAGAGAGTGGGGGAAGCAGACTTGCCGCTGAGCAGAGAACCCGAAGTGGGACTCGATCCCAGGACCCTGAGACCATGACCTGAGCCGAAAGCAGAGGCTTTAACCCACTGAGCCACCCAGGTGCCCCTCTCATAAGCATTTTTTTTAAAAAGGCCTCAAAATACTGGTACTCATGACCAAAATAAGCTCTTATATTACTCGGTCCCACTGTGCCATGGTTTTCTCATTTGCCTGTGCAATTAAAACTCTGGAAAAACCAGAATAGCTGTAATTGATTTAAATTAAAATGGTGCTTTAAAAAATTCAACATCGTGGAATTGGGAGAACTGCACCCACTTGTTTATCTCTTGTTTTCTTGGTCCCTCCAGTCTCACTGTTCCCCCGATTTGGCTCCTCTCAAGGTCACCAGCGATCCCCATCTTGGCGGATTCAGTGTTTGCTTCCCTGTGTTCATCTCACTTGATCTTCTGGCCAGCCATGTTCCTTTTTTCCTCCACATGTTGGAGTGTCTCAAGGTTTGGTGCTGGGACCTTACCTGTGCTCACTCTCTAGACTCCCCCCAATATCTCAGCCCAGATTGAGTTTTGCTTAGTGCCTAGGTGCAGGTGACTTCCAGATTGGGTCTCCTGCCCAAATCTGGTTATTGTTTCCTGACCTCTTCTAGCATCCTACCCACTCCCTACCACCATCCTATCATTCTTTCTCACATTTTTAAAAAATTTTCCTCATAATACTTAATTTCTATATATCTTTCTCACTTGGTAAGTTTCTGCACTTGCCTCTGAAGTCTTACTCATTAGTGCATTCCAGTGCCTGTGACAATGCTTGGCTTGAATTAAGCACTCAAAAAGTATAGGAGGGAGGAGGCGCTGTCCTCAGTATCTCCTTGTTTGTAGGCACAGGCCTACTTACATGAGAAAGCCTAGTGGGAGGCTTAATATACAGAGCAGGAGTCCTGTGATTTGTCTCCTTCATTCATTTTTAAGATAATAAAACTCACGAATGGCTAGAGCACAGTAATTGTCAATGATCCAAGTAGAAATGTATTACTCAGTTTTGCTTACAGTTTCTTTTCTGTCTTGGGGCTACTTAGTACTTCTGTTTGTACTCAATAATACTACCTTTAGAGTGCTATTTTTATTCCCATTAGTCTAATGAGTGGCATTTCTATAGCCCTGACATTAAAATATTCTGTAAAGCTCCAACCACTTGAGAATTGACTTCTCTAAGAGGATTTGCTTTACATGGTAAATATGGAAGCACTGGCATCAGGGAAAACTGGGCTCTTATAGTGACTGACCTGAATTTTCTGAGTTTTTCTCTCTAATGGGTTGTTGGTGACTGGGGTTGTGAATACCTAATGATATCATATGTAATTAATCTGTTTGGAGGTACCTCGCCTTAAGGTAGGGTGATATTTGAAATACATTAACCATGAGCAGATTATCCTTTTTTACAAAAGGATTTATAATAGAAGTCTCTCAAATAGCAAGCTTTTCTATAATGGAGCATTTAAAGCAAGATTCCATTTATGCACACATTTTCAGGGACATTTTGGCTGAAGTGAGGTACAGCAATTTTATACTCATCCTGCACATTTGTTCCACAGCCTTAAACATAAGAAGCTCTTGTAAAGCTTTATATCTTGAAATACGATTAGAAAATTCTTTGTAGTCTTAAATTTTGTGTAATGACTTTGTTAATAACTATGTAGCAATATGCAGGGGACATGAAAAAATACATTTTTTTCTTCTTAAAATTGCATATAATTATTTCAAGATAACCTTAATCTTTCATAGTTATCTCTCTGTTTTAGGTTCTAACATAATAAAAATGGATTCCCCTTCCTTTTATATATTTATGTTCTTGCTTTTTAAAAAGACTGATCTTAACTTCCTCCTGTGTAAGATTTGTCTTATAATGAAATTATAATAGAATTTTTATAAATGCTAATTTCTTTATATGTTCCCAAGAAGTAGTAAGTAATAAATATATTTTCCTCAGGTCATGAATAGACTAATGCATTATTTCAAATCATTTAGGAAATAAAAGTATTTTTATGCCGAGATTGTCTCTGACTGTATTACCTCTTTGCCATAATCATTGCAATGTAGATATTCATTTTATTTAAAAATATTCTTTGTTTCTGGGTCTAATTTATGACATGGGTTTGTTTTCTGAAGAATTCTAGTTCATACAAAGTCCTGTTGGACAAACCATTGGGATACTAGCCGTGTGGAGGAGCCTGGAGGTCATGGGATGGACAGTGGGTCTTGAGAGTGCGAAACAGCTGTCACGAAGCCTTAGGAAAGCCTGTGAACCTCACTCTTGAGAAATGATCCTTGGTCATCATGCAGAACTAGTTGATGACCTATAAGCTTATTTTTAAGAATCCTTTGTTCTACCCATGTACTCATTCACCCATGCAGATGTGGGAAAGAGTGAATACTGTTAAATGAGATATGTATTTGAGATTAAAGTGATACATAGGCGTTTCTCTTTATATAGTACTGGAGTTAAAAGCTTTTTTTCAAATAAAAAATATGAAAAAATGACAAATTTCTAACATGTATTAGGAAAATTTAAAAGTTAGCTTCTGTCATATTTTTTTATCATTTGGCTCATTAATTTTTTAATTAATGTAAAATAACAGCTTTGCTCGTTTTCTTAGATTTTCTTTAAGACTGTAAGAAATTATATTTTTGCCAAATTTAGTAGTTTATATGATGCAACTAATTTTGACTTGAGCTATTTTAGAAAATAGAGAAGACGAGAAACATTTATGGTCTATAGTGGGGAAAGTAAGTGTTAGACTAATGAGAATGCCAGAGAACAACTTGATCATTGTCCCAGTAAGACACAATTCGTAAGATAGTTTTATGTTTCAGAATGAAGCTTGAGTCCTTTCAGGAATATTAATAGTTAGAAATGCTTATCTGAAGTGATCTGTTATCAGAATTCAAAAGAAATTGACATCCGCATGCATGTAGTATGAGATCTAGAAAAGAAAATAGTAGATTTTAATGGTAGCAGGTGCCTTGGAGCTCATAATCTGGTACTTTTTTTAAAAAAGATTTTATTTATTTAAGAGAGAGAGAGAGAGCACGAGGTGGGGAAAGGGCAGAAGGAGAAGAAGAAGCAGACTCCCTGCTGAGCAAGGAGCCAGACTTGGGGCTTTATTCCAGGACCCTGAGATCATGACCCGAGCTGAAGGCACACACTTAAACGACTGAGCCATGCAGACGCCCCTAATCTAGTACTTTTCAAATTCATTGTTTTAGTCCTAGAACCTGTTTTCTGTATGTTTTATTTCAGTGTTGAATGTAGAAAGCAGTCTGAGGGGGAGGTGGCCTCACTAAATGGGGTCCAGGACTCCAGAGCCCCCCCACCCAGACCCCGCTCCGTCTGTTCCTCTCTTCCGAGGAGCACCCGAGGCACCATTGCAAAACTGAAGACTCCCAGAATCAGCATGCTATACAAAGGAAAACTGATATGGAGACAGATGATATTATAGATGTGTAGGGATGGCACAGGTGAGTCAATAAGGATGGTCAGACAATTGATTAACCATAAAAAAAAAAAGTTGAATTTGAAACTCATCAGTTAGGAAAATAAATTTTGGGTGCATTGAGAACTGAAATGTGGAAAGCAAAACTGACTGACCCTTGAGTTCCTAGTAGCATTGTTTGAATAACAAAAACCTGGAAATAACTCAAATACCATAGACAGGAGAATGGATTTATCAGTCTTGCCCTAGCCGTGCAGTAGAATACTACGTAGCAATGAAAATGAATGAACTGTACTGTATATTAACTTGGTTGAATCTCGAAAGGAATCACAAAAGATTATATATAGTCGAATCCCATCTGTATGAAGGTCAGAAGCAGTCAGGACTCAATAATATCGTGAGGCATATATATCCTTGTGTATGACAATGTGAAGAAGGTAAGGGAGGGAGCATGAACATAAAACTCAGGAAAAAGGCCACCTCTGGAAAGGGTAGGAGAGGGTATAATTAGAGAGGAGCATAAGGCTTCAAGGATAATAGTACTGTTCTATTTCTTAAGCTAAGAGATAGAGATGCTTTTGTATTTTTTTAAACTGTACTTAGTGTCCTATACATTCAGATATCATACATTTCATAAAAAGTACAAATACAATAATTTGTAAAAGCCCTCTTAGGTCTCCAGAGACACAACCACCTGTAGTGTAGTTTTCCTGCAGGAAAGTCCTCAGGAAATTTGGAGTGTTCTGGGAGAGCTAGATTGGTTCATGGCTGCCCCAGTCCATTGCAATGTCAGGTCCATGCCACAGCCATGATTACTACTGAACTTCAACTGTCCCTCAGATAGTTCATGAGAAGACAGCTCCAGGAGCAGGAGTGAGTGCTCCCTGCCAAATTCCCTGCCCCCAGCCTCATCTAACCTGTCAGAACCCAGTTTCAGGTGAGGTCAGCAGCTAGTCTACTTTTGTGTCCTACGTTTTCTAGACTTTCTATTTATTTATCGAGTATGTACAGATTTATTACCTGTATTTGTCCTGGGCAGGGCCTTTAGGATACAGTAATGAACAGAACCAAGTTTTTGCCTTGGAAGGTCAAACGAGCAGAAAAGGACCATGACCATGTCTCAGAGACTGGCACTTGTCCCCCAGCATTTGTTCTATCTCTCCTCCACATGAAGAGAGCCCTGATTTTTAGCCATATTCATGGCCACCCCAAATAGAAACGTTTCTAAGCCTTCTGTGCAGCCAGCCATGAACATGTAATTTAATTCTAACCAATAGAATGTACATGAAAGTGACGTGTATAACTATAACTGGGTCTCATATTTACAGGGAAGGAAGAGGCTGTCCCTTTACTCACAGCCCAGTGTGAGTGGACGTGTTCTGACGCACAGTATGTATGACCTGTGGTGGCGAGCCATCTTAGGCCATGCGGATGAGGTGGTAGAGCAATGAGATAGAAGCAGCTCGAGTTAGAGACTGTGCAGTGCCAGGCCTCTGATAACCAGAGCCATTGTACCATCCCAGACTTCTCCATGAGACAGGAATAAACGGTCCTATTTAAGTCTGTGGTATTTTGGTTCTCTGCTACTTGCAGCCCTGCTTATATCCTGATTAATTTTTTTAAAGATTTTATTTATTTATTTGTCAGAGAGAGAGAGAGAGAGCGCACAAGCAGGGGGAACAGCAGGCAGAGGGAGAAGCAGACTCCCTGCCGAGCAAGGAGCCTGATGTGGGACTCGATCCCAGGACCCTGGGATCATGACCTGAGCTGAAGGCAGGTGCTTAATGGCTGAGCTACCCACATGTCCCTATTCTGATTGAGTCAGCATGCAGACATGTGATCCCAGCACTGTGTTACGCATTATGATGGAATTATAGATCTGTAACTGAGATCTGTATACAATGGTGGGAAGGCAGGGAGGCTTTCATAAGTATTTAAGTTTCAGGCTGCTTGATGAAGATGAAGAGAAGCTTTGCAGATAAAAAGGGGTGGGCATTTCAGGCAATGGACATGGCAGGAATAAATGTATGGAAGTGTGAGCATATAGGCTTTTCTCATTTCATACCATGAGTTAGAAGGATGTAACTTTAAAAAAAATATGAGAGAGAGAGAGAACACTGAAGTGGGGGGGCAGGGGGAGAGGAGAAAAAGCCTCAAGCAGACTCTGCACTGAGCATGGAGCCTGACATGGGGCTCGATCCCATGACCTGGAGATCATGACCTGAGCCAAAACCAAGAGTCAGTCACTCAACTAAGCCCACCCAGGCGTCCCTAACTTTTTCTATTAAGGAAATCAGTTTGTGTATACGGACTGCTACTGATTATCATTTGTAAGGGGGACACCAAAGCCGTTGAGAATGGCTTGGGCCATTGCTCATTGTAGCAAGAGGTTAAGAACTGATAGAACCAGTGGTGTCTTGGTGATGATAAGAAAGTAAAAATCTTGTTACACCTGAGTACAAGCTAAATGTGATCACATACTGGATTTTCTGAGGGGTGTTCCAATGGTAAGGCTATTCCCCTTTATTAAAATTTTTGGAGGAAACACAACTGTGTTAAATGCAACTATTGTAGCGTCTTAGGCTGTGCAAGGTAGATTTGGCTGGAGATACTGGTAAGGGCGGGATCGTGAAGGACCAGCCTAACCTATTTCCAGAGTACCTTGCTCAGCTTGGACTGCAAATGGCAGCTTGGTTGTTTATGGGGATCGCCGAGTTCTGTGTGCTCACATCTGATTTCCAGCTTGCCACTGTGTGGATGAAAATATACATCAAGTTACTTTTGGCTTCACCACAATTTTAAACTCAAAAAGCCCATATTACAGTAATATATGAGAGTATGTATGAATGCTACATGAATATTGTAATAGTCATAATATAGGATGTTCATTCCTAGAATTGTGATGACATCTACTGAATTGCAGCCAGTTCATTTACATATTCATGCCCACTTAGCTCAAATAAGTCCCTGTTTGTTTGCACATTAACGTCTGATTTCAGCACCAGTTAACTAATTTACATATCCCTGTTCAGTTGGTTAGTGATGTTCATATGTGGAATGTTGGTGCAGCTGTTTGTGCTTTGAGGAGCTTGGGGAGCACAGTGGTTTAGTGGAAGGAGTACCTATTACTCATCCCACTTTTACTAGGCAAGTCACGTTACCTTTCTGTGCCCTAGACTGCTCGGCCGTGTAATGAAGTTAGCAACACTTACCCTGCCTGTTTCCTAAGGTTGTTGTGTCAATTGCCATATCGGAGGTGACAACATATAGTCGACATTTCTAGGCAGTACCTGTATTCTAGGCTTGTTCCTGGAACATCCGCATGTAGGAGAGTTCTAGGTGTCCTCAAAGACAAGACTTGCAAGCAGACACAGTTTTAATGAATACTCTAAGTATTCATATACTCTAAGGAGCATGGAGGAGAAAACCCTGAGCTTTGCCAGGGGGAGTCTTAGAAGATGTTACAAAGGAGGAATCTTTATACTGCAGTTGGAAAGGTGAGTCAACCAGCCTGCCCTGGGGAGGGGCACGTACCTCAAGTAGAGAGAAGATGGAAATGATACCTGATGCATGAGAGCTTCATGGGATAGTAGGTATTTGGGGGTTGAAGCAGAGAATGTTGGGAAAGATAAGGCTTAGAGAAGGGAGACTGGTGGGCAGGTCTCAGAGGACCTGGTATAACAGCGAGAGGACATGGATTTTGTCCTCTGGGTGATGAGTAGAATGAGGCAAGTTGTGGTGTTATTTCAGGTGAGAGCTTATATGATCATGCCAGCTTTTTAAGAGGTAACAGTGGGGGTGTGGGGGAGTAGATCCAAAAGCCAATTTCGAGGAAGAATCACATAGACATGATGACTCCTTCTGTGTGGAGTTTGAACAAAGATGGGCATTTTGGCCGATTCCCAGTTTTCCAATCTGGTGACTTGGGTAGGTAATGATTTTATTTAAGATAGGAAATGCAAGAAGAGGGTAGGTAGTTTTTATGGAGTATTAGGGGTGAAGATACCTTTTTTCCCCCAACATATTTTCATATTTCTCTTAGTTTCGCTTTAATCTATCCAGTCTAACTAACCACATCTAATCTAACCAGCTCTGTTAACGACTCCCTCATATTTAAGGCATTCAGCAGTGTCTGATTACCCATCACCATTCCCCTTCCTAAGTCTGATGTTGGAGCTAGGGTTTTTCTTCCTTGCCTTTTCTTCCTTGTTTTTCTTCCTCCTCCTTTTAAATTGCAGATACCACCTTCTCCTTTTTAGGCTTTGGTTGGTGTATTAATTTGAGTGCTCATTTTAAACTCTCTGAAGAATATGAATTCTTTATTTTTTATTCCTAGATGGACCTGTATTTTTATTACTAAAATCAAGCTATCATTCGTCTTTCTTAACGTCTTGCTTTGTGATTTTTGTGCCAAATTGCTTAACTGATTTTCTCAGTTAATAGAAGTTAAATGATTTCTGTGACTCTCAGTCAGTACAAAACTCTAGGTTCTTGATTCTCAGCACTTGGTCTGTTCCTAAAGATAGGAGTCTGAGGACTAGTTAGAGGTTCAGAGCATGGTCTCCCCAGTCAGGCTTACTGCCTGGGTGAGTTTGGGCAAACTCCTTTGTCAGTTTCTCTTTCTATAAACTGAATATACTTATGTCATATGACTTATGTCATAGGGCCACAGTGAGGATGAAATGTGTCAACATATGTAAAGGGTTGAGAACTGTGCCTGGCACGAATTAAATGCTGATTAAATGTTAACTATTGCTAATTTATCTGGGGTCTGCCTCCCCTGCCCCAGCACCTGGCATAACACTTTTTAAATTAATGAATGAATAGATATGCTAATGGACAAATACATTCCAGTAAAATCTCCTGGAATGGTCCTCAGAAGCTCCTTTTTTCCCCATTCTCTTTTTTTTTCCTTTTTTCCCCCCATTCTCTTATTTGACGAAAGTTCATCTAGAGTGTTGAAAACCTGTCCTTACATCAGTGATCATTGCAATCATGTCATGTGAAGTGGCGTCCACTGCAGTGGTCTGGGTGGGCAGCACTTAGTGACTTTTCAGTGACCTGTTCGTACACTTACATCCACCCCAGAGGTAAATACTCATGGCAATGATGAAAATGGCCATTTCTCTTCAAAATCATTTTGATATTCAGTGCCACTAACTGCATTTTACTCTGTAAATAATTGAGGATGATTAGTAGATGGCAAAATAGGAGGTTAAAATGGAAAGGTCATTCCTTCTATGAACTAACTACCTTCCATCTGATCGTTTGGTGATGTTTTACAAACACTGTTGTCTTGCCTGCCCCTTAGCATCATTGTGAAGTCACGTCCTGGTTACTTATAAAAACAAAAAACGTAATTTCCTAACCATTCTTTTTTTTTTTTTTTTTAAGATTTTATTTATTTATTTGACAGGGAGAGATCACAAGTAGGCAGAGAGGCAGGCAGAGGGAGAGGCGGAAGCAGGCTTCCCGCTGAGCACAGAGCCCAATGCAGGGCTCAATCCCAGGACTCTGAGACCTGAGACCGTGACCTGAGCTGAAGGCAGAGGCTTGACCCACTGAGGCACCCAGGCGCCCCTACTAACCATTCTTAACCTAAAAAAAAAAAGTGGCTTTCTCATGCCACTTCCTAGTCAATAAAAAATTCTAGAGCTATCAGAGATCTCAGATGAGTATCATAAAGGGAAATGATCTTTTGAAAACAACATAAATTCTTAAAGCCAATAAAAGGTATGTGACTGAAACTAGTTAAAAAAAGATAGCGGCTAATCCGAAAGGGAATTTTTTTGGCTTGGCTTGGAAGGTGAGCAGTTAACTGTTAATGGCTGTCATTCCCCATAGCGTGGTTGTGGGAGGGGACAGGGAAAAGCGAGGCTGCTGATGGGACACACCACTCATCTCTGAGTATCTTCCTTTCTAGATTCTGTGACTCTTACTGGGAATCCATAATCCTGACTCTTCTTGAATACCTTATTGAGTTATTTAAAAAGCATTTCTCAAGAGAAGGTCTTGTGCCATAAGAGTTCTTTAGCATCTAAATTGAGTGGTTGTCTCTGATCATTTCTAAGCTGTTTACTCTGATGAACTCAGTAGATGGAATTTCCTCAATACAGAATTTGGACTTATTTCCCAAGAAATTGAAATCCTTTGTTCCTGGAATGGTAGTATGGTTCTCTTTATACCTTCACTTCTAGGACATTTTTGGGCAAATATAATGCCCAGAGGGAACAATTAGCTCAGTTTTACATGGCGTTTGCTGAGATTTTAGCCATAATTGTTTGTTGACACTTTGAAATTTGTACTGTCTCAGTTATTTTTAGAATGTATGTCATGTAAATAGATTACCTCTAGTGTGTGAGCTTTAGTTCCCTATGAACTGAATCCTTTCTGCTCTTCCTTTTTTCTACCTTATTTTCTTATTCTTACAATTTTATTATTTCTCTTTTTATTGAAGTAGAATATACCTACAATCAAGTCTATCACGTACGCTTACCTTAAATATAGAGCTAAATTTTTGCATGTAGATATACCCATGTAACTAGCCCCTAGAAGGCTTTCTCATGCCACTTCCTAGTCAATACCAGCCACTCAACGTAGCCTGTCTTCTGATTCATAATGTCGTCACTTAGTTTTGCCTATTCCTTACATCCGTGTAGTTAGAATCATACAACATCTTGTGTCTCTGGCTGCTTTTGCTCAACATGTTGTCTGTGATGTTCATTCATGTTACTCTATGGATCAGTTTGTTTTTCTTGCTATATATTTTGTTGAATGATTATAGGACAATTTATTCATTCTCTTGTAAGTAGATATTTATCATTTCTACTTTGGGGCTATGACAGATTTGCTATAAACCATTCTGTACATAAGCACTAATTTCTTGTAGGGATATACCTAGGAGTGGAATTGCTGGCTCTCATGAAATAGTTACACGTTTAGCTTTAGAAGATACCAATAGGCATTTTGCAATTATAGAAATGAATAAGAAATTGCTTGAGAATTTCAGTTGTTCTGCATTCTCACTAAAATGTGGTTTGATCAGCCTCTTAAGTTTTTGCCATTCTGATGATGTGTAGTCTACCTTACGGTTCTCTCTCTTCTTTTTTTTTTTTTTTTTAAGATTTTATTTATTTATTTGACAAACAGAGATCACAAGGAGGCAGAGAGGCAGGCAGAGAGAGGAAGGAAAGCAGGCTCCCCGCTAAGCAGAAAGCCCGACGTGGGGCTCGATCCCAGGACCCTGGGATCATGACCTGAGCAGAAGGCAGAGGCTTTAACCCACTGAGCCACCCAGGTGCCCCTCTCTTCTTTTTTAAGATTTATTTTAGAGAGACAGAGAACATGAGCACGAGGCGGAGAGGGAGAGAGTATCTCAAACAGACCCTTCGTTGAGCACAGAACCTAATACGGCGATCAATCTCACAACCCTGAGATCACAACCCAAGCCAAAACCAAGAGACAGATGCTTAACTGACTACACCACCCAGGCGCCTCTGTTGTTTTCATTTTTAAAAAGGATTTCTGAGCTCCCTCTAATTGTGCTACTTTTTTCCTTCTCTGGATCTGGCAGGAGCTTCTGGATATGATTATTTAGTGTATAGTCTGTATCCCAATTCACTGATTTTTACTACAGCTTTTTATAGAGAAATGACCTTGTGTTCTTCCTAGGAAGTCCTGATTATGTATATGCATTTTTACCCAGGATTCTCAGGTGGCCTTTCTTGCAAGAAATCATTTATTAATTTGTTAGAACTTTTTTTTTATTGTGTTATGTTAGTCACCATAAAATACATCATTACTTTTTGATGCAGTGTCCCAGGATTCATTGTTTGCATATAATACCCAGTGCTCCGTTCAGTACGTGCCCTCCTTAATACCCCCCACCAGGCTCACTCATCCTCCCACCTCCCTCCCCTCTAAAACCCTCAGTTTGTTTCTCAGAGTCCACAGTCTCGTGGTCCATCTCCCCCTTCACTTTTCCCTTCCTTCTCCTAATGTCCTCCACATTATTCCTTATGCTCCACGAGTAAGTGAAACCATATGATAATTGACTCTCTCTGCTTATTTCACTCAGCATAATCTCCTCCAGTCCCATCCATGTTGATACAAAAGTTGGGTATTCATCATTCCCCTTCTCCCCACCACCCAAGAACCCACTCTTCTTTCAGTGTTTTCAATTTCATTAAATAGCATTGTCGACTTACCAGTTGCTAAACCTGGAAGTCATCCTTCTCTTCTGTAAGCAGTTAATCTATTCCCAGATCCTGCTGACACTGTCTCCTAACGCATCTACTGTTACAAACCCATCAACTCTTTATTTTTTTAAAAGTGACTCACCTCCATCCAGGTTCTAACTGCCATCACCTCTTGGTTCGTCCTGCCTCTACCTTGACTCCTTCCAAATCATTCATTATATTGGGAACCAGAGTGACTTAAAAATACTCAGTGATTTTTTAGAAAATATCTCTTAGTACTAAGTTCCATGTCCTTAATACACCTAACAGTGTTCTGCCTGATTGGGCACCAATTGTACACAGCCTCTTTGTGGCCTCCTTTCCGACCACAGCCACGTTGGGCTTCTGAGGCCATGCCATCCCCGTTCAGGTCCTGGGGCCTCCTTATATGCTGCTCCCTATATCTGGAATTGGCTCACCCCATCTTCCCTTTCTCCTTGATATCTAGTTGTCAACTTTAAGGTAGTTCTCTGCCTTGTATGATTTTTAAATGATGCTTATTAAATACTTACCAGGTGTCAATCAGTATTCTAAAAGTTTTAACATGGAGTGTCTTCTTTCACTCTCTCAACTCTTACTTCCTTGAGGAAGGTTCTTTTGTTTTGTTTTTTTAAATCCCTCCCTACCCTGCCCGGCTAGGTTAGCTTCTGCATTTGTAGCACATGGCATGCTTATAATTACTCCGTATTTTCTTATTGTTTGTGTAAAATTGTTTGTTCAGTATTTATCCTAAGTTCCAAGCTGACGGGCACCATGTCATTTGAGGTAACCGTACATCTCAATTTCCTCATAGAGTGTCTGGCATCTGTAGTCAGCACTCAATAAATATTCATGCTTTTTACAAATGAAAAGAAATTCAGTATTACACATTAACCAAACAGTGAACTAGATAGAAGTTGAGGTCTTTTCAAGCGTAGAACTTTTTCCAATATATTAGTAATACTTGAGGGCTACATGAGTATATCACAGATTAAATTATATTAGGAAGGAAGTTAAGGGAAACTAATATTTGAGAGAAGAGAGTGAAGTTACTGAGGTGTCATTTTTTTTGCAGTACATAATTACCACTTGACTCTTAGAATCATTTTGTGAAGGAGACCTTATTTTCTAATTCTTTACAGCTAAGAAGACCGTGGCTCACAGAGGTTAAGTAACTTGACCAAAGTCACACAACTGGTAAATGGTAGAGTCGAACAATTGATATCATGGAGTTTATTATATACAGTTTGCAAAATAACTTGGATTTGAAATAGCTTGTGCATTTTTCTCTTTTATTGAGATAATTTACATACAGTAGGCCACATTCACTTAACATGAACAATTCGTTGAGTTTTGATAGATGTGTTTACCTGTCATGATTCCAAGCATTTTCATCACTCAAGAGTTTCCTTGTGCCCTTTTGTAGAACACTCTCTCTCTATTCCCAGCCTTAGGTAATTACCGACATGATTTATCCCAATAGGTTAGCTTGCAATTTCTAAATTTTATATAAATAGACTCATATAGTATACAGTTTTGTGACTGGCTTCTTTGAGAACATAATGATTTTGACATTTATCCATGTTACTGCATCGATCAGTAATTTGTTCCTTTTTTATTGCTGAGTGGTACTCTGTTGTATGGATATACCACAGGAGAGATATGATATACCACAGCGTTTACCTTTCTAGCTGTTGAGGTGTGTTTGGGTTGTGTCCACGTTTTGGTTATATAATAACCAAATATATAATGCTGCAATAAACATTTGTGTACAAGTCTCGGTGTGGCACATAAATTTTCAGTTCTGTTGGGAATACTGAGGAGTGGAATTGTGGGTCCTGTGGTAGGAATATGCTGAACTTTTTAAGAAATTGCCAGATTTTTAAACTGAAGAGTATCATTTTATATGTCCACTGGCAGTATGTGCCAACACTTGGTATTGTCAGTTTTTCTAATATCAGACATTCTAGTGGGTGTACAGTGGTATCTCGTGGTGGCTTGTGAATTTTTTAATGTAATCTTATTGATGGTAGAAGGCTATACACCTGTGGGTTTGCACATTCTATATCCAAGTCAGAATCAACCTCAAGTCCTTTTTCTCTTGTTGTAATAATTAGTCCAGGCCTATTACTCTGTTACATCTTTTAGTGTAACTTTTTTTTTTATACCTACTTTCATGAATCTAGAGAAAGGAGACATAACTGTTTCACAGGTCAACTGGAAAGCCACATTTATATTCATTTATATGTTAAAAGTAGTGTTTGTTAAATATACTCATCATTGTGCATCTGTATTGTTCTAGCATCTTCTGAAAGTTTGTACAATATTATTAAACAGGTAGTGAGTGAATTGTAAATAAGTCCTGCTCTGAGGCTAAAAATTCCCAATTGTTGCCTTATTAGTAATCATAGGATTAATGCAAAGTGCTGCTAATTAAGACTTGCTTTTTTTCTTTGAGTGCCGCCATGGCAGCAAATGGTATCTTATACTGACAAGCTGTAAATTAAAATTTGCAGAATGCAAGACCCAGTCTAGGGAAAATGAAGTTATGTATAGGTGACTTGTTCCATTTGAATTAATCAAAGGGCTGCTGGTGTAGACCAGCTGTGTTCTCTGATGACAAAAACGAATCTTGACATTTGGGATAATGAAAATCCAGTTCAGCACCTCTTAGAGATATGTATGATAATATATTGTCAGTCAGAAGCAGAGGGAAGGAGGGAAGCAAAAACCCTGTCTTATTAAAATAGACAGTGTGACAAGTGGACGTGGTTGGATCTCCAGCTTCTAGGGGGAAAAATGCCAAGGGAAGCCTCTTTTAAAAAAATGAGAGGAATAGCTGTTTTACGGAAGAAGTGTGAAAGATTTGACTTCTGATGCATGGCCTCTGTGACAGTTGACTTTGTTCATGATTCCTAGTTTCATGGTTTATTTTACTGGGGTGCAGGGTGAGGCATGAAAAGCCCAGAAAGGGGACTCACTTTCTTTTAGTTTGACAGTATTAATGCAATCATCTAGTTCATACCTTGTAAGCCCACTTATTATTTCCTCTGCGTGTGTTTTTTCTAGTTTAGCGGATTAGCTGCACTGTCTCTTCAAAGGCTATCCAATCAAGGAGGGGTTATTAAAACCAGGGCGATTTATGACTGAGAATTAATTAGAGAAGCATTTTCATGCAAAACATCCAATTTTTTGATTAGCAATGGAGCAGGGCTGCAATTAACACTCTAGGAAGCTTAAATTTCCAGCTTTTTGATTCTCAGGAAATGAGATTATCAAACCAGGGTCAGACACTTGACAGCAAAGCGGGGGTGGGGGAGTGTGAAATTTATATGTTAAAAAAAAAATTGTCTTTTGGTTTTAATTCTGAGATTGCCATTAAGGCAATGGGAAATTCAGAGAAGGGGAAGAATAAGAAATCTGAAAATGCAAGAACCTGAAATGTCCAATTCTTCGGTGGCCTATTTGCTATGCAAAGTATCTGTTTTAAATGTTTGCCTGGAATAGGTTTTACAAGCGCAGTGATATTTTTTGTTCCTGCATTGTTACTTATTCTTCAGTTTTTCTCTAATAAATTTCGTTTATGTAGTCAGTTGCTGAACAAATTTTTAAAGTGTTTATAAGCTTTGGAGAGAAGCCAACCTTTTCTTCCATTAAAAAAGGAACCATTTTTTCTAAATGGTGGTTTGCTATTTCGGGAGTCTGTGTATTTTGTGTCTTAATTGGGGGGTTTTTTAATTATTTTGAATCAATTGAGACGTGATCTAGGAAGCGAATTATCTCAAGACATAGATTACCACTTAATGATAAGTGACCTTTGTCAAGTGTAGGTGCCCGAGATAAGAAGAAATGTAACCCCAGGCCTCTGGTAGAGCGGTGTATCCTGTCATCAGCATAATTGGTGCTCCCCAAGGAAATACAACATAATGAAAATTCATTTGTTCTGGAAAATGTTTTTCACTCCCTCTTTTCTTAATTTAGACATCTAATTTCAATTGAGAACTGGAGGAGCACTGTATCTTTTGCGTTAGCGCCGTCTGCCAGGGTGAGACTCTTACCTTTTTCTTCTTTGCACATTAGATTCTAAGATTTTTAAGTAAAGGGACCTTGTCAGTACTTCTGAGTCTGAGTCATCCAGCGTTTTCTTCACTGGCCTGTTTTTTTGCTCTCACGATGGTGCTCTGCGCATCTGAAGCTGTCAGTATATACATTTATGGACTGCCTGCTTTTTGACATCAGGGAAATTGTTGCATCCGTACTGAGATGGAACACGGGTGATGAGCCCTACCTAGGCCTGAGATGGTGGTGGGGTTTGGAATCCGGCTTTTCTCATGCTCTTCCCGTGTGGATCTTCTCTATTTATATATCGGAGCTTTTGTTAGAAACTTGGGGGTTATTTTAAAAAACAGATTTATAAGCAGTTTTTGGACTATGCTAACCATGAATGGAAGAGACCATATGGTGACTACATAGTCAGTGATTTCTGTCATTGCATTTTTCTCCCTAAAGCATCTCTGATTTAGGAACAAGATTCATTGATCTAGTCCATCATTCTTGCAATCCCACTATGGATTCTCAGCTTTATTTGTCAGTCTTGCTTAATCTCCCTTCCTTTGTTGGTGAAGAGTATCTATCACCGGCTGGATGAAAATTGGCCGCAGTTTAATCTTGGGGAAAGGAGGAGGAAAAACCGCCAATCAGGGGCTGAAGAGTTGAGCCTGTCAGATTTGTAGCCTTCAGCCTCAAATGCTGGTCTTCATGTTTTTAGATGTTGATGATTATGTGCTTTTTGGGTATCTAATAAATATTTGCTGACAGAATTTACAGGGTTTTGTTGATAGGTGTTTTCTTTGTTGGCAAATGTTTCTGCATTTCCAGGTCCACACAGGGGGAGCCTAAGCATAGGAATGAAGGATTCATAACTGTATGTGCGTGTATGTTGGGGGGCAGGGGTGGTGTGTGGACAGCTTTCAGGGAGTCTGCCTCCAGCATTGTCTGCAGATTTGTAGCAGAAGGCGGAAGAAGGTGCCTAGTTTTCGTAATAGCAAATAATAGCAATAATAGTAATAATACTATTATTAGGGATAGTTATATGCTTACATTAGTAATAGTGAATTTACTGTTATAAAGTAGCAGTAAAATGCTATTATTACATGTAGACACACGTATATAAATTCACAAGTACATATATAAATACAGTTCCTAACTGCGAAAGCAATATTACTACCTATAGGAGAA
Source organism: Martes martes (assembly GCF_963455335.1). NCBI lineage: Eukaryota > Metazoa > Chordata > Mammalia > Carnivora > Mustelidae > Martes > Martes martes. The sequence continues at coordinate 89,009,788 of NC_137899.1, forward strand.
AACAATAAAACAACTCCAACAAAAGCATGTGAAATAAGTATGGACGTACCTATATTCAAATATTTACTTCAGTATCAAAGAGAAGTAATTGAATTTATCAAAATTGGGAAAATTAATCAGGAGAGGCATTCAAATTAAATATGAATCTTTTTAAGGAAAGCAAGGATTATTGTTTAGTGGAGTGGAAAAACCAAGCATATTCTATGACTTCTTTTTCTCTCCCTCCTTTAATGTTAGTTTTTTAAAAACTACAATTTGATATAGTTCAATTCATCAAATAATTAATTAAGGAACTTGATTTGCTTTAAGAGGCTCACAATTGTTAATAACCTTATTCCAATCTGAAATTCCCAGTGGTGGGGGGAGCGTGTCAGCTGTTCTATTGGCAACATTTCTGCTTTGTTTGCTTTGCTCTGTGCTCAGTTTATATCATGGCGGATGATGGACTTGGGCGTAGGCTATTGAAAATCTTTGCGGGTGATGTTTGGAAAAGATAGCTTTTACTTTTAAGTATAACATAGTCAATCTTTGATAGTGGTTGACTCGTGTGTTTCTATGATTATACCTTCCTGTATAGATGCAGATATTTAACTATTAAGTATATGGGTAAATATTTCATTCTTATTGAAATTTGTACTGGGAAAATTACATTGTTATTGAATGCCTGAAACCCTCTATTCTTTAATCCCATTTTTCATTAAAATACTTGATTTGATAAGGATGTCTTATTCTAGCAGAAATAATATGGGAACAAAGAAGGCTATTTTTTTTTTTTAGGATCCTGATGAATGTAATTTAAGAAATCCAATTTTTATGAGCTGATGGACAGTGTAGGCCAGTGACACCTTGGGGTTCCAAGCAATGAACGAGGAGAGATTCAGGTGTCTTAATTTAGACATCTAAAGGAGTTGAAATATGTGAGTCATCTGTGTGGTAGGTAGAAACCCTGGGGTCATTGAGCTTTTCAAGTCAGGATAAATTCAAAGAAAGGCTCAAGACTTCCTTGTTTGACCACCTCACTCCTCGTGGAACTTGAAGAGTAAATTCAGTAAGTTAGGGAGAGGGCAGATAAATGGACAGTGAAGGTTTATAAGTGTAAAAATCTTCCACCATCAGCTTTTTTTTTTTTTTAAAGATTTTATTTATTTATTTGACAGACAGAGATCACAAGCAGGCAGAGAGGCAGGCAGAGAGGGGGAGAGGGAGAAGCAGACTCACTGCCAAGCAGAGAGCCCGATGCGGGGCTTGATCCCAGGACCCTGGGATCATGACCTGAGCCGAAGGCAGAGGTTTCAACCCACTGAACCACCCAGGTGCCCCGCACCATCAGCTTTTTAAAGACCATAACCATAATCAATTCCCAGTAACCATAATCGAATGTTTGCTTTTGATAACTATACCTTTGTGGACACAGTATATCTAAAGTATATCCAAAGATATTAAAGCTGTCTTTTCCAAACATCACCGGCAAAGACTTTTTTAATGGTTTAGTAGTTTGCTCTTGACTACAGGTTCCTGAGTTAGAACTGTAGGACGTCTGCAGCCATTGCGCTCATAATGGTCAGCGAAAAACTATGTTTGACTAACTAATGGCATCTCATCCTTAATGGAAATAACTTGTTCTGATGAGATGAAATGAAATAGAGCCATGAACCTTTTTTTTTCTTTTTAGAACTTATAATAAGTTAATTTTTTTTTTAAGATTTTGTTCATTTATTTGACAGAGAGATCACAAGTAGGCAAAGAGGCAGGCAGAGAGAGAGGGGGAAGCAGGCTCCCCACAGAGCAGAGAGCCCGATGTGGGGCTCGATCCCAGGACCCTGAGATCATGACCCGAGCCGAAGGCAGAGGCTTAACCCACTGAGCCACCCAGGTGCCCCGCCATGAACCTTTCTTATAAACACTGAGGATTTCTCTCCATCTCTTATATGAACCTTCTTTGAGGCCCAGGTGATTGCAAGAACCTCCCGGGTTCTTGGTTCTCCCGGGTTCTTGGTTTTCCTGGGTTCTGGAGAGGACCTCACACTTCCTCCGATTCTTCCAAGCATGAAGTACTGTTGCACATCACATCAGTGTTTTCAGATTTCCTTCTAATTGCTTGATAGTAAAAGAACAAAAGCTTGATAGTATAAGAACAAAAAGCTTGCTGTTCTATAGCTGGTTTCTCTTAAATAACATAAAAAATGTTGTAAATGATTAGTGGCTTGGATGACTTCCCACATTTCTCTCTGGGAGTCTTAAGTTACTATGACTTCGGTGGTTGTGTTCAACTTCATTGCCATTAACCACTGCTGAGGTCTCCTGCTTACTCACTGTGCAGTCATTGCCCTAAGAGTCATTTAGTCCTGGATGAATGAACGATCCCTTCTTTGTGTGTTCGGTGAACGTACAGATACTTTCAGATGGTGGTCCTCAACTAGAGTTTCTTTAAAATGGGAGACATGCTGAAGAAATATTTTCAAAAAGACTCTTTTTTCCATAGCAGGTGACTTATTTGGGAGTTGTGTTATGTTTGGCAGTAGGCTGACAGGTTGTCTTAGAATATTTAAATGGCTAGGAAGATACATTTCTTAATATTGACATATGATTGATTTAAGTTAAAGGTCAAACTCCATGGCTGTGGTCTAAAATCCAAATGTACTTTGATGTATGTGACTGAAATTTGGATGGACTTCAGTGATACTAAATGCCTCAAAAACATTATATTCTCCTGTGGGACTAGGAAGTGTCCTCTGCGTTCATGTAGTCTAGTGGCTTGGAAACTGATCTTATCCTCTAGTATACTCACAGGCCCGAAAAGGTTGAATGGGCCAGTCAAGAAGCCTGGTTCTCTTCTGAAAGCTTCAGCCAGGGAGGCTGAAGTTCATTGTTTTGTTTGATATTTTGGGACTTAGATAAGATTTTTTTTAATTAAAGTAGAGTTGATGCATGTTGTTACATTAGTTTCGAGTGTGCAGCATAGTGATTGGACAGCTCTATATGTCACACTATGATCACTGTAAGTAAGTATGTAAGTGTGTAAGATTCTTTTCTTTCAAGTGTTCCTCTGTATACTAATTTGTTTTTTGAATTTTATACATGAAATTATTGTTCATGTTTGAATTTTTTTTAAAGTTAAGTAAATCTTCAAACTTTTCATTCTTTTTTGTTCTTCTGCCCAGACTATCCACTGTAAGAAATCTGGTATGCCTCCTTCCAGTTCCCGCTCTATGCACTGATACATGTATTACATGATTTCCCAGATATACATTTTCCAAATGTTGCTCTTTCAGAAATGTTGCCCTGAACACTTTCATGAACATTTGTGAATATCCCTTAAAATAGGTGTCTAGAAGAGGAATTCTTGGTTAAGAGGATAAGCCTGTTCAAAACTGGAATATGAAAATTTGAATTTGAATAGATTATCAAATTACATTTCAAAAAACGTTTACCATTTTACATTCTCTCCAAAAGTCTATGAAAGCATCCATTTCTTGATTTTCTTGACACCACTGGACATTATCCATTTTTTAAGAACTTGGAGTGCAGGGATGTCCGGGTGGCTCAGTTGGTAAAGCATCCAGCTTGATTTTCGGCTCAGGTCATGATCTCAGGGTCATGAAATGGAGCTCCTTGTGGGGCTTCATGTTGGTTGTAGAGCCTGCTCAAGATTCCCTCACTCCCTGCCTTTGCTCTTCCTCCCCCCACCACCACTCATGCGCGTGTGTGTTCTCGCTCTCTGGCTCTCTCAAAAAAAAGAAAAAAGAACAAAATTTGAGTACATACCTGAATTAGGCAGTTTACCATCTTTTCTGCATTTATTTGACCCTTGTAGTTTTTTCTTTCTTTCTTTTTTTTTTTTTTAAGATATTCTTTATTTATTTGACAGAGAGAGAGAGATCACAAGTAGGCAGAGAGGCAGGCAGAGAGAGAGGGGGAAGCAGGCTCCCCGCCGAGCAGAGAGCCCGATGCGGGGCTCGATCCCAGGACCCTGGGATCATGACCTGAGCCGAAGGCAGAGGCTTATTTCCACTGAGTCACCCAGGTGCCCCAACCCTTATAGTTTTTTCATTGAATTAGAGTCTAATACCATTTAATCATTTACCCCTTTGCTATTTTTTATTGGGTTGTTTGTCTCTTTTTGCTAGATATTCTTTATATGTTCTTGATGTACATGTATTATGCTTTTTTTTTTTCCCTCCCTAGTCTGACCCTTAGATTTAATTTGGTGGGGCTGGGGGGAGAGTAATATTTTTCTAAAAATAATTTTAAAGCCATTAAACTAGCAGTGTTTTCGGTGGTATGATTTCTTTCAGATAGATGGATAGACGTTTTAAAAAGATTCTTAAGTAGACATTGCCATTGTCCTTGGGAAATCTCCTCTAGTGTCTCACAGTTCTTACAAATTTTGTTTCCCAACTTAAAGAAAAACTAAGGAAGAATTAACATCCTTAGTAAGTCCAAAGAACAGTTCAGCTTCCTTAGTAGTCTGTTTCCACTTTTAATCTTTTGAGGAACCTGCATATTGTTTTCCACCATGGCTGTACCACTTTCTCATTCCTGCTAGCAGTGTACTAGGATTTCTTCTTCTCCTCATGCTCACTGCCACTTGTTATATTTCTTGTCTTTTTCATTTTAGCCATTCTGGCCGGTGTGAGGCAATATCTCATTGTGGTTTTTTTTTTTTTTTAAGATTTTATTCATTTATTTGACAGAGAGAGAGATCACAAGTAGGCAGAGAGACAGGCAGAGAGAGAGGGGAAAGCAGGCTCCCTGCTGACCAGAGAGTCTGATGCGGGGCTGGATCCCAGGACCCTGGGATCATGACCTGAGCCGAAGGCAGAGGCTTTAACCCACTGAGCCACCCAGGCGCCCTCTCATTGTGGTTTTGATTTGCATTTCCCTGATGATAAGGGATATTGAGCATCTTTTCATGTGTCACTAGGCCATCTGTATGTCTTCTTTGGAGCAATGTCTTTTCGGGTTCCCTGCCTGTTTTTCAATCTGATTGTTTGCTTTCTTTGGTGTTGAGTTGCATAAGTTCTTTGTATATTTTGAGTATTAACTCCTTATTGGATATATCATTTACAAATACTTTTTCCCATTTGATAGGTTGCTTTTTTGTCTTGTTGACCATTTTCTTCACTGTGCAGAAGCTTTTTATTTAGATGTAGTCCCAATAGTTTATTTACCTTAGAAAGATATTGCCATGGCCAATGTCAAAGAAATTTTGACCTCTGTTGTCTTTTAGGATTTTTACAGTTTCACATTTTACGTTTAGGTCTTTAATTCATTTTGATTTTATTTTTATATATGGCATAACAAAGTGGTCTAGTTTCATTCTTTTGTATGTAGCTGTCCAGTTTTCCCAATACCATTTATTGAAGAGATGGTCTTTTACACATTATATATTCTTGCTTTTGATAATGAAGTAGCAGAAAGAGAAATTAAACAATTTCATTTACAGTTGTACCAAAAAGAATAAAATACCCAGAATAAACTTAACCAAGGAGGTGAAAGACCTGTGATCTGAAAGCAACAAAACATTAAGAAATTGAAGAGGACGAAAAGAAATTCCATGCTTGTGGATTAAGAGAATTAATATTGTTAAAATGCCCATACTACCCAAAGCAGTCTGCAGACTCAGTGCAATTCCTATCGAAATACCAATAACATTTTTCACAGAACTAGAACGAATAATCCAAAAATTTGTATGGAATCACAAAAGTCCCTGAATATAGCCAAAGTGAACTTGAGAAAGAAGAGAAAGGCTGGAGGCAGGACAACCAGATTTCAAGATACACTACCAAGCTCTGCTTTTCAAAACAGTGTGGTAGTGTCACAAACACAGACACATAGATCATGGAACCAAGTATCCTTATAGTATCCTTATATGGTCAATTAATCTTTAGTATCCTTATATGGTCAAATAATCTTTCTTAGCAGTCTAAAAAATTTTCCTATCAACATAAAATTCCAAAATTTTATTGTCTTTTAATTAATGTTTTAAAGCTTTAGATACTAAGTACCAACTTGACTCTAATTTTTCTTCTGAAAATTAGTCTGAAAATTTTCTTCTGAAAAATTTTATAGACTGTGATCATCTTGGTACATCTTCTGGATAGATTGTGAACAGGCATCCTCTGTAATTTTTAGAAAGGAGGAGCAGGTGTTCAATAACTGGCTGTAGGTTGCACCACTGCAGACCCAGAAGTGAGCATCTCAGTCTGTTGAGATGTGCTGTCAAGATAAAACACACTTGCCATGGAAATAGGGCGTAGTTACCTTATCTAGCAATACATGGTCCAACATTTGGTATTTCTGTAGAAAGCACAGTGGTCAGTTTTATGTTCTATTCCTCAAGACCTCCATGAAGAACTACCTCCTGGCTGAAGACCATCTCTTGAGTATGGCTGGAAGAATTGTAGTATAAATAGTTGACTTTTTTTTTTATCACCAGCAGCTATTGGTGAGGTATAAATTATAAACTAGGACATTATAAGTCCCCTTTTCTTATGATCAAAAATCAACAAATATACAGTTATATTAATCTATGGCCATAAAGGCACTTGGCTTAATGTATAATGACATTTCTTACTTGTCCTTGAAAACCTTATTGGTGAAAAACGTGAAATACGATGTCTATATCCCGAAATATTGTTTCCCAGTTTTAGAGCATGTGAGATTATTTGGAGGATATTTTAAAACACAGCCTGCTGGACTCCACTTCCTGAGTTTCAGATTTAGGAGGTCTAGGGTGGGCTCCGAGAATTTGTATTTCTGACATGTGTTTACATGGTGCTTGATACTGTTGGCCCAGGGAACACATTCTGAGAACCATTACTCTAAAAACCTTGCCGTAAAATGAAGAATGGTGATGCTAGCTAGTCAGGGTAGCCCTGTTGTCTCTGACCAGCTGCGTCTATTACCTCTTTCACACCATAGCACTTAGGAATTCTCTTCTTTCCCCTGGAGATCAAACCTAATAGAATTATGGATGTGCATTAAGAGATCATCAACCTTATACCTTTTCCCCTGGGCTTAGAGCAATTTGAAAAGACACATTCCCATCAAATGACATAAAATGTGTAGCTATAGTAACAAATTAACACTTGCCAGCCTCTATAATTAGGTGTTTGTACAAGTCTCCTTCGTTGGGGTTTTATCATCAGTTACATACTGGAGATGGAGGAATGTTTAGGAGAAGGATAAAGGACTAGTTTCCAAATTGTTATTCCAGTAGAAAAATCAGACTCTGATTTTGAGTTGCAAATGAGTCAGTTTAAATGCTTCAAGGCATACTACATTCTTGAAAAAAATAAAATATACACCTATGCCATCTTTATCCTGGGTGTTTAACTGTACGTTAGTGTTCTTTGAGTTTCTAGACTAGACTTTCTTTTGACTGTTTTTGGTCCTGAGCAATTTTGAAGGAAATCCAGTAGAAATTGCTGGTGGCTTAGTCATTGTCTGTTTACCCCTCTCTCTCTCTTTTTTTTTAAATTCCACCTTCTGATTATATTCTAGGTGGTAATGTTCACAGCTTAAATAAATATATTTTCCGGTGTCCTTTGCAGTTAAGTGTGACCAATGAAATGTAACCCGAGGTGGTTGGATAGGGTTTTGAGAAAATTCCTTAAAAGGCCTGACTCAGGTGGAAGGTAACCTTTTATAGCTCTTCCCTCCTCCTTCTCTGGGCCTGGAATTTGGGTGTAATGGCTGACATTTCAGGAGCCAGCTGTGGCTATGAGGCGGTGTTCAGGTTGGAGGCCAGGTACTGATGGTGTAGAGCAGGGAGGAGCCCCAGCCCTTGATGCCCACGGAGTTGGCATTCCAGCCCTGGACTGTCTACTTTCAGATTAGAGACAGAAGTAAGTCTCTGTTTTAAAAGCAATTTGTATGTGTTTTCTGTTATTTGCAAGCAATTAAATCATTAATATTGAAGATTGCATTTTCTCTCTCTCTTTTTTAAAAATTTTATTTATTTATTTATTTGTCAGAGAGAGAGAGAGAGAGAGCGCGCGCACACAAGCAGGCAGAGGTGGAGAGAGAAGCAGGCTCCCTGCCGAGCAAGGAGCCCCATGTGGGACATGATCCCAGGACCCTGGGATCATGACCTGAGCTGAAGGCAGCAGCCTAACAGACTAAGCCACCCAGGTATCCTGCATTTTCTCTCTTTATGAGATGTTCGCTGCTGACCTTCTAAGTTCATTAAAAATTATTCCACGCTCGGGGCTCCTAGGTGGTGCAGTCAGTCAAGCACCCGACTGTTGGTGGTGGCTCAGGTTGTGATCTCAGGGACCTGAGATTGAGCCTAGCACTGGGCTCCGTTGCAGAGTCCGCTTGAGATTCTCACTACCTCTGCCTTTCCTGCTCGAGCTCACGATCCCAGGACCCTGAGATCACGACCGGAGCCAAGGCAGAGGCTTTAACCCACTGAGCCATCCAGGCGCCCCTCTCATAAATAAATCTTAAAAAAAAAAAAAAAAAAAAAGATTCTACTTATATGGCTTCATCCTTGTCATCTTACAACTTTTATTTTTTCTTTCCTCGTGAAGTAGCATGTTTCAGAGTCAGATACACCAGTTTTACTTTTAACAACCTTCATTAGGTATCATTTAAAATAACAAAATTCACCCATTTTAAAGGTACAGTTCAGTGAATTTTAGTGAATTTACCAAGTTGTTCAAACATCACCACAGTCCAGTTTTAGCACCTGTTTGTCACCCCGACAGGATCCCTAGAACCATTCACAGTGACTTCCTGCCCCAGCTACAGACAGTCATGAATGCACTTCCTGTCTTTATAGATTAGCCTTTTGGGACATTTCATATAAACAGAATCCTACAATTATGCGGTCTTTTGTATCTGGCTTCTTTTAGTTCACGTAGTACTTTGAGGTTCATTCATGTTGTGTATATTAGTAGTTCCTTACTTTTTACTGATCAGTAGCATTCCATTATATGGGAATACCACATTCTGCTTATCCATTCATTTGGGTTGCTTCCATTTATGTATTTATTTATTTATTTGGCTCTTTTGAATAATGCTGCTTATGAATATTCCTCTGCAAGGCTTTGACGTACGTGGTGTTGAACCTAGAGTCTGGTAAATTCAGGTAAATCACCTAACTGCTCATCTCTGAACGATGTGATTTCCTTGTCCCTGAAAGCTGATGACACAGTCTTCCTCGTGGAGTTGCTGCAGGGATGAAATGAAATACTATGAGAGATCATTTATTAAGAAAGCTGAACACTGGAGACATATAAGCAATAAAATTGTTTTAAGAGCGTACGTTAAATACAAATCACACCGTTACAGAGGTTTTCAGTAATGCACTGTGGGTGGTGATAATGGGACCCATAGGGTTGCAAATGACTAATTGGTATTGTCATGATAGTTTGTTAGGTTCATTATGGGCAGGGTGGTGCAGATCACAGCAGAAGCTGTAGTGACTGTATAAGGATCCTTCTGGAAATGTACAAATTATGACGTTTTGGTTTGTAGGGTTTGGCGGGTTAAGAACCATCTTCTAGTTCTAAATTGCAGCGTGCAAATACCTATTTTATTTAGGGAAGCACTTAGAATGGAAGATAAAGTATCTGAAAATTTTAGCCCTGTGCCTGATGTTATTTTTACTCTTAAATGTCTTATCCATTTTCTAGAAAAAACTTTGAGACATTTTATATATTTCTCATTGTCTTAAAAAGACTATTTTAAACAGAACACGACTTTTTATTGCTAACTCGGAGTCATTGTTATGAACTTGAAACAGTACTATTCCCAAGTTGAGGTGTATCTGTCCATGACTCAGATCATCCAGCATCCTTTTTGTTTTCTAGGTTCCGCCTTTTAATTTAATTTTTACTTATTTCTTATGTCTTTGTTTCCTTACTTTCAGGCATTTTCTTCTGCTTTTAGCTTACTTTCTGCTAATCTTGTTTTCATTCTATCTTTTAGACATAGAAATTGGATATAAGAATGTGTTGCTCTGTGTAAAGTAAAAGTAAATAGACCTGAGGTGAGTAGTAAGGCTTATGAAATTTTTAACATCCATCTTGTCCTGTGAGAGCCCTTTTTTGTTTACTTTCAATTCTTGATTATTATCTGGAGTCAGGAAATTGCTGGATGTATGTGAGCTGTATCTGCTGTCCAAATTGCTGGAAGGTAATTGGGCAGAGGACAAAATTGGTTATTCCATTGAATGGTATTTTTGTAGCACATTTGTGGCTGGCTCAGGGCCCTACATCATGCTTCTTAATGTATGTAGTGTGATACCTAACATTTTTTAAAAAATTTATTTATATGACAGAGAGAGCACAGAAGGGGGAAAAGCAGGCAGACGGAAAAGGAGAAGCCGACTCCCCACTGAGCAGGGAGCCCGATGCAGGGCTTGATCCCAGGACCCCGAGATCATGACCTGAGCCAAGGCAGACGCTTAACCCACTGAGCCCACCAAGTGCTCCAGTACCTAACATTTTTGAGTTTTACATCCAAACATTGTTCTAGGTGATTTATATGTAGTGATAATATTTTGTTACTATTATGTAACTCAGTTTGATTAATTTTGCTCTGATATTTAACTCTTAGGAACATCTCTATATTGACAACAAATAGAAATTCCTCCAGGTAATTTCTGATAAATCTAACTCTGGAATGAATGTTTTAGAAAATTGGACAATAAGGTGCTCTGTGCACCATCAGATAACCTCTTCAGTATGTAAATTATTGATGAGAGACCGCCTACTCTAGATTGGAGACAGTCCATGGAGGCAGCAGGAAACATCAAAGTTGTTAAAAGGAGGATAGTAAAAATACAAAAACATGTAACTAAAAATAACGCTGGCATTTTTGAGTTGGTTAATAGCAGTGAAACTCTCAGAGCTTAGACTTAGGGACGCTGGGAACTAAGCACTAAAATGAGAAAAATTGGGGTCCTACAGTGATAGGGATTATTTTGATCCAGTATTTGGTGTGTTGTAGTAAATTCTCTGTATATAAGGATATTTTTCTCTCCTGCATTAGACTAAGGATATTCCGAACTTTTTGTTGCCACTACTAGTTTATTACATATTATTGGAGGCTCAGATTGATAAGCCAAGTATTAAACTCTAGTTCTTATTCTGTTAATGTCAAAGGAAATTTTTTAGAGCTTGTTTTTTTTTGTACATGTCTTTTGTTTTTTTAAGATTTCATTTATTTGAGAGTGAGAGATAGAGAGAGAGAGAGCGAGTGCATGCACCGGGTGAGGGGCAGAGAGAGAAGCAGACTCCCTGCTGTGCAGGGAGCCCAATGTGGGACTTGATCCCGGGACTCCAGGATCATGACCTGAGCTGAAGGCAGATGCAAATGACTGAGCCACCCAGGTGTCCTGCACATGTCTTTGCAAGGTAGTTGGCATTGATTATTAGTTGCTTATTTTTTGGTGATAGGACTTTATACTATTATTGGTTTTAATGATTATACTGTGGAGAGTAATAAAGAAATGGACTAATTTTATTTGCAGCCAGTTAATATTGAAGCACAGTACAGCGTATTGCAAGAACTATGGAGCATACTTTCTTCAGGTGAGCTATAAATCTTTTTATCTAATGACCTTGAAGGTCGATCCACCAGTAGAATGGGGCACTAAATTTTCCAATGATGTTTATTTGTCACAACCCAGTTTTTTTTATTGTAGCAAAAATAGATGTTTCAGTGTAGTCACTTTCTTAAAGAACTTACCAATACCATGTCTTCTTATAATTTGTAATCATTATCAAGGTAATGAAAACATGCCACTGAAGAGCCCTATTGTCAGTAACTGTGGTTTCATCAATCTGAATAGAAAATCTGTCTTTGTTGTTAATTGACCTCTCATCAATACATCTTTGAATTGAATCGTTGCTCAATAGCAGTGCTTTTAAAGTACTGGAAGGAAATTAAAAAAAAAAAGATTTATATATTTATTTGAGAGAGAGAAAGAAAGAGAACACATGCTTGGGGGGAGGGGCAGAGAGAGAGAACCCCAAGCAGACTCCCCACTGAGTGCCCAGTCTGATGCAGGGCTTGACCTCATGACTCATGAGATCATAGCCTGAGCCAAAGCCAAGAGTCAGACACTTAACTGACTGAGCTATCCAGGCGCCCCTAAAATACTGGAAGGAATTTGATGCATCACTGTTGAAAATACAGTCTCTAGTGTAGGTCATATGACTATCTCTGCAACTGTATGAACATTAGAAAGCTTGGGGCAGCTTTTTTTTTTCTAACTTTTTAAAATCTAACTTTATTGAAATTCACATGACCATACAATTTACCCATTTAAAGTATACAGTGCAGTGGTTTTTAGGATATTCAGAGTTGTATGACCATCACCACAATCAGTATTAGAACATTTTCATCATCCCCCAAAAAGTCCTGTATAATATTCATTTCTTCCCATTTTTCCCTAAACTTTGGCCATCACTAATCTACCTTCCTTCTGTATAGATTTTTCTTCTCTGGATGTTTCATATAAATGGAATTATACAATATGTGGCATTTTGTGACTTTTTTTCACTTACATTTTCGAGGTTCTTCCTTCCATATTATGGCATGTATCAATCCTTTGTGGCTTTTCCTTGCTGAGTAATATTCTGTGTAGCCGTTTATTTATCCACTCACTAGTTGGTGGACTTTTGGGGTTATTTCCACAATGGAGTTATTTCCACTTTTTGGCCACTGTGAGTAAGCCTGCATTGAACGTTGGTGTGGAAGTGTTTGTGTGGCCATAAGCTTCATTTTGCTTACGTGTATACCAGGAAGTTGAAATTGGAAGATGTGGTAACTCTATGTTTCCTGCCAACTTACCTGTTCATTTTTTATGGAATTTGAACCATTCGCAGTAGAAAATAATCATTTAGGTTAGTTTTGCTTCAGGTCGTTGTCTTCAAGGTGAGTTGTTTAGCCTTTGTTCTCCTAATGTGTGAACCTGCCCGTTTGTGACATGGGTCAGTCACTAACTACAGTTTACACACATATCCACCTAAATCTACCCTTTTCTACTCCAAATGCATGTATCTAGTTACATAATCCTTCTCACAAACTAAGGAATATGAGATATGCTCTAACCATAGTGGGATTCATACTGGACAGGAATGACAAAATGAGAACTTCCCATAGTTATAGGAGTTCTACACAATGAAATACCAACTTTGGGAGATAGATGGTGGGGATGGTCGCAGAAGCGTGTGAGTGTACTCTACTGCCACTAAACTGTATGCTTAAAAACAGGAGCGCCTGGGTGGCTCAGTCGGTTAAGTGTCTGACTCTTGACCTCATGAAGTGCAGGCTCAGGTCCTTGATCTCATGGTCGTGGCTTTGGGCCCTGTGTTGGAGCCTACTTAAAATAAATAAATAAATAATTAAATGGCAAGTTTTGTGTTACATATTATTTTATTAAAAATACATATATTCACTGCAGCAATGAAATAATGACACTTACCCGAATGCTTCACGATAAAGAAATTGTAGTTAAGTGCATATTTCGTCAAAATTTTAGGAAGTAGTAGATATAATTTAAATGTTTATGAGAGTATTAATAAGTAGTTATGTTATAAATGAAAATTATATATTTGGTACAAACATGTAAATAAAATACATAAGAAACATGTATACTTGAAATATATAAAAATACATAAAAAACATTTCAAACTGAGAGAAGTTTCTGAAAAAATAATCAGAAGGTAGAAAAGCCAAACCAGAGAGGAATTCCTATAGGTTTCTTTATAGAAAATAAACAAGAAAAAAAGTTGGACACAAGTTGACTAAACCTAGACTAGCCTCCAGATGAGAACTGTGACTAGTTGAGAGAGGTTGGGCATTTACGGGAAGTCTGGTCTGCCAACCTGTGCCTTTAGGAAACAGTTTTCAGGTGAATTCCTTATTGCGAAACAGACCACTAGACCAGTGGGAATGAATAGACCTCCTATTTTCTTTAAGAACTTACTGTATATGATAATCCAGCATAGAATGGATATATAGTCCATGAATAGTATTAGAATAATTTAGAAAAAAAATTAATTCGTGAAATATCAGACAAAACTAATCACAGATGGTTGAAAGAGTAAATGTAGCAAAACATAAACAATTAGAAGGTGAAAGTAAATAATAAGTGTTCGAATATGCAAAGACTTGACTGGGGGCGCCTGGGTGGCTCAGTGGTTTAAGCCTCTGCCTTCGGCTCGGGTCGTGATCCCAGCGTCCTGGGATCGAGCCCCACATCTGACTCTCTGCTCGGTGGGGAGCCTGCTTCCTCCTCTCTCTCTGCCTGCCTCTCTGCCTACTTGTGCTCTATCTGTCAAATAAGTAAAAATAAAAAAAAAAAGACTTGACTGAAGGAAGGGATAATTTAGTGTTGCAACATAAAAATGTTAAAAATTTTATAATCAGAATAGAATTAAAAGCTAAAAGAATAAATTGAATAATATTGCAGCAAATATGGCAGAGAGACAGAAGTCCTTACCTGATACAAGCCTCTTTTTTTTTTAGTTGATGTATAGTTGACAAACGTGTTGGGTTAGTTTTGAGTGTACTACACAGTGATTTGAAAACTGCGTTATGTGGTGCTCACCGCGTGTTGAGCTACCGTCTGTCGCCACACAGCGCTACTAAAGCTGTACCTTTTACCCTGTGACTTATTCATTCCATCACTGGAAGCCTGTGCCTACCACTCCCCTTCAGCCATTTCACCTGTGCCACCGGGCTTCCTCCCCTCTGGCAAACCACCAGTTTGTTCTCTGTATTTGTAGGTGTGTTTTTCTGCTTTTTTAATAAGCCTCTTTTGGATGCGCCATACGACATGGATGCATGTCTCTTTAATGTACTGATGGCAGTGTTGTTTTTTTAATCTTTTTCTGTCTGTCTCACACAGTGGGGGTACTGTATTCATTTTCGCATTTTTAGGGACAAGAACAAAGTCTAGCCCAGGGAATGAACTTTGTAATGTCTGAGTATGAAGGAAGTATGAAGGAAGGACCCTTGCTTTACTGAGGTGTGAAATGCTTGTAAATATATTTCACTTGATGATACCGATTTGAGTAAAGGGCAGAGAAGTGCTCAGTTAATTATACAAATGTAGACTTTAGGTGTAAAAGATTTTGAAAGATGAAATATATATTCAACAAAAAAGAGGAATGGCTGTTGGAGTCATATTGTAAATTATTAGTTTATGTAAATTACAAGAGATCTTTTTGCTGCCCTTGTTAATCCTTCCATCTTTCAGTTCCTAAAGCCCTACTTCATGCCTCTGGTCTTACTTCCTTTCTCTCCTTTCTTTATCACTTTTTTTTTCTCTCTCTCCTACCTTCCTCTTTCCCTATCTCGTGCCCTCCCCACAACAAGCTTAGTGAGAAAGTGAAGTTTTTGAGTTCCATTTATGCTTTTCCCTACTTGCCGTAAGAATCAACCAAGTGTGTGTTTCAGATAATCCCAGGATGATGGGAGGTAAGCTTCCCAAGCAGGATGACTACTGCAGCTGATTGTAGAATAAATGAAAGGATGTTATCTGGAATGTTGACCCTTCAGGGCTGTTATGTGCAAATCACATGATTTGGATGGTAAACTGAGCCAATTTAATAGTGGCCAGTGGAAATGATAGTGTTTATACATTTGCAGAGTGACATTTGTACGAATCAATCTTTAATTTTTATTGCGTTGAGTAGACTTACTATTGTGACTTTAATATTCTTCTTTTAGAGCTGTTTATGCTATGGGAAACACTTCTTGAAAACTTGAAATCCTTAGAAATTGGGTGATTTTCATTTTACCTAATCTCAAATGATGGCTATAATTAAGATTTTAGGTTTGTAAATTACTCTACCAGAGCCCATGAGAAAAAAAGGTGTTTTATTCCCACCATAATTTTCTCACTGAAATAGGTTTAGGTTTAGCCGTCTCTGTTTAAAAACGCTTTCTCTTAAACAGTAAGTGTTGCTTATTTCTATAGTGTTTGAGATTTGAATTGCCCCCAATGAATTTTAATTAATAATGGGGGGAAAATGAAAGACAAGACAGAATTATACCCCTTTAATTTATATTAAAGTATTTAATATAAATACTTTAATTTATATTAAAGTATTTAATATAAATACTCTTTAAATACTTTAAATTTAAATACTACTTAAATACTCTTTATAAATACTCTTTATGGTTTATTCCAGTTCTGTTTCATTTATATTTGCAGCTTTAACAATATGATAACAGTGGTATGGATTCAGCTTTCCTTAAAAATGGATTTAAGTAGGGACGCCTGGGTGGCTCAGTTGGTAAAGCAG
Organism: Martes martes; assembly: GCF_963455335.1. Taxonomy (NCBI): domain Eukaryota; kingdom Metazoa; phylum Chordata; class Mammalia; order Carnivora; family Mustelidae; genus Martes; species Martes martes. The sequence goes on from NC_137899.1 coordinate 89,026,062, forward strand.
CTGCCTTCGGCTCAGGTCATGATCCCAGCGTCCTGGGATCAAGTCCCACATCGGGCTCCTTGCTTGGCGGGGAGCCTGCTTCTCCCTCTGCCTCTGCCTGCCACTCTGTCTTTGCTCGCTCTCTAACAAATAAATAAATTAAAAAAAAAAAAAAATGGATTTAAGTAGTTTATCTCCTGACTTCTATTCATTAAACCAAAATCAGCAAAGGTATTTCATCAAGACTAATATTTGTCCTCTTCCTCCATGTTGGTAAATTTTAAGAAGAGACAATAGAGTTCAATACCATCCTTCAGTGATGTGTTAATTTTTTAACATCGTCAAGCTAGCAAAAGCCCTTCCAAAACAAACATACAAACCCCCAAACTACAGGTGTGGGCCACCATTACCTTTTCTGAGTTTTGTGTTGTTAATGCATTTTGAGTGTCTGAGGTGCATAATATGTATGATTTGTTTGAGTTTCAGCCATAACATAGTAGCAATTTTTCTCCATTATGGACTTTACACATAATGAATTTCAGGAAATAGGCAACAACAGCTTCTCCTGCTTGTAGATAAAGACAGTAATATGATGAAGTGATCAAATACAAATGCTCCTTTAATTTATTTTGCCAAGACATTTATCCATGTTTTATTTATAAGGCAATTGAAGTCATTCATTTTGTATGGAACTCTTCCTCTTCTGAATAACAAATAATATATTATCATATATACCGCATTAGAGGAGGGAGTGATGAAAGCCATACTTGAAAATAAAAGTTTAATATTTTGGGCTCATTGGGCACAATTATAGTGGCACTATCTTTGTTTTCAACTGAATCATAATTGTGTATTCAGATTTTTAAAGAATTGGGATGGCTTATAGCACAGTTGTACAGAAAATAGAAAATTCTTTGTTCAGAGAAGGAAAAAGTGTTTCTCCTCAGCTGCAGAGCATTTAAAATGCACGGAATCTGTCTCAGAAATACCCCTTTGTAGCCCTTGCACACATATGAGTTTAAGTTGTTTCATTATAGGGGTGACAAGAATGAAATTGAAGCCTGTCTGCCCAAGAATCTATGATATGGCCATTGGAAAGCCATGGCCAACTGGTTTGTTTTGAACTCTTTTCAGAAACTATCCCATGTGAAGGGCACCTGCGACATTTCCCTCCTGAACCAAATCAGGTAGCCCACTAGTGTTTTACTCTCCACTTTGCGTTTGCTTTTTCCTGATGCCATAAATAAATGAATCTAGAGCTGCATCATAGTGATAATTGTTATTTATCCTTAGTTACATTTCCAGCTAATGACTATAATACGCCACAGCTTCGTATGTATTGATTGCTTGAGATACCCACTTCAGGATAGCTTTGAAAAAGATCATGCCAGAAAGAAAAGTTTCAGGTTTGGAATCTCATAGCTTAATGGTCAGAAGACTAGTTAGGTAGTGCATACTTCTGTTCAAGCAGACGCTACATATTAAATTCCATGAGGATTTATATATATTTATGGTTAATAGTTGCCTATAAATTAATTTGGGTAGATGCATGTAATGTGGAGATCATAGTTTACTGACATGGTTTTTCAAAGCATGGTCCCAGACAGCTCAAATCTCACTGTACAATTCCTTCCAATAATGCACTCTTTCTTAGCACATTGAAAGTATTGGACTTATAAACCATTATTTCAGGAATATCTGCTCTGTACAGAGATTGAACTACCAGAGCATATCTGATCATTACAAACTTGTTGGTTTGTGATTGTTTTCATCTCCTGTCTGGAATTGCACAAAGTTATTCTGTTGTCAGGACATTTGAAGTCTTTTCTATACAGAGATCTTTTGACCAATTCCATCTTGTAAGTGTGACATTTAGCCATTTGAATTATCCACCATAGGTTATTTGCTCATTACTGCTTTAATACTGCAAGGGCTGTTGGTTCTTGGAATGCCTCACAGTGTCCTGACAGTGGTACCTTAGCTAATATCTTGGACTGAGGAAAATGTGGCTCCTGATGATGTGTTTGCTGGGTTATCACTGAGCTGCCTTCTCCTTTTCCCAGAATAGCCACTGCTGTTCGGTTGATCTTTCCAAGGTCAAGCTGATGGCTGGAAATTATTCCTATTGGGACCGAATAAACCATCTGAACCTTTTAAAGGTCTTGTTGTAGTTGCCAAGTGAGAATAGTGAGCTGGTGTTGCCTTCTGACACGTTTGTGGATTTCAGAAGAGAACAGTGTGCCTGTTTTTCATAGAAAATTCTTTATAATGGGGTTTTTGCTAGAGTTTCTGGGACTGTTGGGGAGTATTTCCTTTTTTCCATACTACCTTCTTTCTAAAGGAGGTTTCTTAACAGTTTTTCAATCATGAACCTTTTTGCCTTCTCAGAATAATGTTAAATGGATTAAAAATGCACAAGAGTACAAAAGGTACCAACTGTATTGAAAAACAGTTACAATAACTAAGAAGATCTAGTGACAGTTACAATAACTAAGAAGATCTAGTGACAATCTGATGATACTATATTTTCAAAGCAGTTGGGAGCATAATTTTGAGATACTTAGAACAACTGTAAGAGGATATGAAAATATTGTTGATTTCTATTGGTGACCAAGTTGCAGGTGTGTGAATACTATTGTCGTTGTTGCCTGTGATCATGATGGAAGGGAATGCTTAATTTCAGTTAGCAGATAGTAATTCAAAGATAAGCTTTTTCCCCATCCAAGGTCATACACTCCTTGAATTCTATCCATGGATCCCAGATTAAGAAGCCCTTGCCTAAAGGGATTCCTGCTTTCCCATCAATATTTTTCCTGAGCTAATATTCCCAGTTTAGAGAGAGACTCACTTGCCTTTTGTTCCTGAAGGACTAACTTCCTTAAACCTTAGCACGTGAGTCTTATAATGCTGCTAAGACTTCAGTGTCTTTACCGTCTTCTGCCAGAAGAGACGTATGTTGGGTGCATTATTTTCCTTTCCCCAATAATTGGCTCTTTCTTCACTTCAGAGACCAATACGATGTTGTTGCCCAAGCTATTGAGAAATTCTTATTTCTTTGGGATGGTGTAGACCAAAGCATAAATCAGTTTGACAGAAATACCCAACCATTTTCTTTCCAATTTGCTGAAATAAGTTAATCCCATTTATAAATGTTGACCACTCCTCCTCTATCCACGTTGATGTCAGGTTAGGAATTTGTGATACGGGATCAGTAATTCAGAGTAAGCCAGTTAATCCCTGGTCGAAGAAAGCCCAAATTGATTTGAGGAGAATTTTTTTTTAAAATACATGATCTAAGATTCTATAAAAGTTTTCCCATTGATCCTATATTCTGTTTATCATGAGAGAAGTTTCACAGGATAAAGCTTCCTGCAGCAAACAAATATATCACGACTAGTTTTGCAAATCGATTCTCAAAGGCGTTCTGCTTCTCTGGGCACATCAGAGGGGATTAGCAGTAAGAATAGAACTAATTTTACTACAAAGATTTCATGGGAAATGAAGATAGATGACAGTAGAAAAGGGAGCAGAGTTTCAGGAACACTAATCATAATACCACTCCCATTAGTTGGATTTTTTTTGTATCTGTAGTTGGTTTGAAATGAATATATATATAGATATATATATTTATATATGTATATGTATTCATGAACATAAATGTGTACATATATAAGTCATGCAGTAGTTGGGTTTTTTATGTTGGTTAAGGGCTTGAGCCTACAAACACAGACCTTTGCCTGATTTGTCTGAACCTAGGATGCTCCCATGGTATGTCTGCTGTATTATGCCCTGAGCCATAGGCAGGGGAATGAGATGTAGGCAGTGTGCTGGAGTGTAGTTTGGGAAAGCTGGAAAGTCACTGTAAAACTAAAGAAAAAAATGTGGTCAAAAACCCTGATTAGAATTGCTTTCAGATTCTAAGAAATTGTATATGGATGAAACAAAAGGTTTCAGTTCATTTTTGTGATGTAGTAAAAAATGTGCATTGCCCCCGATTTAGAAAAATGGCAGCAGCTGAAAATATTCTGTTCAGTAGACCACTGTAGGAAGCCCTACAAAACAGTCATCAAAATTCCCAAATGAAATGCAACATTGTCCTAAAAATAATCTAAATTCTTCCCTATTTTTAGCAAAAAAAAAAAAAAAAAAAAGAGGATAGTAGGGGACATATTTACTGTTTATTTTCACTTATTTTGTATGGTCAGGCATCCTTGAATATATCAGTCATTCTTGAACTTTATTTGCATCAGAATCATCTTCTTAAAACACGGACTGCTGGGACCATTCTCCCCCCCACCCCCGCCTCAATTCCTGATGCATTATTAGGTCAGGGGTGGGACCCAAGGATATGCATTTCTAACAAGTTAGGTACCACACTTGAGAATCTCTGCACTGTATTACCCAATTAATTATTTCCTAGCAGTAGTGATGACTTACCTGATAATCCTTAGCTTAATGTATCTGCATGACCCAGTAGACCACCTGATCTTATTAAAAACAGAAGGGAGTGCTTCCATAGTTAAAAGAGGCTGTCTAATGGGCCCACGGCTGTGAGCCTTGATCTCAGGAACATTCAGAGTTCTTTAGATTGGAGATTGATCCATTATGAAATGTTTTCTTATGGTCTTAGCAAATATGGAGGTTAAGGAAAAGGAAATATTAATGTTGTTAATGGGCTGTTAGAATTATGATTGTTACAGACATACTTTAATATTTTATCAGTTACTATGATTTTGAATTTGGCTTTAGTGCTCCCCTGGATAACTACCAGCAACACACTTTTGTTTGTTTGGGGTTTTTTGGTGGCCGATCATTGTATTGTATACAGATTGTTTCATTTGGTTTACGCAAACCTAAGTAGGGGACCAGGGTTTCAAAATCTGTTCTTTAGTCACTTAATTTATTGGTTTATTCAAATTCTGCATTATCATTTATATCTTAAATGAGCTAGGACCCTAAAAAGTGCTCAGATTGAGAAGATATATGGGTACTCTCTACACTATTCAATTTTCTGTAAACCTAAAACTAGTCTAAAAAATAAAGTTAATTTTTATAAAAAGTGCTCAGAGCCAACACGTTTGTCTGAACAAAAGGAAAAGGGATTAACATAGGTTTGACAGTTATTGGAGAAGAAAGATCCCAGATGTGCAAGGTGTTGGTTTTTTTTTTGTTTTTGTTTTTGTTGTTTTTTTTTTTCAAGTCCCTGTTCATTTATACATCCAAACACCAACAGATGTATGATTTAGCATTTGCCCTGCACCTCTGGCTCTAGGGACTGTGGAGTTTTTGTCTGTGGATTCTCTGCCGCAGTGAACTCTGTCATTGTTCTGAACAGCTGGGAATGGAGGATAGCTCATTAAGACAGGAGATGTTATCCGAGCCTCCCCTGGCATCCCAAAGAGTACTGAATATGTTTTGCTTCCCAAGATCTAAAGTATCCATTTCGTTACCACCTAGTGTTCTCTTTGCTTTTATTGAAAAACTCTATTGGCCCCATTGCCTCTTTGAATGATGGGCACAGTTTATACCAGCTGTTCCCTTGTTATCCTCTTCTCCTTCTTCTTTTGCTTTTTATTATGTTTATGGTATATGGTGTGCCTTCATTTCAAAAAGTAAAACCCCAGTGTAATTAGTACACATCACTTGTTTATGTAACTAGAACAATATTAAGTAAGAACAGATTCCCACAGATAAATCCCGAGCATCCAGATATCCCTGCTCTCTTGGGGATAAAAATCAACTTTGCTGGGGCAGGGGTTTAATTTAAGTTCATTATGCTTATGCAGGAAGGGAGCTTACGTTTGAGCCCTTATTTTGTGCCAGGTGTTTCGCTCATATTACTTCATTTGATGGCGGTAATAAATCTATGAGGTGTAAGTATTATCCCATTTTGTAGACGGGGCACTGAACGTCAGAAAAATCAAATAACTCCATTAGTAGATTGTGAAACAGGGATTCAAACCTGTGCCTTTCTGATTCTGATCCCTATTATGTTACCTTTTGATGAGTTCTGTGTCTGTGTTCATTTTTCATGTGGCATCGTTGCTTATGAGGCATGATTATTCAGAACAAAAAGGCAATTAGAGAAATCATGTTTAAAATACTACTTTTGTCTGGAGATTCAGAGGCATATCTAGTCATCATTTTTCAACTTGGAGAGTTATTCGGTCTTTGCAAATGAAATAAGCAGGGATGGTCAGGAATAGCAGTCTGGAGCCTCCTTTGTAACTGGAGAGAGAAACATTTCAACCTCTCCACTAACATTTATTGGGAAAGTACAACGTGTCAACCACATACTTCCACTATTTCATTTAATCCTCTAGGAAGTGTGGGAATATGTGTAGGAAATTGATGTCCCGAGCAGTTGAGTAATATGCCCCAGCTCCCATAGCCTGCATGGATATGGTTGGGGCAGGAGCTACTATCAAATTCCAGAGCTCGCACTCTGAATCTGTGCTGCACTGCCAAGAAGTGGCGGTTCCAACACGGGAGTGGTGTGCTACTGTAGCCTCGAAAAGAGGTAAATTATTTGAACACATGGCTATTTTCTTTACCCATCAACTAAGTATATTTTTTAAACAGAGGTACATTTATCCCTCTTCAAATACAAATTTCCTAAAGGGAAGTTAAATTTACTCTGTATACTTTTGGTTAATCCAAGGAAGTTGGTCCTGTGATTTCTTTCTTTCTTTCTTTTTTTTTTTTTAAGATTTTATTTATTTAGTTGACAGAGAGACAGTGAGAGAGGAAACACAAGCAGAGGGAGCAGGAGAGGGAGGAGCAGGCCTCGCACTGAGCAGGGAGACCAATGTGAGGCTCGATCCCAGGAACCTGGGATCATGACCTGAGCTGAAGGCAGATGCTTAACCACTGAGCCACCCAGGCGCCCTGGTCCTGTGATTTCTAAGTCACTCGAGTTGGGGATAAATGAATGAAGCTGGAGGGTTTTGAGAATGAAAAGTCAGAAACAATGACAGAGAAAGGCTCGAGGTTTTGGACATGTTCAGCTTTGCCAAAGGTAGAAGGAACCAAAGGATGTGAGTCGATTCGCTTTCCATTCCAAGGCATCTGTGAGGAAGGAACAAATGATGTCAGGTGCTGTGGCCTATTAATTGTATAACCTTGAGCATGGCAGAGGGTCTTACCCTAACCCTCTTTTTCCCTCATTAAACTCTGTAAGACATCTTTGAGACATATGGCAAGATTCGGAGAGGCAGGACCTCGTAGAGACTGAACAGTGAATGTGGATGGAGTAATGGACACCAGGTGTATGTATACAAACAACCACATACCTCTTAATGCATGTATTTTCTGTAGCAAACAGCACTGTAGGAAAAGAATAAAATAACATTTCTTGTGAAGTAGAGATTTTAATTAAAATTAATAGTGTAGTATCCAGTTCGTAGCTTTTAGAGTATAGCTGATGCTTTCTTTATATGAGAAGGTTATCTTTATTTTGTTGACTGTAGATGAATGTATGTGGCCTTTCCTAGGTTTAACTCCTGAACCACAGAAGCTGCCTGCCATGTTGTATGGAGACTAACCATCCATGTTGGAGAGTATCCATGCCTTTTAAACTAGTGTTACTCTAATAAACTCTTTCATGTTTAGCATTTTAGACTTAAGAGTATGGTCTGCTTGGCTTCTAACTACAGATTCATTAATTGAATTTATATTCATTTGTAAAATGTTGGCAAGTAAATGGAAACTGGAGGGGAGACAAAGGAACATTGTGATAAAACCAAGAAAGACTTGACTGCAGTCAGGGCCTATAGCACTGTCACTCCTCAGAGGCCCAGAGAAGGCTGGGGAGCAGGTCTATCAAACTCCGTAAGAAAAAACACATGAAAAAAAAAAGTTCTTTTTCTGTGAAAAATCTAATAGTCCTTAGGAACATAAATCCTTCTTGGAGTTGAGAATTCCATTGTACCCCTTCTTCTCTTCAGTGAATCTGTCTCATAATAATGGGATTGTTTTTTTTAATTAATTTTTATTGGATAGTTTTTAGAAATTTTAGGTAGTTTTTAGGCTCAGTGGGCCTACAAGTACCTGGTGTTTACTATGTACAGTTTCGGGGAGCACACTTCCTTCCAAAAATTCTCTGAACTTTTTCTTTCTCATTAGCCTGAACTTGACTTACTAACTGTATTCATTAGCATATGGCTGGTCAGAATTAAGTATTTTAGACAAATACAAGAAAGGGTGATCTCAGAATGAGAAGAGTTAGGAAAAATTGCTTAAGTGAAAAATCTCTTAGGAAATGAATATATCAATTGCATTTTCCCACTGTGTAAACAGGGAGGGGTAGAGTAAGCAGGAGGTGGTGTGTAGGTGGTTTATTTACCAGAGTGCTTTTCATACATTGTGCTCTGGTGGTAAGTTATTATCACAAAACAAAGAGCAATGCTAGAAGATACCAGTGACCTAGGAGAAAGCCTGTTTCTGATACCCTTTGCTTTTAGAAGTAAGATTCTGGTGTGGGCAAGTCATAAATTGGCCACATTTATTCGTACGTTTGGAAACCATGTTAGATTTTGAACTTTAGCACGTGCATGTGTACACACACACACACACACACACACACACTGAATTATTTACTCCCATATAAATTTGTTTAGAGGCTCCTGTAACTGACTTATTTAGAAGCAATAAGGTGATTCAGATAATTTCAGAATATTTACTTTTGCGAAGGAATTCTAATAAAGAATAATTTAGACAACTATGCATGAGGAAAGACTATTTGCTAAAAAGGGAGTAAGCTTACTATAGATGTTAGAGTTCAAAATGAGAGATTCTCTTTGGAAAATAGTCTATTCTTTGAGATTTCAGGGTGAAAATTACACGGATGGAGTATGACCCAGAAACAGCCCTGTCGATGATTGCCACTGGGAATACCATAATTGAAGATTTGCCTGTGTTGATTGACTTTCAATATCTGATTACAGAAGCTCGGAGCAGTGTGTCTTATTCTTTGATCTCCTTTGTTACCTCCTTTCAGAAATGCTTGTAAAATGTGTCTGGTCTATTTATAGATTTTTGGATTCTTAGAAGGTCACTTAACCATTTCTGTTTCGTGTTTACCAGGAGAATATTTCAGTTGGTAGCAATATATTAGCATTATACAAAACCTGAATTAAAATTTGCTAGAATTCCAAGACCGCTATTTTTGGCACAGGATACACTTATTTCTTTTAGTACCTCATACCTATGAGTATTTATATGGAAATACGTCTTGATCTTCAGTGCTAGTATGAAGACCTGTAGCAGGACACTGTAGCTTGTTGATAACCAACCCTTTTAAGATGACTCACTGTTTGGTTTTGAGTAAATCTGTCCCTGGGAATTCAGTTTAATCCTGTCGACACGAGACTCTGACCACTTTATTTAGACTTTAACAGCAGCAGCCTGTATGGACTTTTGCTTAAAAACCAAACCAAACCAAACACATCTGTATTCTCTTTTACTCTAGCTCCGAGGAGGGTAGCCTGTCCCGCGTGGATTACTTACAGTCAGCTTCTGGCCATGACAGGCGAGGGTAGTACCACAGCCGACGAGGCCATTTCTGTGTAGATTTTCTGGTTTTGTTTGGTTTCTGGTTTTTCGTTTTTTTGAGACTGCATTAAGCTGCGAGAAACGTTGGTGTTAAGAGCACCATGTTGGGAAAGAGACCCACATTCCCAGCTTCTTTAGTTTTTTGCCAGGAGTCCATTTCCACTCTTACACACCCATTTGGTGCTTTTTCTGTTTCCCCATGTATTTCTACACAAACTTGGCCGCCATGGTGTGGGAGTAGTTGGAGAGGAGGCGAGGAGGGGAGGTGAGGAAGGTGAATTGATTGTCCCGAAGGCTATGGAGAGGATCTCTGACTCCAGCCAGTCAGTAACAAATGCAAAAAGTCCATGTGGCAGATGAGAACGCTCTTCCTACCTTATCGTAGAGCGGAGAATTTTATTTCAGCTCTGCTAAGCCCTTGCTTTGTGTTTCCAGTATGCTCGGTGTTTTCCTAATCAAATCATATCCTGTACCTTTTGACATTGTGCTTCGCTTGGCACTTGGCTTCTGTGTATCTGTGTTTATTGCCATTTTTGATTTAGTGTAGGATTTGAATCATGACTGCCTACATTTTAAACGATGTCACATTGCAGTGTGTATTTGCTCAAATTTATGTGTAATCAGTAAACATGTGTTTTTGGTGTTTCCTCTCTGTCTCAGAGAGGCATGTGCGGCTGTAGCTGTTTTCAGAGCCCTTCCATTCTGGTCGTGGGTTGAAGAACCTTAGCTAATTTTAATCAACCCTGAGCTGTCATTTCTGTTCATCACTGTCACATTAGCATCATTCCTGTTCATCAATGTCACATTAGCAGCAAATCTGAACTTGCTGATTAGTAAAGTGGATGGAAATCACAGCTCTGTGTGTGTCCAAATAGCTACTCATCAGCAAGCCTTGTGATGGGGTCTGATGGTTTAATGCAGGCCTTAATCAAGGGCTGAGAAATGTTTTCTCTGTGGTTTAACCTAGTACTATTGAATTACATTAACATGTATAGACGCTCACATACACATACACAGAAGTCGTGTTACATCAGCATTCCAAGTCAGTCAGGAGGACTCAAACAAAGGAAGGAAAGACTAGACTTTGAAGATGGCTTTTCTTGGGCTTTCAAGTCAGCAGACGTAAACAGCAACTTCATCATTGGACACACCGAGTCCCTCATATCCAGCTGAAGAGCTTCTTGATTGAAACTATGCTGTCTTCGGGGACATACACTGGAAAACCATGGGGCAGATGGGATAGGTTTTATGTGCAGAGCTGACGTTACCCCAAGTGGTCACTCACTTGTCAGCGGGACTTGTGCGAATGTGTTAACACACATTTGGGTTCTTGTGAGGCACAGTCATTACAAAGGCGTGGGAGTCCTTATTTCGGAATGAGATGGGGTCCGATTATGTGATATCTGTGCTTGAACACATGAAACCACGTGTATTTTATGTTTCATAAACAACCTTTTTGCATGTCCGTTCAACCCAAACACCGTATATTGAATATTCTCAAAACCTAATGTCTTTGTGTACCTGACTTCTGCCTTGGCATTTTTATTTTGTGGGGTAAGTGTCATTCTGACTTCACTGATGAAGTTGTGAGTGGGTAAGTGACTCACCCAAAGTCACACTACCCATACATAAAAGCTAGGCCTTGCCCATAAGTCTTTCTGACCCCAGGTCTGGTGGTTTTGTTTTTTCTTTTCTTTTTTTCTTTTTCTTTTAAAAGATTTTTATTTATTTATTTGACAGAGAGAGCGAGAGAGCACAAGCAGGCAGAGCAGCAGAGAGGGAGGGAGAAGCAGGCTCGCCACTGAGCAGGGAGCCTGATGCGACGCTTGATCCCAGCACCCTGGGATCATGACCTGAGCCAAAGGCAGTCGCCTAACCAACTCAGGCACCCCGGAATTTGTCTTTTCGTCACATAGCAGCTGCCTTGCTTCTGTGACTTGTTAACACGATGCCAGAAAATGGCGACGAGGGTCTGTCTCAGTTTTTTAAAAAAGCCTTGAGGCTTACGGTCTTACCTAAATGATCAGAGCCATTGTGAGTCCTAACTTCAACATTGGGGAAAGCAAGGATGTTACCAAAGTTTGTGCCAACGTTTTCTGGGAGGATTGTAGGATTTGCAGTCGAACTAATAAGGACAGCTTGGGGATTAGGAATCTGGTACTACTTTATAGGTAGCAGTTTCCTGCATGTTTTTACATTATTAATTCTTTTATCTGATTAAAAATTTTACCTTACAGATTTTTATTTTCATCTGTAGACTCTAGCCCTGGAATTGTATCTTTGAAGCCTGTTGTCATTTCCTTTCTTCTAAGGCTAGTGGGTGCATGTGCAGGTATTTCCAGCATACATTGTGTTGCTGTTCTAAACTGAATGAACATACTTCTTTTCTTCCAAGACTTCCGTTACTATCACATTGTCCCTTTCTTTTCTGATGGCTCAGATTAGTAGATGCTATCACGTTTATTTCTCTTGTCTGTTATGCCAGGCTGGGTATTTTACTTTGCTTCTATTCTAGTAAGTTTTCTTCTATTCTATTCCAGTAAGTTTTCCCTTGAACCAGCAGCTTGATGTAATGGGAAGATTGTGGGCTTTTGAGACAAAGACCTGAATTAGGATTCTTGCTCCTCCACTTAACTGGTTTTTTGAGTTACGAGGCTTTTTCTAGCCACATTTCCCCAATCTGTAATAGTAGTGATTTGTTGGGTTACTGTGAGGATTAAGTAGGACAACTAAAAAGAAATGACTGGTGTGTTCCACTGTATATCCTTCCTTCCATCTCTCTGTCCCACTCTCTTTGTCTTTCTCATTCTGTTCACAACCCCAAAGTTTTAGTGATTCTTAAGAGATCGCACTCATTCACTTGGAAGATTACTTGGGCCACGCGCTGGTCTTGAGCGTTAGACCAGTAGGGTCATCAGTGTTGTTTCTAACCAGACTTCTCCTTCAGCAGAAATATTCCTGGGTACAGTCTTTGTCCTTCTACTTTGCTCAGTCACACCAATTGCCTCCTCTCTTGCTGTTTTATCTGAGCTTGTCTTTCCTTCTGTCAATTTACTTTAAAACTCTCCCTATTAAGTTGGGAGACTTGCTGCCAAACATGTTTAACTTGGCTGCAGGGGTAGGTGTTGTTGTGCACAATAGGGACTCCCCGGTGGGGTGAACAAGATGGAGTTTTATTCTTTTTCCACATGCAAGTCTGGTAGTCAGGCCCTGGTGTGTGGCTTGATCCATGACATCCTTGAGGACCCGGGCTCGCTCTTCTTAATGTTTTGTCACATGTGTGCTCCCTTCCTAAGATCTCTTTGTCCAAGGTGAGGACTTGAACTCTTGCCATCTTATCTGCATATTAGTCAGCAGCGAGTAGACACAGGCAAAGTGGAATATGCTCCTCTCTCTGGAAGCTGCCCACGCCGACTTCCTTGTCCATTTCATTGGCCAGAACTAGCTCTAAGGAAGATTCTGGAAACTATTATGTTTCAGTCATCCATATGCTGGGAAGGAGGAACGGGGGATTCGAGGGCAAATATCAGCAGTGTCTGCCTTGTTGGTTGATGTGAAATATGTCCTAAAAGCCTGAGGAAATCAGATCCTTTTCTTTGTATCATTTATGTTGCTGCCCATTTACTGCTCGTACCATCTTTTTAAGCCCACGCTACCTGTGGAAATAGAATATCACCTGTAAGCTGTTTTACTCATCTTGCCACGAGGAAACCGTCCCTACTCCTTGGATTCTTTGTTCCTCTGTGAATCAGCTACTGTGATCACTGGCTGCACCCTTAAGCAGTCAAATCGAACAGAAAGCCATGTTGGGTTTTTCTCCACAATCCTCTGAAAGTAGTCCAATATGTAGAATTTTAAGATTGCCTTCCACCGAAATAATGGTGGTATAGCACTCTTTGGTTTATTTTTATCAAAGCATCTGTGGAAATATGGTCCATATTTAAGATGTATCAGTAGTCAAGGCTAATTATGAACTGTGTGGAAGGTGCAGTTGTGCACAGTCTTGTATGTCGGTCATAATAGCTCCCACACAGTAGTTGATGTTGTTTTCTCTTATAAATGTTTCCCTTTTTTGGTAGCAACAACTACAAGAGCCCCTGCTTTTTTCACATTACTTATTGTGATTGAGAGATATAAGAGGCCATAAGAGTATTTTCATTTTGATAAATGAGGTAACCAGTTTCAGAGGTTGGGTAACTTGTCCAAGGTCACATAACTAGTAAGCAGCAGACCTGAGCCTCAAACCTAGATTTTTTTGAATCCAGATTCACTTCCTTTTGGGCCATGGTACATGAGCTGAAAAGTCAGGGCATTCTTTTACTAACCGCAGACTGAATTCTCAGAATTCCCTGTTGCTGCTTTTCCAGAATGGATGGCCCATCGTTGGGGGAAGAAGCATCATTTTTGTCAGAATGTTCAGCTGGAGTAGGGTTGGTTATCTCCGTTTGCTGTTAAACAGCTTTTTCTTCATCCATAGCTTAACAAAGATCTCCATCTCCTTCTTTAAAATCTTTTACCTACAGTCCTTTTTCTTTCTCTCCTAGGATTGAATTTATTATATATTTTGAAATTGTGTCCATACTCTCAAGGAGATTAAAACCCTTAATGGATACATAATACATGTCTGAGGAAAGGGTCACACTGGCATACCCGTCTCCATGAAATTGCTGCATGTGTATGGTTTTTTTCTTTTACTGGTCTTTATGCTGCACATTTTTAAATAAACCGCTTCTGCTCTGTCATCCTGCTTTTCAGAAATGTGTGCTTAATTGTCTTTCTTTATCTTTTACCTTGGTGCTTCATACCTGTGGTATGCTTAAGACTCTGCTTTACTCTGTTACATCCAGAAAGAACAATTTTTGATTCATTCTCAAACACACTTCCTCATCTTATAATTATAAAGGGTGGGACAGAGGACAGTGGCAGAGTTTCCTAACCGCTGCACAGAAATGGGGATAGTGTCCTTCTTCCTTCTGTTTGCTGTGATGCTTGGATTAGGTAAGAGAATTTTTTTTCTTTACTGTCATATGCTACTGTCTGATGTAAATAGCCAACTCCACTGTATCCCATTTGTCCTTCGCTTTACCTCTTGTGCTCCATTTTGCATAACTGCCAATGTGTGACCTTTAAAATGAGCTCAAATTTTGAACTCAGGAACCAGCTTTCTTTGGCAGAACTGTGGCTTCGCAGAGTTCTGGATCTCAGGTGCCTTCTCGTCCTTGCTGATGTAAGTGAAGACAGGCTGTTTTAGTAGGAATGAGAAAAGCCATTTGTCTCAGGCGTAGGTTCTCTCTGAAAGCTAACCATAATCTCTGCGTAGGTTGTAATGATTTATAATTTGGAGTTTTTTTTCTTTTTTTGTGTGACTTAGCAGTTTTCAAAGGTAGGAAAGGAAGTTATAATATGTTTTTGTAAGCATGAAAACTTTCCCCAGATGCCATCATGGATATAACCTGAATATTTAGTTGTCCTTCTGGAAGAAGTTCATTGCTCCCTGAAACTTATGAATCCTTAGATCTGGGAATTTGTAGATTTTCTCCAGGAAAATTCTAAGGAGGCTTGCTGTAGGGGCACATCTGCTCTGAGGTAATGGGTTCACTGTAGATACTCTCACAGAATCCCTTCTTGCTTTATGATTCTTTGATAAGCATTCTGTAATTCAGCCCTGTGAAAAAATCACCACCAGCAACCTCCAAAACCTGGGAGGAGTGGTTAGCTATTCCCTGTTGGTAGTTTTGAGTACTTTCCAAGGAAAGCATTAGATAAACAAGAGGCATTTTTTGTTACACCTACTGCCATTACTTGTTATCACTTAGGTACCACCTGCCTCATAACGCAGTTGCTTACAGGAGCTGCAATTTTCTTCCTGATGGCCACTTTTTGTCATTATGTCATCTGTGGTAAACCACATACCATCTAAATGTTGCCATTGGATTTCTTTTTCTTCAAACTCCAGCCCTAGAATTCTATTTCTGTCCCATTTGTCAGTGACCCCTAGTGGAAATTTCTTAGGATTATATGCTACTTGGTGTCCAGAAAAAGAAAACATTAAAAATCAGTCTAACTCCAACTGATTACCCCATCATAGTTCTTATTACCTCAGAAAACTATTAAAAGAACATTAATAAGTTTTCCATGCATGGCTTCATGTTTATAACCAATTGCTAGACTGCTAAGTTGCCTTTTTATTTACTTTGAAATTTACAAACATAATTTCCGAATCTGTGGCTTTCATTTGCTAATGCATAGCTTATTGTATATGTGTATGTGTATGTTTTTTCTGGTAAATTGTCATCTCTTCCTTGTTCAGAAGCTTTGTGTCTCTTACTCTGAAAGATTCCTGCCAGCAGTTATCAATTCATATATTATGGAACAATGTATTGACCTGATAGACTTTGCCAGTTTCACTTGCACAGCTAGTAGCTTCCTTTTGGAAAGCAGAGAAAGGCCTTCTCGCAGAAATACATTGATTTATTTTCTATTTACTTCTCATCAAACAACTTTTTAAAAACATATTTTGTTTTGAAATTTGGAATCCCTTGATGTGTGGGCTATTTTTACATAATGAGTCAGAGCACTTCTTGCTAGTTATTTTTTTGTTTTTGACAGTACTAACAAATGTATTTCTAATATAGTTAGGAACATGAAAGATTTCACATTACAATAGGTAACAATGCAGAAACTCATGGTCCATCTTCTGAATTTTTATGTCTACATGAAATAATTAGGTTTAATTAAGCTAATTATAGTCTTTATTTACTTTTTTTTCTTATTGGAAATGATTCTACCTATCTTTTCAAATAATTTGAGAATGTGGACACTACCCAGGAAGGCCAAGTTAGGTATGCCATCTCCGAAAATCTCTGCCAATGGCACCCAAATTAATTTTGTGTGTCTGAATGTCTGTCACTGTTACCTACTCCATTCTTTAGTAGTGGTTAACATCTCCCATCTAAGCTGAATATCAATACGGAAACAAGGGCTTTGAATGACACAGTGGACCAGACGGACTTCACCGATACATTCAGAGCATTTCATCCTAACACAACAGAATGCACATTCTTCTCTAGTGCACATGGAACACTCTCCAGAATAGATCACATACTGGGTCACAAATCAGGTCTCAACTGGTACCAAAAGACTGAGATCGTTCCCTACATATTTTCAGACCACAGTGCTTTGAAAGTTGAACTCAATCACAAGAGGAAATTTAGAGGGAACTCAAATACTTGTAGGAACATTTGTATTTTAAAGAAAAATCTTATCTGTGGACCTCTCCATGGTCCTTATTTAGTGGATGGATATTTCAGCAGTATGATAAAGTAAAAACGAAAAAAAGATTAGATAAATCTAGGCAGTGTCAGGAGTAATGTGGGGGAAAGAAGTTTTGTCACGACACTATATTTGCATCATGTGGTTAACTTAACAGTGACAGAGGCAGAGGCTTAATTCTCTCTTCTGGGGGTTATGCACTTTTGATTCTTGATTCTGCCTTTTTTTTTTTTTAACAATTCTTTTTTTTTTTTTTTAAGATTTTATTTATTTACTTGACAGACAGAGATCACAAGTGGGCAGAGAGGCAGGCAGAGAGAGAGGGGGAGGCAGGCTCCCTACTGAGCAGAGAGCCCAATGTGGCGCTTGATCCCAGGACCCTGGAATCATGACCTGAGCCGAAGGCAGAGGCTTAACCCACTGAGCCACCCAGTGCCCCCTGCCTTTTTTTTTTTTTAAGCATTCAGTGTAACTCCATTTTATAAACTTATTTTAGAAATTGTTTTGAAATAATATGTCACTTAGAGAATGCCCAGTTTTTTTCCTGTAAGTAGTGATGTCATTGACATATAACATTAAAGTGTCCAACATGTTGATTTGCGATCACCATTATGGTAATAGCTTATACCTCTATCGCATCACATAGCTATAATTTCTTTTGTTTGTTGTGAGAATAATTAAGGTCTAGGCTCTTAGCACCTTTGAAGTTTATAATACATTATTGTTGACTGTAACCACTATACTGTGCATTAGGTCTCCAGGACTTATTTATCTACTAGTTGGCAAGTTTGTACCGTTGAACAACATCTTCCAATTTCCCATCACCCTAGCCCTTGATAACCACCATTCTACTCAATGTTTTTACAAGTCCAACTTTTTTAGATTCTACATATAATTGATATTATATAGTATTTGCTTTTTTCTGTCTGGTTTATCTCACTTAACATAATACCCTTAGGGTCCACTCATATTTCACAGATGGCAGAATGTTCTTTCCTCTCTTGTTTGAATGATATTTCATTGTGTGTATATATACCCCATCATTATCCTTTCATCCATTGGTGGACACAGGTTGTTTCCATGCTTCAGCTATTATGAATAATGCTATAGTAAACATGGGAATGCAGGTATCTTTTTGATAATCCTGTTTTCATTTCCTTTGGATATATATACCCAGAAATGGAATTGTTGGATCATATGATAGTTCTATATTTAAATTTTTGTGGAACCTCCATACTGTTTTCCATAATATCTATACTAATCTACATTACCACCAGTGGTGTACCAGTGTTCTCTCATCTCCACACCCTTGCTAACAACTTGTTATCTCTTATCTTCCTGATGATAAAGAGAGAATGCCTATTTAAAGATATTCAGAAAATAATTTGAAATAGTTTCGGACTGATATAGTGAATGGCATTAACTTTATATTTGCTTATCAATACCAGTTTTAGTCTTCTTTGTCTTAAGGAAAATTTGAATTGTTCTTTTCAAGCTTGTTGATGGATTCAGAATTAAAATTAGAGATTAAAAGTATTAGTAAGTGTATTTAGACTGGAAATATGTCAGTTGAGAGGTATAGAGATGACCACAGTTGTCAAAATAAATTTTTGCTCGTTTTCATTAGACCACAAATATAATAGCTTGAGTGTTTTGGGAAGCTTAGGTTTTTTAGATTTGTCCCTGAACTCTTAGTTGGCTTTGCAGTTTAGTTTTTGATATTTAGTTCCCTTTGGTAATGATTTAAGAAAGCAATCAAGTTTTTTATAACTCTTCCGAAACTCCCTTTGCATGTAAATTGAGTATCCCAATATAATCTCTCTGTAGTCTAAGATTTTTCTCTAAGACAGATTTTTATGTTTCTATTTAATTTACTGTTTCTACTTATTTCATTATTTCTTGGGAATTTCAGTAGATTACTTTGAGTATCCAGATATAATTTCATTAATTCTGTTGACTCCACTTAAGCTATTATTCAGTTATATTTCCTAGTGTTGAGTTTCAGGGGAGTATTTTTACACTTTGAATATTTAGGGGCACCTGGGTGGTGCAGTCTGGTAAGTAAACATCTGACTCTTGGCTTGGGCTCAGGTCATAATCTCAGGGTTGTGAGATCAAGCCCCTTGGAGGGCTGCCTGCCCAGTGGGGAGTCTGCTTCAGGATTCTTTCCTTCTGCCCCTCCTCCATTCATACATGCACACATGCATGTTTGTGTGTGTGTGGGTGTGCGCATGCTCTTTTTCTCTCTCTCTCTCAAATAAATAAATAGATCTTAAAAACCATGAGAGACTGTGGACTCTGAGAAACAAACTGAGGGTTTTAGAGGGGAGGAGGGGGCGGGAGGATGAGTTAGCCTGGTGGTGGGTATTAAGGAGGGCATGTATTGCATGGAGCACTGGGTGTGGTGCATAAACAATGAATTTTGGAACACACACAAAAAAATTAAATTTAAAAAATTTGCTATATATATATACATATAAATTTTTTTAAATATATATATATAATGGTTATACTGTGGGCAAGTTCCTTTCTTCATTTTACCTGATTCTTTAATTCCATTTTTTGCTTGAGTCGCTCATCTTGACCCATCCTTCAGACAATAAGCTTTCATATATTTAATAACTATTATTAGGTTATCCATGTGCTGTCTTTTCTTCAGCTGCAATAATCGCAGTTTCTTTAAGCTTTATTTCTATACAGCTTTTATCAGGCCTTAATAATTTTAGTGGCTTCTTCTAGGTCTTCTTTAGAAAACAGTAGTATGAGATTATCAAATGAACCTACCAGTGGAAGTGTGCTTGTCGTTTATCCTCTGTATCAGTCAAATTCTTGGAGATCTTCAAACTGAAGCCTCTATGGGAACATTTATTATTTGCTCAAATATGGCCATAAAAATCGACTTTACAATCATATTGAGTCATCTTGACAGTGCTGTGAGTGACAGAAACTAATCTTATCTGCTGGCTAGCATTTTAAAAATGATAAATGGACCCTCAGTCTTTAGTTAGCCTATAAATGAAATTAGGTTTATCTTATTTCTCCAAGAAATAGAATTACTTAGAAAATTTTGAATTATACCTTTCTGAACAAAGTTAAACAGTAAAGGCTAGGGGCTACATTTTGATTATTATTATATACATATATTTTTTGCCTGGCTTTTAGCACCAAGTAATGGTGCTTTGGGAAAATGAAAGTGTTAAGAACTCGGCATATATTTCCTGAAGAGAACAAAAGATTCCCCATCATCTCTGCTTGCAATCTAACTCAAAAATTATACTCAAACGGGCTGAAAAATGCATGTATAAGATAAATTTTTACCAGGTTTTTGTGCTTTGATTTTTTTTTTTAAGATCTAAAATAAATTTTTAAATCTTGGTAGTCTCAGCATGTGGAGGACTAATGTTTTATCTGTCTTCCTTCTAGTCCTCTAATCATTTAAAGATCAAGTTAAATTGAAATCGAGTTCAATTCCTGCTGGTAAAGTGACTTTTATAGTAACTTCCGCCATTCATTTGTTTTCCCAGTAGGAAACTGATTTACCTTACTTCTCCATATGGTTCTGATACCTTTGTTTTGAAATTGTCTTTTCTTTGTCAGTCAGGATCAAGAACTTCAGAACCCATTCTTATCAACTCCTAGAACAAATTAAATTAGGTCACCTCACGGTGTCTAATGCCTTTTTCTTCTGCATTTTAACCGAAATTTCAAAACCTAAATACTGTCATTTTTTCCCCTTTCCTCTATTCTTGTTCTCCAAGACCATGCTAATAAGTTTGTTAGATGGTATTTTGTCAAATTTGAGGTTCAGCCAAATCAAGAGAATTAAAGCAGTAACTTTCATTTTCTGTTTCTAAAGCAACAGGTTATTGATGTGCTGGGTTGATTGGCTGCGGAAAAAAACCTTGTTACCGTCCATTTGTAGATTTCTTTCCTTCTTTTTTCCTGGTCAGCATGCTTCAGAGCTTTGTATCTCATACCTGAAATAATAGATAAGGCTTGAATGAGTGGGAGGATAACTCTTCACCTTTTGTTCTGATTATTTTGTTTTTTAATTCTATTTCACTTTGGGTTTTTAAAAGCCAAAGGACCTGTGGATATGCTTGGCTGAAAGCATGATATGGGTAAAAATTTGCAAGGGATAAAAATGTTACTTAAACAATTTTTTTTTTTTTTTTGCTTGTGTGGTAATTTTCTCTGGCAAATACCCCTAAATGAGATATTTTACCCATCTAACACGTTAGGTTCAAGACTTTTGTTTTATGGAGAGAAAGTATAGCAATGCCTCATTTGTTAGTATCATTAAGAAATGAAGTGTCTCTCGGGACGCCTGGGTGGCTCAGTTGGTTAAGCGGCTGTCTTCGGCTCAGGTCATGATCCCAGGGTCCTGGAATCAAGTCCCACATGGGTCTCTCTGCTCAGCAGGGAGCCTGCTTCTCCCTCTGCCTCTGCCTGCCTCTCTGCCTGTGCTCACTCTCTCTGACAAATGAATAAATAAAATCTTTAAAAAAAGAAAAAAGAGAAATGAAGCGTCTCTCAAAAGTTAATTTTCCAGATAACTTACTCTTACCACTGGGAATCACATCGGCTTTCAAAGGACACGTGGACTTTTGATTCAAATCCAAGTAAGAATCCTAACTCAGCCAGTTTTTAGAGGTTGAACTCGTTGTCAAACCTCTCCACCCCTCAATGTCCTCTTTTCTAAAGAAGGACTTACAATAATGCCCACGTCAGTGCTTTATTCTGAGGATTAAATGTGAATGAAATACCTAGAACAACACTGGATACCAGAGAGCCACTGGGTTCTTTCTTCTTTCCTATTGAATATTATAGCTTGATTTAACTTGGCCTTTCTCTGATTTCTTCACGTTCTTACAGTCCCCAAAACATTTAGTTTTTACATTCAAATAGTTTTCTTGTCTTTCCATGTTTGCTACAGTTTCCCAGTTCAGATTCTTTTCATCATTCACATGAACTATTTTCAATGTTAAAGGATTTAAAAAGCCATCTGGTTTGACTATTCTCCTAATATTTAAATTCACTCTGCATTACTTCTGCTGGTTTTCCAGGCTGCATCAGTGCTTAATCATAGTGGTCCTAGTTTGGCCCCATCTAGCTCAGAGAGCCGGCTCATCTCAGCCTCCCATGGCAGCCCGTGAGATTCATGAAGGTGGCCAGCCTGTTCCCACTGAGTCTCTTCTTTTCCAGATGAAAACCCTTGGTTCCTAGTTTATATTTCTGGATCTCCAGTAATCTTGACATTCTGATTGATATTCTTGATAGTTTCAGTTGGTTCGAATCGCTCTTAGAAAATGGATGCTCATTACAGACGTGATCTGACCTGTCCAGAGAACTGGATGATTTACTTCTCTTGTTCTAGAAACTGTACATCTGTTAAATACTACTCTAGATGTATCTTCTCACTAGTTACTTGTGTTTATTCATATGGACGTTTAAGGGATCTTCATTGGTACTATTTTAAAGCTAGTTTTGTCCATTTTATTTTTAAGGTCAAGTTTATTGAGATTTAATTTATGATTTGATGATATGAGATTTAATTTATGATTTGATGAGTTTTGGCAAATGTATACAGTCGTGTAACTATCACCACAACTGATAGCTACGACATTTTCCTCATCCCCAAAAGTTCCCTGGTAGAGCCCTTTATAGTCATTCTCTTTCCTTACCCCCAGCCTCTGGCACCTTTCCTGTCCTTGTAAGTTTGCCTTTTCTAGATACTTTTGTGTTCTTACATGGCTGATTTTTCTTTATTATAGACCTTGCTCTTTATTCTTTGAAATTTTCTTCATCTTAGCTTGGGTGCATAGATAGCCCTAGATGGTCATGATCTCCTGGAATCTTAATTGTTTTTCTTGTCTTCCCAGTCTCATGGCATGCATAAACTTGATAGACATTTGGCTGTATTTTTCGCCCACATTGTGGAAAAGTCAAAGGCTGACCAGAGGTGAGCAAAGAACAGAACCTTTGTTTGATATTATGGAACATCCTCTGAGTTGACATTTATTCACTTATCAGTCTCCTTTTGTGTTGTACTTTCATCTGTCCAAGAACATTACTGTGCTTCTGTTTACACATACATTGTAACTGAGGACAATGCAGGAAACTTCGGCAGGTGGAAATCTGGAGCACAGTTTTCATCCTGCATTTCCATTACATAAAAGTCTGACCTTTTCTGCCCACTAATGTAACTTTGAAACTATCATATTCTACGTTGTTCATCAAAACAATGTAAGGGGGAAGCAGACTCTCTGCTGAGCAGGGAGCCCGATGTGGGGCTCGATCCCAGGACCCCGGAATCATGACCCGCCAAAGGCAGATGCTTAACCGACTGAGCCACCCAGGAGTCCTGTCCCTGACAGCTTTAAATTTGAAATGTATACATATATGCCTAGTACTTAACCGTAACCATAAGCAGTAAGAACCCAGTGAATTTCATTTCTCCACTGATTTTTTTCTTACAAATCAAAATTTTAGTGAAGAGTGTTATAGGACGCTTCTGTATTTTGAATTGAAGCCATGGTTTTTGTTACGAAACTCTTGTCACTTTCATTACGGTGTTAAACAACTCTGCAGTGGTAGGGAAGAAATGTTACATAGTAAACAATTTATTTTGGCTGGACAAGCTCTCTGTGGGCGGGTACCACGTCTCCCTTGTTCCACTCTGATGCCAGACACACAGTAGGCGCCCTCTGTGAAGGATCTTGACTGCAGCCCAGCCCTTCCGTAGCGGAGTGTGCTGTGTTCTGGTTGATTCAGTACCACGCCCTGATGATGCTTGTTTCGTTACACAGTTACAGCTATCATTTACAATAACAGTTATTTCTCTGGCATGAATGTAAGTCATAAAGATTTTTGGTTAAGATTTTTGGTTAAGAGCGTGGCATGAATGTAAGTCATAAAGATTTTTTAGAAGAACAGAGCTCCTTGGTTAAGAGTGTGAAACCCCTATCTCTGAGCAATTTCTAGTATTTAATGACATCAGCTTTGTTCAAGAGTAATGGCCTTCCTGTTATTCCCACCACCACCATCATTAATATAAGGCCTTTTAAAAATTTTTTGTTTTTAATTTAATTTTATTTTTTTGGTGTTCCAGGATTCATTGCTTATGCACCACACCCAGGGCTCCATGCAATCCGTACCCTCCTTAACACCCACCACCAGGCTCACCCAACCCCCCACCCTCCTCCCCTCCAAAACCCTCAGGTTGCTTCTCAGAGTAATACAAGGCCCTTTTATATTGTAGCATCCATTTGTATGAAATTTAAAAAGGGTAAGTATTCAAATTTAGCTGAGATAGAACTGGATGAGTGTTGTCCACTGTCTCCTAACCCTACAAATTAGGAAATAGTGCCAGCTTCCAAACTATAACCCGTGATGATCTTTTTGAGGTGTTAACTTGATTAGGCTACAGTTCCTAGTTAAGTCAATAAAACTAATCTAGGGCTGTTGCTCTGAATGTATTTGGGGGCTGTGATTAAAGGCAGTCATCCGTTGGCTTTCACAGGGGGAGATCCTAGATACTGTGGGTGGGCCCCAGGACCCCAGCAAAAGGCCTTACGAGCAGAGCTGCCACTTCTTTGAAGCAGAAATTCTGTCTGTGGGCAACAGCTGCAGCTGGGGCCTGAGCAGTAGCACCTGCCCTTCTCTGAGAGCCTCTGCCCTGTGGGTTTCAGACTTGCCTCCCCAGCCCTCGCTTACTGCCCTGTGATCTCTTCACCTCTCCCTCCCTCTGGTGCCCTTCCTCTGGTTCAACCATGACTGATAAGTGACCCCGCAGAGGGGCCGTTTCCGATCATCTTCAATGAAAAGTGTGATGCGAAGCGTGGTTCGTAACACGTCAGTCGGTTGCTGTGTGACCCTTGCTAGGTGAGAGAAGCTTCCACTGTGCGTACCTTTCCCGGATCCACAGCTGCCATCAACGGCACTGCCATAGCTACTCACCGCTTTGACATTTGATTCCCACCCCCCCCACTCCCCCCTCCCCCCAGCACCGCCAGGTTTTTCTTCAGAAAGAAAGTTTCCTCTTGTGATTTTTCCAGGCTAGTGTATAGGGAGATAATGTTTTTGTAATTTTAGTTGTTTTGAAATTGCTCTGTTTACTTTTTTGGAAGGAGGAAAGTAACTGCTGTGCCTTTGGATTTACAGCATTCAGTAGTTAGACATAGAATATGTTAGCATAAGGTTGAAAATGTGAATGTTCTAGAGCACCAGTACAGAGAATTGATACGAAGAGGATGTCAGTTATTCTGAAGATAGATTCCAGGATTCTGTCACACGCTGATAAAGTGCCAAAGCATATGGCTCTCCATATGGTGTTTCTTTTGGGGTCCTTACCACCTGTAATCTAGCTGATTTTCATTCATTTAAATTTGTCCATGAGGTAACCAAACTAAATATGGAGATGGAAATAATATCCTTGTGTTAAGATGCTGAAGTTGGGGATGAGTTACTGTTATTATAGTAATTACCAAGGAAAAAAATAATTCATTAAGTGAGCGCATTAGTGCTATGGCAGTAGTGTTTCTATTACCTCATTAACAGCGGGGAACAGTGTATCCATTTCTGACTTGTGGAGTGAAGAGGGAAATTAACTTTTTTGTTTTATTGAGTCTGTATGGGAAGATAGAGTTAGATCATTGTGGACATCTTTGAGTGTAATAATAAGGAATTTAAGCATGTTTTCACGGTTCAGGAATAATGGTATTGTGAATGGCATTTGGCATTTTGATTGAATATAAGAAGTAATAAAATTAGTTGCATTCTGACTTCGTGGTATTGCGTTTGTTTTATGTCATTAAGAATCTTTGATTTCAAAAATGGAAAAAAAAAAATGGCTCCATTGAACCTGGTTTTCAGACCTCATAAAAATGCTGTTCTAAGCTCCAGACAGAGTTACTGGTTTACGTGTCCGCTAGCATTGTTTTACATTGCGTCTCTTGTGTTTTAGCTTCTCTTCAAAGCAGGTGTTTTAATAGACAGAGCAGAAATCATTGAAGATGTCTGTGTTCTTGTTGTCATGTAAAAACAAAAAGGTACTTCTTGTTTACAGTTTAGGACAGATCTGAGACTTTTATCTGGGGGTATTTTATTGATACCCACATGTTAGGGAAATTGAGGCCTAATTACTGGTATTTGAAGTTATTTCAAAAGCCAGATACACTAGGAATTACCTCTTTTCCACCACAGCCACCTCCGGGAGCATATGGCAAATTGAATAGTTACTGCCAAGACTCAATAGTGACTTGGAACGGGCTTGGAGGGAGGGCTATCTCCAGTTGGGACTGGTGATGGAGCTGATCACATGCATGTAATCAACACAATCAGCCCAGTCAGACCATGTGCATGTATCTGCCACGGTATTCATAGCCCCTGGCACAGTATCTGGTGCAAAGTACTAAACACCATATTCTCTTGATAATAAAACCTATTTTTTTCAGGCTTAGGCATTTGTGAAATCAAGGCATATCTTATTATTATGTTGTGTTTCCCTTCAAAGATTAATAAGTCTTTGAACAAAATGTGTTTGAGATAATAAAGGAAGGAACAGAACTTACCCTTCCTCACGTATGATCTATTTGCTTTCTTTGTATAGTTGAAGGATCCTTGGGTGTTGACATGCACTGAGCTCTCATACTCCCCTGGCCATTTACTAGTGGGCAGGTGGTGCTGGGCAGGTCTCAGGCACTGATTCTTCAGTGATAAGGTAGGGACAGTATTATATACCCTACTTACTTTACAGGATTATTATGAGAATCAAATATGATAATGGATGTAAAGTGTTTTATAAAGTATGACATACATGCAAAAGATACTATTAAATCACAGTGTGTCTATAATTTAGTTTTTCTCATTCCCACTGCCCCAATTAATTCAGGCTTTTTGCTACTTCATGCTTGAATTATGTCTGCCTTCTTTAAAGAAACTCCTTGGGACGCCTGGGTGGCTCAGTTGGTTGAGCGGCTGCCTTCGGCTCAGGTCATGATCCCAGCGTCCTGGGATCGAGTCCCACATCGGGCTCCTTGCTCGGCGGGGAGCCTGCTTCTCCCTCTGCCTCTGCCTGCCGCTCTGTCTGCCTGTGCTCGCTGGCTCGCTCTCTCTCTCTAACAAATAAATAAATTTAAAAAAAAAAAGAAGAAACTCCTTAACTCTGGCTTTCATGGAATGTATTGAGTCGTCCTCAAATAATATTCCAAATATGTTGCTTCCCTTTTCAAGACTTCGTTATGCCTTATACTTCTTCCTCCCAACCCACTCACTGAACTTACTATTTGGGCTCTTAATCCTTTTCACCTCTGGTGTCTTCAAATGTGCTCTGAGTTCTCCCTAGAATCCTTTCTCCCTTCTAAACTTAATTTGTATCCACTCAATAAAGTCTATCTTCTTTCAAAGTCCATCTCAAATATGATTTTCTGCCTTTAAATATCTTTCTCACTTTACCAGACCCAGATTTTCTCTTCTAGAAATGAAGTCGATAATGGGAACCGGGAGTAGGGGATGACAGCCAGGGGAAGTCAGTAGGACCTAGTTTGATTTTCCATGTTCGCCACATGGTGAGAGGTGATCACAGGGTTTGTTGGGCTGTTGGGAAACTGAAAGCTAAGGCAGCAGGTCACCACCAGGGCCTCTGCCCCCGCCCATGTCTATTCCATGGTGCTTACACTTTGTTTTACTAATAAGTAGATCTTATGTAGATCTATAAATATTCCTACTTTATAAAATACATATAATACAGATTTTAAATCTTACAATGTAAATTCCTTAGGAAATGCACTTAGAGGTGAGTGATCTTGAAAGTGAGAATTCAGTTGTATATTGAAAAACTTTAGTATATCTGCTATATAAATTTGGATATCTGAATGCCAGCTTTTCTTAAGTCATGCTTTATTCTGTGTTAGTGTTAAGATCTATAGGAATGCAGCCCAGGCCTTCTCCTGAAAGCTGGAAAACCTCACAGTACTAGATTTTAAGCTCTAGCTTTCAGAAATTAAATACTGTTCTCTAGAAGTCTTTATTGGTAATAAGGTTTGAGTAAGAAGAATCTTGAAATATGTTAAATTCTAGGTTCTTAAGCTCGCTGCACCAAATATGGAATTATTATGGTTTTTGTCAATTTCAAAATTAACTGATCTCTGGTAGAGAAGTTCATTGCTTCTTTCCTTTAGCCTTCACCCAGGGCCAGGGTGGTGTCTTTGGTACTCTGTGCTTCAAAATACAACCAAATAGACTTTTCTCTGACAAAATTACCCTGAGTCATAATCCTGATCACAGAGCACTTTCCATCAATAGAGCCCTACCTGACCTCTTAGAGTTTAATGTCTTCTCTTTCCTGTTTCAGCAGTTCCTTACGTATTAACAACTATCACATTGCTTTACAGGTTTTTATTTATACATCTGTCTCCCCAACTTGACTGTGAGATCCTTATGGGCACAAATCCTGTCTTAAGAATTTTTTTAATCGCCTGTGCCTTGCAACTTACATACAGTCAATGTTTATGGAACCAAAAGATGGATTAACTGATAACGAACCGGTGATTGCCAGAGGGGAGTTGGTGGGGGGATGGGTAAATAAAGGGGGATTAAGAGTACACCTACCTTGATGAGTATTGAGAAATGTGTAGAATTATTGAATCATTATATTATATACCTAAAAGTAATGTAAAACACTGTATGCTAATTATACTTCACTTTAAGAAAGGTAGATTAACAAGCATAACATTCTTCGTCTTCTAGTTCCCCTCAGGTATGGCAGTATGTCATAAAATACATAGAAACCTCCAAGACATTGCAGTAGATGGAAAATGTTTGAGCAAGCAGTGGATTAGAAGTTATCGGAAAATTAATCTAGCCTGTAGTACCCTTGGGGTATGGATTAATTCCTTTAACGCAGAATGGCCTGGGCAAGTTATTTATCTAAATAACAATGAACAAATATTTATTGAGTCCCCCATCAGCCTAGGGAACTGTGGAGATTTGGCTATTCTGTGTAGAGAGTAGATCGAAAAAGTAGCAGTCATTAAAATATCTTTTTTCTTTGCTGGTCCTGAGTGTGTCGTGGTTAAGGAGAAGGTAGTACATTAGCTATGTGTTAACTGTTTTCTCAGGCAAGACGTTTCATGTCTCATCCTCAAAGATAACCTATAATTTGACGTTTAAGGTACATTTATTTCTTTACAATAGTAGGTTTTTATTTTAGTAATACTTGTGTGCCTTTATTTTAATTTTATTTTTTAAATAAAATTTACAGACATGAACTTTGTTTTTCTATAAACCAGGTTTATATTCAGGAGCCCTAGGGTTACGAGAAATACACATATAAAGAACCCAGACTTTAGGATCAGATTGCGAGATTGAAATTTAAATATTTTCTTTGCCCTTCAGCTGCATGAGTTCAGACAAGTTTACTTTAGCATCACTTACCTGTTGGGTCATCTACAAAATATAAGGACAACAGTGATACCGACCTCGTAGAGTAATTCTTGGCATAAATGAACACACGTAAGACTGTCACCAATGGCTGTTCGCTGTAATAACCAATGAGTGACACCAAATTCAACATTTTCGAAGGAAAAAGTAACTGTGACACTTCTGACATAGCCGGCAAAGTGCAATTTTTTTTTTAATTTTCAAAATTTTGACTTGTTTCACCTTCCATACGTAAGCACATAGGGTAGTTAGGCTTTGATGGCAGAACTGGCCATGTTGTATTCTATTCAAGTTGTATTCTTTTTTTTTTTTTTAAGATTTTATTTATTTATTTGACAGACAGAGATCACAAGCAGGCAGAGAGGCAGGCAGAGAGAGAGGAGAAAGCAGGCCCCCCGCTAAGCAGAGAGCCCGATGTGGGGCTCCATCCCGGGACCCTGAGGTCATGACCTGAGCCGAAAGCAGAGGCTTAAGCCACTGAGCCAACCAGGTGCCCCTTAAGTTGTATTCTGGTAGAAACGGGATGTGTGCATCACTGAGAAATTGGGACCACTGGAGGCGACTTTTCACTGACTCCATTTCTCCTGTCAGTTGCTGCCCACAGTGACATTGCCGCAGTGTAGCTCGGAACCAGATACATTCCTAATGGATTGCTGTAGCTTTAATGAAATCCAGTCTTGCTGAATCACTAAACCTGCTTTCTCCTAGAAGGCTCTTTATTGGGAGCTGACAGATCACCTCTCCAGAGCCTTTAGACGTCCTGGCTTTCTAATTCTTCTCCATAACGAGTTTTGTGCTGCATGATAAAATATTCATGTTCAAATAGGTTCTAAACTAATTATCTGCAGCCAGCAGTTGCCACCGCAGTCATTGCTGTTAGCTTGGCTCAAGTTAATGGCTTGTATTTCAGTACAAATAGTCCCTTCTGGCTGTTTCCTGTCGCTGATTCTTATCCTAAATGGAATTTCCATACATATCTAGAGTTAATTCTTCTTATTTTGAGAGGAGATTTCTTGCCCTACGTTTTCCATCTCATTTTCTTAAGATGAGCTTGATTTCAGCGTCCGGTTCCTTATTGTTCCCCTCCATCTTCCGTTCCTACATCACCGCCAACTTCATGACTCCTGCGCTGGACAGAGAGAAAAAGTAGTCAGGATTCGTGGAACATACCATATCTGATTTTTAAAGAAACAAAACAAGTACCATGGTAAGGATGAATTTTGGTGTTTCAGCTGAGCATCTCTGCCTAGATGCCAGAGACCCAGAGAAGGAGTCTTAGGAGAATTAACTGCTTTGGGAGGCATTATGGGGCTGGATGTGAGGAAAAGAAGACCCTAACAGAGTGCTTTTGGTGGGTATTGGAAAGGATGAATGAAATGCTGAAACACTGGGTGGATTCAACAGCAGAGGACGAAGGACTTGGTGTCCAGGTAACCCACAGTGAAGAAGAACTGAAAAGGGATGAAGCCAGGCAAGCAAGGGAACCTTCCCCATATGCAAAGACTGGTTAGGTTTCACACCTGGTCTTTCGCTGACCCTTTCTCCTCCCATGTGTTTCAGCAGTGAGGGGGTGTGAATGGAGTTAAATCCGAGAGAGAAATTATGTTGTCAGGTAGAGGGCTTTCTTTGGGGTCTGAGTACCTCTGACCTCGGCATCTTGTGGGCCATTGAGCTCTTCAGAAAAGAGCAGCTAACCTCACCTAGAGCAGTTAACTGGGGTGTTGGACCAGGAGATGCCCATCCCTTCAGCATAAATCGTACAGCTTTGATTCAGCCCCTTTTGCTTAGAATGTTGTAGGTATCACCCTCGTTTGAATACCACCTGGCTGCCTCTCCTCCTCCCCAGGTGAAACAAACAAAAATCTGAAGTTGCGTATCTGTTCTCTG
The DNA here is from genome assembly GCF_963455335.1 of Martes martes. NCBI lineage: Eukaryota > Metazoa > Chordata > Mammalia > Carnivora > Mustelidae > Martes > Martes martes. The sequence continues at coordinate 89,057,193 of NC_137899.1, forward strand.
CCACTTAATTGGTACCTGCCATATGCATTCTCTGAATGTCCTATGGATTTCATGAGCCCAGTGTTAGTGATTCAGTTTTCAAACCAGAGCCTTCCATTTTTCATGAGTTGAAAAAGAAAAAAATTAGAATTTTATTTCGCATAAATAGTTACTAGATTCATACCCTTAGAACCTGTCAGGATGTTGAGATACAGGGGTGTGGCGCATAAAACATGCATGATTCTTACGGAGCTCTGAATAGTAAAGAGAATTCTCCTGATACTAACTGCCCAAATCCAGCAGTCCATTTTTTCATTATCCTTAAAAGAGCATAAGCATGGGGAATTAGTATGGTAAGTGTTTTCCCCTCACGCGTTGCTTCTGACCTATGTCATATGTTTGTTAATTCATCTGCTTTTTATTCCTTGATCAGAGCCTGCTAAAACACCCACAGTGAGATGCTTCCTGAAAGGAAATGTTAGCTGACATTTTGGTTCTCTTCTTTCTTTTTTTAGTAAAAACATTTTTGTCCTGGAATCTGTTATAAATGTGATTCCCAGGAAATGTGTGAAAGGGAAATCTAATAACACTGCTAGAATTGTGGCTTCTTAGAGTTCAGGTATAACTTGAAATTGAGAGTGATTGCGTATTTTATTTTACATGTATTTTTTAGTTATAACTTCATAATAACCAATTTCTTCAGTTAAGTGTATGAATAATAGTTTCTTTTAACTTCATGAAATACCTGAGGCATTTTGGGTGGGTCTGTAGACATTAACTATTTTAATGGGAAAAAATGTGTTTAAGCTAACACTTCCCTGCTTCTAATGTTAGAACAATAATTTTGGAAACGACAAACAAATGTTACACATATTCTTTAAATCTCTTTCCTATTCTTCCTTTTTCAGTTTTAAAGGAATTGATGTTTTATGTTTTTCTGATAGTCCCCATAGACATAGATGTATTCACAAAGAGAGAAAAGATATAAATTGTATTTAATGGAATCCAGATCATTCGAGATGCCTGAGAGTTAATGCTGTTGATACTTCTTCAAATCATCTGATAAACTTTCAGTTGCCAGAAGAATGATAGCTGGTGGCCTCCAAGAGAAGCATGAAGGGCAGAAGAAGGAAACTCTATACCCAGCCAAGGGACTTCCAGGGACTCCATATGACTGACCACATTAGCACTCTTTACTATTTTAAGACTGAAGGGCCTGTGAGGAGAAATATATGAGAATATATAGTAATTACGTAAAATGCTTATCTGATTTTAAGCACTTAACCAATTACTCCCAAGTTTGGTTTGCATTTGATATGTATTTCTGTTTTCTTCTTTCCAAATTATCAAATTCTTGACCAGTTTTCTATACTTCTTATGGATTTGTATATATTCTGGAAATCCGTTGTTGTTAAATAAGGGCAAAATTATTTTCTCCCAGTTCGCCGCTCATTTTTTAAACCTTGTTCGTAATATCATTATGCAAAAGTTTAAGACTTTGTGCTGCTAATTTTGTCCTTTTCTTCCTCTGCAGCTTCTTGATCTTTAGAATTCTTTTAAATAAACCTTCCCTGGTAAAACAGTTATGACCAGGGGCTCCAATGCCATCAGGTGTTCTTTCTTTTTCTCTTCTTCTTTGTCTCCATTTCTCATCATCTTGGCTTCATTCTTTTCACTATAGTCTGTCTTTTTATAAATGGTTCCTGGGCTTTTCATCTACCCAGAAAGAGACTGATTCTTTTGCTCTTCAGTGTGAAAATCTCAGTTTGGGTCAGCTCTCCTTCAATGTGTCCTTGAAATGAAGTCATGGCCCACCCAGAGTCGTATGGATAAAAGTGCAGTGACTAGTAAAAGGCTAATACTTCCTTAGATGCCCACTGTACTGTAGGTGCGTGGCTCTGGTTCTGGAATCTCTAGAAATTATAATTTAGCTATTTACCTGAAATTATAATTTAGCTATTTACCTCTGTCTGTTCCAGTTCCGTGCTAGGTGCTGTCATCCTTAGAAGTCAGTAGGACAAGTACTTTCTAATTTTTTTTCTTTTAAAATTACTGGCAGGTCTTTGTTTTAACAGGTAAAATTTGAATTAGCATATCCAGTTCCATTATACATCTGATTTTTTTTTTTTTTTTTTTTGGATGGGAGTATTTTGGATTTACAGATTTACAAGCCAAGAATGGGCTTCTTCTTTTGAGCTTACCTTCTAGAATCGTGGTATAACCCTCCAGGTTTTTTTGGTTTTTGTTTTGTTTTGTTTTGTTTTTTTTAACCTATCTTTTATGTTAAACTCTTACATGGCCATATTGGTGTCAAATGAATATTTGTTTGTAATTTCTCCTTAACTGAATAAAACTTCATGGAATAATAACAATTTAGAAAACACATGTGAGTAAAAGAAGAAAATAAAGATTTCCTGTAATCCTGCCACTGGAGAGTTGAGGTACATTGAGGTGTGTGATGGGGCTGAATTCTTCTATAGGGGTTGAATTTTAGGATACAACAAAATGGCACTTTTATCCCTTAGGAATGCATTCAGTTGTAACAGGAAACCCAGTGACAGTAGAGTTTATTATTATGCACATAAAACGTCTGAAATAGGCATTTGGTTCAATGACTCAATAAGATCAGAGCTAATTCTGTATAGTTCTTTTGGCTTTTCTCTGGTGGCCATAAGATGGCTGCCGCAGTGCAGTCGTTACCTTTGTGTTTGAGGCAAAAGGGCAAAGGATGGCATGTGTCAGTTTGTCCCCTTGTTGTCAGAAAAAGGGAAGCTTTTTCAGATCTCCTGGGCTCATGTCTGATCACTCGACCACTCCTCTGTGTAAATAAGGTTGACAAAAGCATTTGGCATTTTAGTCTCTGTCACAGTGAGATTGGATTGGCCTTGGATGGCCAGTCAGCACTCTGTGTCTTTGCAAATAAAGTAGGAGTCAGCACTGGAAATATTTTAAATCATACAAACCCAGTTTTGTGCCAAAGGTGATTAGGTTGCTCTATATCCTCTTAAACCAGTATTTCCCTATGCCCGTTCATTAATTAAGTCTTCATTTTTTTTCCCCTCAGGGGTTTCTAAGGAGCCATTCCTCCCTACTTGGCTGCCATCTTTACAGTGCAGGACAGGGCCCTGGAAACCCTAGAAATAACATACACATGGTTGCCATCAGTTTTAAATGCCCTTAATTCCTTGACTGTTAAGACTGGATTGCCTTGGCCGTTCCTCATTAGCTGGAGTGGTGACTCTCGTTGTGTTTGTTCATTTGCTTCGTAGTGTTAAAGAGTAGTTGAATTTCTGTGAAGGGTGCTTTTGCTCTCAGTCAGTTCTGCTTGCCTGCTCCAGACTGCCCAGGCCCGGAGATTGGTTTCTGCTGCCGTGATAGAGAAGGCAGCGAAACAGGCTTCCCTGGGCCACACCTGACCTCTGGATTAGACGCCCAGTGCTTCTCTGACTCTTGGGTTCTGCTTTACTGGGTTCCTCGGCCTCCTGAAATAGCAGCCGTGTGCTTCTGGTTCACGTGGTTCTCTAAAATCCCATTCATCTGGCACTTCCAGACTTGTCATTTTTATAAGGTCTCAGTGCTTCAGCAGTCATGGCATACCCCTGACAAATAGAGTTCTTTCTCACCTAGGAGAAATATTAGCTTTAGTTTAGCCATAGCTGTTTTCACAAGTGTGTGAAGAGGTGGAAAATTGCAATTAGTTTCAGATAAGCACAGCTGAAATATTCTTGTTTTGTGCTACGGCAACAAATTGAAAGAAGGATTGAGGGCACTGAGTCATTGTAGTTCTAATGATACAACTAATGCATTATGGGGCTCATGTATCATACTGGGACCTTGTTACTTCTGAAATCTAAAATAAAAGGATCTTAATGTGTCCTTAGTAATCCTTGTGCCTCTTAATAAGAGCTTTTAATTTTTAGTCCCCGGGTTAGTCATCACATTTTTGTATTGCTAGCCCCCCTGTGGCCAAACCGAGTACTCATTAATTTTAATAATAGAAAGACTCATCAGGAATGTACTGGTCTACGGGGACAGGCTGGTGACTCATGAAGTCATGAAAAGAAGATGAAATTATTTTGGTCATTTCAGTGCCACTTAAAAAAGGAAAACAATAATTCAAATGGCTGTTTCAGGCCAAGGAGGACTTGTTGTGGTCAGCATTTGGGAGGTTGAGCGTTAAATTTCATTTGTTTGATTTATCCTGGTGGGTTGTCACACTCTGCCATTAGTGGTCATTTTTAATGGCCATTTTCACTGGCATACAAAATTGAAAGAGACTGTGGTGGTAGAAGAAAGGGTAACTATGTTTTTGAATTATTACAGTTTCCAGAATTAAATGGGCTTTTTTCCTGAAGCCTCAAGAAGTGTATGTTTTTAAAAAGTAATTCAAAATTGGGCCAGTTAGCTCTCTCATGAACATCTGTAAGCACTGAGTGTCATTGCCCTGCAGCTGCTGTTGGCTGTGAGGTTTCCAGTTCTGTTTCTCCATTGCTTCCCTTGTTGTTATAGGTCACTTGATTTCCTCTTTTCTCCTGTTGCCTGGGTCAGATGGGTTTGTTTGTATAGAAGAATTAAGATGCTCTAGTTATTTTTAAGAACCTAAAGACGAGTGCACTTATCTGCTAGAGCATTTCCTCCAAACACCTGTTACCAATTGAATTGAATGTGCACCAGCTGTAGCCTCATTATGTGTGGTGTGAGTGGGAGGTGTCTGATACATGGTCTGTCTTTCCTGTCTGTTTTCATGGAAATGGATTTGGTAAAACTAAGTGGCATGAGTTGGAAAATATGAGACAAACCCAATGCTAGATGAAGACCTTGCACAATACAGGCTTAAAAAGTAGTGATTCAAATATACTTGCTTTACACTTTCAACATGAATGCAAAATTGGGCGATGATGGAAATTTGTTGAGGCAAAATTGCCAGAAATTGAATTCATTGCACAGAGACCACTCTCTTTGATATCAGCCGCTTTGTCCATCTGAGTTGTCCTGCTGTATTACTCTGTCAGGCATGATTCTGCAGAATGGAGTTACTCTAGAGAAAAAATGAAGGTGCTGAGAATTTTTTTGTTGACATGGGTCTGAGTCAAATTGAGCTTTATGGAAACATGATTTGCTTCATAGGAATTCTTGTATTCTGCCTACTCAGTTGCAGGTGAAATCGGGTTCTTACCTGTGTGCCCAATTAGATGGTTTTGTCACTTTATATCATGCTTTCAACTATACCTTACTAAACCAACTTCTGATGATCAATTTTAAAGGTTTGGATCAGTCAAAATGCTGAATTTTGGTGACTAACCAGTAGGAGGCAGGCTAAGATTTTCCCTATTTATTTAGGGGTTCTTCCCCCCCCCGCCAAGGTTTATAGTATGTAAGGCCTTTGACATGTAATTGTGAGGACGAAGAGGAAAACAACATGAATTGATATGTCCTAACCTTGGGTATAGCTACAGGTTGCAATGGGACCTTCAAGTCAGGGCCTATGAACTCGGTTCGCTAAGACCATGTCCAGTAATCTGAATTTTTAGTGTTCAAGGTAAACTCAAGCTTTACCTCACCAACTATAGATAACCCAGGGTTCTAATCTGGTGAGTGGGGAATTGCAGTAGAAACCTCTAACTTGCTGAATTGTGGTTTTGGGTGCCCATTTTAGTTTGAATTAGAATCTCAGTTAGTGGCTTTGGGAAAGAGTTTTCCCATTGATAACCATAGCAAAATGGATTGGGAACCACAGCTAACTAGGAGCCAAAGGGAAAGCTAATCCCAAGAATTGGACATGGATGGCGGAGTTGCTGGATGTTGGATCCATCCATCATGCTGGATCCTGGGCTTAATGTATTTTATTCTGAGTTTTCTTATCTGTGAAATGATAATGGTTAACAATAGTAGTTAATGGGGTTGTTTATGTGATTAAAAGAGGAAAATCCATGGAGAGTCCTTAAAACAGTACCTGGCACACAGACAGCATTCAGTACATATGTTGGCTATTATAGATGCTACCCACTCAAAGGATTTAACTTAGACACAGAATAGGTTAGAAGGCTGGGAGGCTGAGGGAGGGAGCTGAGTCTAGGCCAGTGGTTCTCAGACTTTAAGCATGCGTCAGAATAACCTTGAGGATCTGTTTTTTATTTATTTATTTTTATTTTTTCAGTGTTCCAAGACTCTGTTTATGCACCACACCCAGTGCTCCATGTAATATGTGCCACCACCAGGCTCACCCAACCCCCCATTCCCCTCCCCTCCAAAACCCTCAATTTGTTTCTCAGAGTCCACAGTCTCTCATGGTTTGTCTCCCCCTCTGATTTCCCCCAACTCACTTCTCCTCTCCTTCTCCCAATGTCCTCCATATTATTCCTGTTGGTCCACAAGTAGCGAAACCATGTGATGATTGACTCTCTCTGCTTGACTTATCTCACTCAGCATAATCTCCAGTCCCATCTATGTTGATACAAAAGTTGGGTATTCATCCTTTCTGATGGAGGCAGAATATTCCATTGTATATATGGACCATATCTTCTTTATCCATAACCTTGAGGACCTGTTAAAGCTGATTGCTAGCATTCACCTTCAGGATTTTAGACTGGGTTTTGATTCTCATGTAGAGTGACCTAGTTAAATTTGACTTCCAGCTAAATAGCAACTAATTTCTAAGGTATGTCTCATGCAATATTTGGAACATACAATTGCCCCCCCCCACCTTATCTGCGGGGAATGCTTTCCAAGACCCCCAGTGGATGGCTGAAACCGTGGATATTATGGAACTCTGTATAGACTGTTTCTTCCCGTGCATGCATACCTAGGATATGCCGCTAATGGGCTGGCAGCATATACAGCGTGGATATGCTAGACAAAGGGATGAGTCTGGGGCTGAATGGAACAGGGTGGCATGAGATTTCACCAGGATCCTCAGAATAGTATATAGTTTGAAAGTAGAATTGTTTATTTCTGCAGTTTTCCATTTAATATTTTTGGGCCACAGTTGACTGTGGGTAACTCAGCCAGGCAGAGTGAAACCTTAGACAAGGGGGGCTACTGTACTTACCCTATAAAAGAAGTCCTTTGTTCCAAGTGTTCAGAAATTTCAGTTTAGCCAGGCATCTTGCTTTTTGTTTTACTTTTGCTAAATCTGGCAACTCTAGTTTGGGTGGGCCTGGGAGTTTGTCAGTTTATTCTGAAGAGCTGTGAGTACTGGCATTTCAGGACCATACTTTGAGAACCTCTCAGTGTTTGCAGCTGCGTGGAACTGAGGACTATGATAACCCTTGTTTTCAAATAACTAGCACAAGATGTAGGTAAAGTTCTCTGCAAGTTCAAAGGACGTCAGAGATCCCAGGCAGTAACGTTGATATCTAATAGGGACAGTTCAGTGCAGGTTATGGGTACATAGTATACTTTTAAAAAGAACATGAGTTCAGTATCATTTAGGAAGGTATGTAAATGCATTGGCCTAAATGAAGTGAAGATAATAGATTCCATTTTTTTAGCATGATTTTAATTTAGCCACATTTTCATGAATTTTAGATTTATACCCTAATGCCAGGAATGATATTTTGGTTTGGAGTGAGAGGGCCAAGGGCCAGACTTGAAACTCATCTGTACTTTATCTATAATCTCTCTGAAGTCAGAAACCAGGAATTGGAGACACAAGGGGCAGTGTAAGAGAGTGGTTATTTCATGAGCTTTAGAGTTAGATAGTATTTAACCCATCCAAGTGTCAGTTTTCTCATCTGTGTAGTGGAAATAATAATGGTATGTATCGTGTAAGGTGGTTGTGAACATGATAGATACAAGAGTACACATCCAGCATGGCTTAGTGTGTACTAAGTGCTTCAGTAGGATTAGGATTTAATAAAACTCAGATTGTCTCTCTGGGGAGTAAATTCTTAACCCATTGTAAAAAAAAAAATCCTCTGAATTACGTTGTTTTTATTTTTAATTATTTTTTTAAAAGATTTTTATTTTTTTTAATTTTTAAAATTTTTAAAAAGATTTTTTTTATTGATTTGACACAGAGATCACAAGTAGGCAGAGAGAGGGGGTGGGGAAGCAGGCTCCCTGCTGAGCAGAGAGCCCAATGTGGGACTCTTTCCCAGGACCCTAAGATCATGACCTGAGCTGGAGGCAGAGGCTTAACCCACTGAGCCACCCAGGTGCCCTTACATTGTTTTGTTTTTTTTTAACCAAGAAACATCATTTATTCATGATGCATGATCAATATGTGTTGATTAAAGATGCATATTTAAACTAAGTGACTGGGTCTGCTCCCCACTAGAATATTAGTTCTGTCAGGACAGGATGATGCTCATTTTCTTGTCTGTTTTACTCTTTGTTCCTTCAACAATGTCTTTCACCGAAGAGGTGCTCAATAAATATTTGCGGAAAGAATGAAGGATGCCTGCCATTGCAAATGTTTCCAATAAACTACATTTAAAAGATGTTATGGTTAGGCATCGGTCATCTTGTTATGCTGGAAGATGACGTTTGTGTGGATATAATAATATTAAAATAAAGATTTAGAATATCTTAAATAACAAACCTGGGCACCTATACAGAATCACGCAGAGTATGAAGAAAAACAGAAAGGTTTTCACACATGTTTGTGTGTTCTGTAAAAATACTGATGTGAGAATGGAGTCATTTGGCTTTTTTTCTTTCTTTTAGAACTTTGGTAGCCTGTGTTACCTTAAAAAAGCTTTCGATTTTACTGATTTTAAAAATTCAGTGTAAATAGGTAATGCATTCTTATAATTCGATATTAAGAAGCTGAAAAAGTGTCTGTGGTAAACTTCCCTCTGCAACCCCTGTATACCAGCCATCCTTTCACCTTTCCCACAGACCTCTGATAACAATAGCTGCTTATAGTTCATTTCAGGGATGGTTTTCACATAAATAAGCAAATATATGTATATTCTTTTTTCTCTTGTTTTACAGTAATGATAGCACATTGTAAATACTGTTGTGAATATGGCTGTTTTCATTTGCTGTATCAGTCCTTTTTATGGTGAGAGTATTTCGCTGTATTGATTCACCGTGGGTTAGAGAACTCCTCCTCTGTGACTGGGCATTCGACTTGTTTCGGATTTTTTTTCTTACCACAAGCAGAGCTGCAGATGTAAATGTCCTTTCACATGTAGATGAACGTATCTGAAAGATACATTCCTGGAGATGGAATCTACAGACATTTGTGATTTGGCTGGACCCTGACATTCTGCCCACCATAACGGTAGTGCCAGTTTATACGTTCACCAAACTATGTTTGAAGTTGTTCCTTTGCGTTCTTATCAACACGTTATATTCCCAGGCTCTTGACTCATTGCCATTCTGATGGGTAACAAAAAACCATGTTTTGTTTTGGTTTGAATTTTGTATTTTCCTCCCGTGGCTCATCTTTTATTACAAACTGAACAACTTTCTATATTCCCTTTTTTTTGTGAGCTATTTATGAGCAATTTTTAATTGGTTTATTACCCCCCGCCCATTCTTTTTTTTTTTTTTTTTTTTATTGATTTGTAGGAATTCTTTAGCAGGTCGTTGAACACTTCGAGATACGAATTTCCAGTTTTTTCTTATTTATCTTTTGACTTTCATTATAGATTTTGCCATGAGAAATGTTTGATTTTTATTTTGTCAGGTATCACAAGCTTTTCTTTTATGAATTCCTTGTGACACAGTTAAGACTTCTACTGGCTAAGGTTATAATATGAGGAATTTTCTCATTTCTTCCATTACTTACATTAGTTTAATTTTTTTTCATTAAAATTTTCAGTCCATTTGGAAATTATCCAGATACAAAGATGGGGAAATCATTTGACTTCTGCTTTGATTTTGCTTTATTTTTGACCTCACTGATTCAACTAATTTTTTATTGAGTACTGTTTATGTGCAAGGAACTTTGGTGGATGCCCTCTCAGAGGGCGTCACCTTATAGCTTAGTAGGTGGGTAGACTTTCCAAAACAAATTATACAAATAATAACACAAAAAGCTTAATAAGTACAATGGTAAAGATGTTTGGGAATGCAAAGAAATGAGTGATTAATTCTTTCTGCATCCAAGAAAGGACAGGACTCATAGTAAAGAATATGCAGACCATAATAATTTTTGAACCAATTAGTGTCTTAAAACAATTTTGTTCTATGAGATACTCATTGAAAGATTGATTTAGAAGGATGTTGAGTATGTGGTATGAATAGATTAACCGATGATATGATTCACATTTATAAGCCTGGCATCCCTAGTGGTGTATTTTGTAGCTAGGAGAAAAAAGGGACTGGGGAAACAAATTTAAGAGAGCCAGCTTTCAAGATGGAGGAGAACATGGTGGTCTAATAGTAACATACCAACTTTATGGTTTTGGAACTCCCTTGAGAAAGAACTAAGAATAATTAACCACTTTTTTTTTTAAGGCCAAAATATTAATTAAGAAGAACTCAGCTAACTAGAAAGGTGGCAGGATAAATTGTGAGGTGATAAAGGAAAAGAAGCTTAATCATGTGGGAAACTGCATAGTACTTGGGACAATTGAAAGTAAGCAGAGTGTTTTAGTCACTCTAGGGGCTTGAATGAAGGGGACAGAGGAGATGCTAGATATGTCTAAAGGACATAAACGATAAGAGAATGACTTAAGTTTTGAACATAAGATGGAATGTGTAACTTGATATAACTTCAGAGAAGTAAATGAAATTTGATATCAGGTACCAATAGGTAGTTATTTTCAGCTGGAAAAGGAAGCAAATTGTTTTCAAAGCAGAGTAGAGGGACACCTGGGTGGCTCAGTTGGTTAAGCAACTGCCTTCAGCTCAGGTCATGATCCTGGAGTCCTTGGATCGAGTCCCACATCGGGCTCCCAGCTCTGTGGGAAGTCTGTTTCTCCCTCTTACCTCCCCTCTCATGCTCTCTCACACTGTCTCTCTCTCTGTCTCTCAAATAAATAAATAAAATCTATTTTTTGAAAAGTCAGTTTAGCAGTGTCACTGTATAACTTGGAATAGCTGCTGCTGTGTGTATCTAGAGCCTCCGCAGACTTTTGATACACTGGGGATCGGGAATTATTTTTAATAATTTTGGAGAGTAAAACCTAAAGAAGTCCCCCTCCCCGCTCAGCATGCAAGGCAGATTTGGTGGTAGAGACGTGATTAACAAAAGGTTTTCTGACTTGCTTCATTGCCCTTCGTAGCATGGGTTGCTATTTTGCCATAGTGCCTCTCCATTTTAGCGCCCCGGGTGATTCTTGGTAAAAATACAGATTCCTGGTCTAGACTCAGTTCTGTCTCAAATCTGGTATCTGGGCCAAAGAACATACATTTTAAAGTATCCACTCAGATGAAGGTGGCATTTGTGCCCTGCTTCGAGAAGCGTGGCCCACGTCATGTGTGCAGCTCGAGTACTTAGATGTTTTATATTCATGGTCACACATGTAGGAAGTGGCTAAAACCAGGATTCTTTGCTCCTTCTCCATATCCTTTTGACGTGTGGCTTTCCTGTTACAGAAAGTGAAGTCACTGACTCCATCTAGAGGCTGGGTATGAGATGTAGCAAGTAGCTAAAATCAACATAACCCACTGCTTCAGGTGACTTATGCTTGTTAATAACCAAAGTACAATTGCCCAGCACGAGCCACCTTTATATAGGCATTTAAAAGAAATAAGACTATGATAACTAATGGTGTAGGAAGCCATTTATTTTGAAACTGATTAGAGATGCTAATTTAAGTATTGGTATCTCCCTTCTTTCTAGTCATTATCTCATTGTGCATCCTGGGTGGTCTTTTCCTCCTAGACACTGGACTTTAGAATTGTTTAAGAAATCGGCCTTTATGTAACTTACAGTTCTGTGGAACATACAACTTAAATCCATAAACAATTAAGGAATAATATTACAGTGATGAGCCAGTGATTGCTTGTGTGGCTCTCAATCACTCAGTGGTTCACAGGAGAGACAAGTGTGAGTCACAGGGGTGACCAGATAAGTCCCTTTGGTAGTCCACACAGACAAATGTCATCAGACAGAAGGAAGCTAGGGAGAGTGGAAATTACTAATAAAAATGAATCGTTTAGAAGGAATGTTGGTAAAAAATTAGAATTCACTGAGAAAGTAATGCAGAGATTTCCTGTTTTACTGAGTCAGCAGGTGGAAATCAACTAGAAGATGGTGGAGAGAATCCAGTCGAAAAGGCAGTATTGTTTACAAAGGAAGAATTTAAATGTCAGCAGATGTTAAAGAAACCAGGCAGTTATCTGAATGGTCATACTTTTTTGAGGTACTTTAACGCAACATTCCAGCCTATTTTATTTTGTTTTGCATCATTCCAGGCTAAATTCTTGTCTAGAATGCTGTCTAAATTTCTCCAAATTTGTAGCAGTGTAATAGTATATCAGAATCATAGCACTGAATAATTGAGCAGGCTAAAACACGACCCTGCCTGGAAAAGAAGACTGGAACTGAAAAATCAATAAGCGTAGGAAAAAACTTATAAAAGCTTACTCAATATAAAATAGCAATAAATCAAGAATAATAAACAATCAAGTTGCTTGGATAATCATTTTACTTTGAACAACCTAAGCAAAAAATTGATAGGTTTTTGTGCGTGTATATGAAAGATTTCTAGCATTTGGAAGGTTATAGAAGAATAAAGGAAGTACAAACAAAAATATATAAAAGGAATTCCTCCTGGCATAACAAAAATCACTTTAGTGAAATAAAATAATAAACTTTAGGGAAGATAGGTCACTGATTTGAAGAGCTGCTGGGATTCTGGGGAAGCTTTTGGGACATCTCTAAATGTCATCTTGCTGAAACAGTGTGACTTTGATGCTGATTAATAATCCAAGAATACTGGTATTTGAATATGATCTATAGTGACTTAAGGCTTATGACTCAGTCTCCTACTCATAACTACTAGAAATTTTACAATTTAATAAACTTACTCCTCTACTATAAAAATGGAGAATTTGTGGGGTTTTTTGGTTTGGTTTTGGTTTTCGTTTTTGGGTGGGGCCTTTTTGGTTTTTTGTTTTGTTTCCAGCAGGAGAGGGCTGGAAAGATGTCTCTGATGCCCTTGGGGTGAGCTTTGTAGGTAGGTGCTGGGAGCAGAAGCCTGTTTAGGGAGTGAATGGGAACCGGGGAGCTGGGATTGGTGACTGTGGATGACAACTTCCATAATTGTGACGTGAGGAGGAGAAAACAAAGAAGGACTTTTTTTTTTTTTTTTTTTAAAGATGTGAGAGGGTTGACCAGCTTGAATTGCAGGGTGGACCAGTAATGATGGAGATGTTGAGGTGAAAATAGAGAGGGGTGCACTGTGGAGCAGTGCCCTTGGTTAGCCTGAATTAGAGGAGCAACACGGCCTCAGGGTGCTGGAGGGAAGGAGGAAACTGGGGAAGAGTCTATTTTTGACTTTTTCAATTAGATATCTTCCACTTACCAGGAAGCCCTAGCCAGATTCTAAGATAACATTTAAGGATATGACCATGTGATAAAGCAGTTACTATATATATAGATAATCTGAAACTATACCAATTCTGGAACAAAAGAGTGTGGTCATATATAGCTGTGATAATACATGAACAGTTAGATCTTGAATATAGTTGACATGTTGACTATAGTCTTCACCTCTGTCTTCTACTTTGTGTCCCGCCAAGGAATCACAAGAGGCAACTCTAGCCCTGGGAATCAGGGACCCAGGAAGCTCGTGGTGACATACCCCAAAGTACACAGTCAAGTAGAACTCATGGACTTAGAGCCTTTAATTGCCAACCTGCGGTTTTTACTCAGGCTGTAAGGATTGCATGTTCCTTTGTTAAGCACAAAGTAAAGATGTTGGGGATGTTATTTCCTTTGTGAAGAGAGATTGTACAGCCTTGTAAAAATTTAAAGTACTTTAGGCTATGTTATAATTTTTTCCAGTTATTATTTAGCATATATAAAACATCTTGTGTTTCAAGGTATTTCTTAGTATCATTGGTTATTAGGTAAGATTTCTAACAAGTTGCTGTTCTTACTAATAGTTTAGGTAATTAAACATTATTATTTATAACCAATATCTGACAGGAATGAGTGAAAAGTGTATAATATATAGAAGTAGCTCTGCCTTTTGAATGGAACCAGAGGTAGGCGTGTGTGTGTGTGTGTGTGTGTGTGTGTGTACACACATGTAATTCTATACAGTCATACATATGATTATGCATACAATGTATACATATGTAAAATCTATATACATAAGTATCATTTAAACACACACACACACACACACACACACACACACACGCTTCTTTAGGTATTTAGGGAGGAATTAGAATGAATCTAGATTATAAGCTTTTAAACCAGATTGTAAGCTTCTTGAGAGTAGACATCTTTTAAAATTACCTCGTTCGATCTCTCACTTAATAGACACTGAATAAAAGTATTTTGCCGATTGCGGTGACTTTCGTATAAGTATGGTGGGAATTTTTTCTAAAGAACAATTAAGGTGGGGTGCCTGGGTGGCTCAGTGGATTAAGCCTCTGCCTTCGGCTCAGGTCATGGTCTCGGGGTCCTGGGATCGAGCCCCGCATCGGGCTCTCTGCTTGGTGGGGGCCTGCTTCCTCCCTCTCTCTGCCTGCCTCTCTGCCTACTTGTGATCTCTCTCTCTGTCAAATGAATAAATAAAATCTTTAAAAAAAAAAAAAAGAATAATTAAGGTCTGGGCATTGTATGCATGCCCAGTCAGTCAGTTTGTCTAAAGGGCTGCTGACCTGCCACCCTCGATTTCTGCCTCTAGCCTGAAGTGTGTCTTCTTCACATGTAGGAACAATGAAGCTCCTGGGCAGCACCTCCATTGCTTCTCTGAAATGTAAATGTCCTCACTGTTGTTAATATTGTTGTACTTTGATCGCACACTGGGCTTCTCTCCTTTTCTTCATCTTTTTTTCATTACAGCTTTGCCTCTGCCCTTTCCACCAAATTCATCTGAAAAGGTGACACCTGCAGAGATGCTCTTTAGTGTAGGTTTGGAACCTCTTAAGAGTTAAAATATTGTCCTTTATCTCCAGGGGTAATGACAGATCTGTTAGAACCAACTTTTTGGAAGGAATATTGTACTGAAGATGGTACCATTCATGAAATAAATAGTATTCATGAAAGTGTGCTCTTAGATTACCTATATCAGTGAAGCGCTCACCAATAATCAAATAATTATATTTGATTATACACATTTGTTGAAAAGAAAGCGATGTGCTTAATTCTCAGCTAAAAATGCTTTAAAGTGATATCCCTGCACCGCCCCACCCCGACCCCCAGGAAGTCAGTATGTATCCATCTCATGTACTCTTGAAGGTACCACATTTCTTTCATCCCCTAGATCTTTCTAGAACTAGATCCCTTAGAATTTTCACATCTTGTCTTTTCCTCTTTCTTTTAGATTGACCTCTAGTGGCTCCTACTCTCACAGCTAGCCCCCTTGTTCAAGTCTTTGTCACTTTACACCAGGTTACATACACCTAATGTTACCTCTCTCCATTCTGATCCATTGTTACACTGCCTTCTTCAGGGCACATTAATTTCATCTAGGCTCTGGGTATGATCACAGAGTAGACAGGGGAGCTGCTGGTTTATAGTAGAGGATTAACTTGGTAAGAGCTCTCCCCACCTTAAAAAAAAAATTTTTTTTAGAGCCATAGCACATGCAATACTACTGTAGCTGTTGAGAAGATTTAATACATTTTTGAAGAATTGAAATGGTGTCCTTTATTTAAAACTTCTGTTTTGGTGAGAGCGTCTGGGAATGGGCTGGCTGTAGAGGGGTCCATCCAGTATGTTCCCTGTCCAGAGAGAACCAGTTCTGGGAATGAGTAAACCAATTTGTTGAATTTAAAATTGTAATAAGTGCAGTAGAGCAGAGTGGGTTTATATCCTAGTGGTGTCTCTCTCCTTTCATGCTTCTTTGATGCCCAGTATTCAGTTCAAATAAATCCTAGTGAGTGCTCCTAACAGTCCTCTAATTTTCCTGTTTCATTTCTTCACCTCCGAGTTCATCTCACATGAACCCCTCCTTGGTCCCATAAGGCCAGTCTGTTTTTGCATTCCTCAGTTCTGATTTCTTTTGGCAGGAGAACTAGATGTGGTTGACAGATTATATCTGAAAAGGGCTTTGGTAATTGCTCGTTCTGTTCGGTGACTGTGTTGCTGACAGATGGGCACAGTGAATATTGAAAATGTTCTGGACCTCCGCATACTTCTTCAGCTCACGAATGGTGAGCACTGCCAGCATTTTTGTTATTATCTATCAGCAGATTTAAAAAGAATTGCCTGGGTCTTTACATCTTTTTTGAACCAAAAGTAAATCACGTTTATGGCTAGGTTCTCTCCCACCTATTCGACTCCCTCCTCATATACTTTTTGGAATAGACAAAATTCTCAAGATGTTAGTGCAGGCTGGCATGAATGGGTGCCAACAGCTCTTACAGACTTGTTAAAAGATTTATTTTTTGCCTGAGAATTACACATATGGCCTAGAATGATAATATTAGGATCTGTGTTGGTTGAGATAATTGGCAGATCACACCTTAAGAAAAGTGATTGGTTGGCTTGTCTCTTTCATTTTAATCCGCTGTCTCCGTCACAGTCAAATTACCATTATGTAGTGCATTACTATGTCTGTTTAAAAAAACTTATTTAACCCATTTATAGGGGGCATCTGTCAGTTGAGCTTGAGTTATTTAAAACATTCTCTTCCATTGGCCAATATAGTAACAGCCAGCAGAGTTAAAATGAGCAAAGGAGGGGATCCCAATAATCCCAGATCTATGAAGATGGTTTCTTAAGGGGGTGCCAGTCACCATCCAGATAACGCTAGAGGTAATGCCATGCAGTCTCAGTAGAAAAGGAATCCAGAAGTGAGAAGTGGGACCTCTAGGAAGCAACATGGAGAAAGGGTATTGGGACTACAGTGCACTGTTGGGGGCCTTGCACCCTTACAGCCTTGTATAATGCAGCAAGTCTTGATAGAAAATCTTGGGTATAGGGCAGATTAATTCATCTATTTAACTTCAGTGATGACAAATAATAGGATGACCTTTAAAATATCCATAGTTCTGATAATTACTAATTCAGCATCTCTGAAGGCATTGGAACTGTATACCAATCTTGTAACACCTAATTTCTGTGATGGTGATTACAGTTATTTCTTTCTGCTTATAAAATAGATGCTAAAATTAACTTAGTTTGTATGTTTTCTTTCTAATTCTGTTATTCACTGTATGCCTGTGAGTGCTTCATGAGGGAGAGAGAAGAACATATGCTCAGGTTTGAATATATATTTTCATTTCAAAGTAAATGGAAGAAGACATTCTTACCTGTAGGCACAGAAGCTGGACTTGGCAGTCTCTCTTACAACGTAGTTGAAAGATAGACATAATCAAAAAGAATAAGTTATACAAATGATGGAGCTGGGATCCACCTTTGTTAAAGCTGGGATAGTGTTTTGGATTAGAAAAGCAAAATATGTTACCTCCACTTGCCTTCGAGTATTTACTTACTGCTTTCGTCAGACTTTAGGAAGCTAGCAAATAAATGATAAAGTAACAAACTTGTATTTATCTTCTTTCCCCTTCAATTTAAAGATTTTTTTAAAAAAATTTACTTGAGAGAGGGATGCGTGGGTGGCTCAGTTGTTAAGCATCTGGCTTCTGCTCAGGTCATGATCCCAGGGTCCTGGGATGGAGCCCCACATCAGACTCTCTGCTCAGCAGGGAGCCTGCTTCTCCCTCTGCCTGCTGCCTACCCTGCTTGTGCTCTCTCCCTCTCTCTCTGACAAATAAATAAAATCTTTAAAAATATATATATATATTTGAGAAAGAGTGAGGAAGAGAGAGCTGGCAAGAGAGAGAGAGTGTGCATGTGCACAGAGGGAAAGGGAGAAGCAGATTCCCTCCTGAGCATGGAGCCTGACATGGGGCTTGATACCAGGACACTGAGATCATGACCTGAGCCAGAGGCAGATGCTTAACCAACTGAGCCACCCAAGCACCCTCCCCTTCAACTTAACGGGTTTTTTTCTCTGTGAAAAAAAATTTTTTTTGTTGTCCATGAAAAAATTTTGAACTACAAAAATGCCACCTTGTAAATTCCTGGACCACCATTGTAAACATTTTCATTCTCTTCCTGGTAATAATTCTTCCTAAAATAACTCTTCCCACATTTATTCCAATGATTATTATAAAGTTAGAAGATATCTTGGAAAACTTGGGGGATAACTGTGGCCCCCAAAATTCAGGGACTTGAGATTGCATAACATATTAAGTCACAAGAGTCTGAAAAAGGACCTAGATCTCCGTGTTCCTGCTCAGGACTCTTGTTTCTTGTCATGCTCCTTTCACTGTGTTCTCAGTCCTGATGAGGATAAGTTGCCTGGAGAAGAAGAGAAGATGTAGTTCTTTGTCTACCAGTTATTATCAGTGTTCATCCATGTTTTAGTAATCAAATTATAAAGTTCAAATTTATTATTTTCCACAGGCCTTATATACTCAGTATATATTTGTTGACTGACTGAAGCTGATAGTTTTGTTTTGCATATCCAGTTTTTCTGACCCACCTCCCCCACGCCAATCCCCAGAAAACCCTACTAAAATAAAAAAAGAATCCAAGCTAGATCTGCTTGCTTATTTGCAAGTATATTGCCTTGTAAGATGCCAGCACAATGATGTTGCAGAAGTTAAGTGTTCATAACTGGAGACAAATTATGGAGCACGATAGAGATTCTAGATTTTGAAAATCGTACAGGTGTTCCTTTCATAAGCCCCACAATAGTTAGATGTCAATTTTTTCCAACTCAGTATACATTTGAAATTGTTATTCTTTTTTTTTTTTTTTTTTTTAAAGATTTTATTTATTTATTTGTCAGAGAGAGTGAGCACAGGCAGACAGAGAGGCAGGCAGAGGCAGAGGGAGAAGCAGGCTCCCCGTTGAGCAAGGAGCCCGACGTGGGACTCGATCCCAGGACGCCGGGATCATGACCTGAGCCGAAGGCAGCCGCTTACTGTTGCCTTAATTTTTTGAAATTATAATACATAAGTCATGGGGTTATTACATGGGATTCAAAGAAGAGCAGGTCATGGTTCTATATCCTGCATTTGGCACATTTTTCCCTCCAAAACCAGTTTCACATCTCATCAGATATTTAGTGGGACTTTCGTGATTTTCCTGTCCGTCCTTCGTCCATAGAAAGGAATCTTTTTACCTTACTTGATGCTACAGAACTGTGAGGGTGGTTCCCAGATTGCTGATTATTTATTGGGCAATTAAAATTCCAGCATTTTGTTTTCCGGTCACAAGGCTTTTGAACCTAGGATGTATCTTTCCATCTCAAAATTAGTAAGAATTAGAATATCTCATAGAATTTTTAGGTGTTTTATTTCTTATCACCATGACTAACCTGCAACACTATCGTGATTTAAAATATATATAACCTGATGCGGTGACATATTTTGCATAGCTCCTTGATTGAATCAGTGGGTGTGCCTTTGTGCCTTTGCATCAAAATGTGTTGCTTCACTTTGGTGGACTGTCAGTCAATTTGCATAAATTTATTTATAATTGGAAATTGAAGGAATGCACAATTCGTTTTATAAAACAGTTGGCATAGCTGTCAAAGTTCTTAAAATTTTTTGCAGTGTTAGAGCTGGAGTGTCCCAGGGCATTGAAAGAAAAAGCGGAGAAACAAATCTTTAATAACATTGCATTTCCCTAGTTCTCTTGGGCTTGGAGTGAAGAACAGGTGTTGGGGGTGGTGTTGAAATTAATTTGGAATCATGAGAAAATAAAATACAACTCTTTCAGATTTGCTGGGGCAAAATGACTTTGGAATACCACAGTTACTCTGCCCCCATCTGAGAAAATGTTGCTTATGCTCAATAGCTCTTGTTAACCTGGAAAACTCTAGGATTACATAAATAATGAATGGGCCCAAAATGCATTGGTTTTTGTAATGTAGATGAAGGTAAGATGTCTTGTCAGGGCTGAGATTTGCATATTAGAATAATTCAGTTATCTTACTGTGTTCTTTAAAGAAATAAATGCCTATGAATATTCATGAATTTAATTAAAATATTAATGGTATACTGACACTTGAGTTTTAGGTCTCTAGTCATCCATAAAGAGTTTCATTTAAAGTTGATTACCAGTGAAGGGGTATTTAAACAAAGTATAAGCTATTGGCTTTTTTGTCTTGGAAATGAAAACGTAGTATCTGACAAGAGTAAATGATTTGTTCATCCTTGCCGGTCATTTCTTTTGATAAGAAATGGGCATGGACATAGTCTAAATATCTTTCGATGTCCCCATACTCTTGTTTGTTTAAGCAAGTCTATTTACTTTTATTATGTACTTAGGGTTTCTTTAGCTGCTTCATTGACTTTTAAATGTTTATTTATTTTTAATTGTGGTAATACACACATGAAATTTACCACCTTAGTCAGTGTGCAGTAGTGTTACTAGATGCATTCACCACCGTCCATCTGCAAACATTTTCATTCCTCCAACTGAAATGCTATACTTACTCAGCAGTAACCGCCCCTTGCCCCTCTGGTCCCTGGCAACCATCATTCTAGTTTCTGTCTCTGTGAGTTGGACCACTCTAGTTACCTCATTTAAGTGGAATCACAGTATTTGTCTTCTTGTGACTGGTGAATTTCACTTGACACAATGTCCTCAGGGTTTGTTCACTTTGTAGCAGTTGTCAGAACTTTCTTCCTTTTTGCGGGGGGAGGGGGGATGGGGGGTATGCAGATAACTCTTCACTTCCTTTGGAAATAAACCCAGAAGTGTAATTACTGGATCACATGGTAGTTCTCTTTTTAATTTTTTATGGAATTGCCATACTGTTTTCCATTTTCCATTCCCACTGGTAGTGCACATGGGCTCCAATTTCTCTACAGCCCCACCAACACTGGTTAGTTGTGGTTTATAGATTTCAAGTTATGTAGAGATTCAAGCAATGCAGAAAGGCATAAAGTAAAATTGAAACTCTTTCTTCAGTTCCTGTGATTATTGGGTGTGGGAAGGAAAAGGTATGAAGGATAGGAAGGAGTCCTGAGATGAGTGCTAGCATGGGAACTTCGGTGGTAGAGGGTCCAGTTTTGGCGGAAGAAGCCCAGTTGTTTTCGGATTGTTGAAGTTGAAATATCTGAGATAGTCAGGTAAAATCTGGAATTTGGGAGAGAGGTCTGGGCTCTACTGAAGAGTTTTATTAGCATTCAGGTGGGAGTTGATACCATGATGATGCTTTTGATCATTCAGGGAGGGAGTAAGAAGAGCAAAGAATTGGAGAATAAAATCTTGGGGACAGATGGAAGTGTGGAAGAGAGCATATTGACTTAAAACCATAGTCATCATCTCCCCCCAAACCCCCTTCCTTCTTGAATTTCGCTGTTCTCTCAAGGTAGCAGCATTCACAATGGAGTTAGAATCCAAAACTGCGAGTCCTCTCTGGCCATTATCTTTGCCTAATCTGTTGTTTTTTTCTTTTACAAGACTTTTCAAACCTGTCATTTCTTATTTTTTCCTCTTGTGCCATTGTTTTTTAGGCCTTTGTTTTTAGTCTGTTTTCATTTTCTATTAACCTGTCTTCTTCAGAATTTTCTCTCCGACTTTTTATTGACTTAATGTAGGCTTTCTAATGATGAAGAAAACTTCTACTATTTAAGAAAAACAAGGTTTGAAAGTGTTCCTTTGTAAGAGGACGGGCTCTGGCATTCAAGGTCCTCTGGCACCTCTGGCACCTACCTCTAATTTCTCTTCCTTAACGTAAATCTCCACATAAGTCTTGGGGGTTTGCCATTCTGCTGTATTTGATCCTTGTGCGTTTTCATGTCTGTGTTTTCTTAGGCTCTTTCTATTACCTTCAATCCTCCTCACACAAAGATCCAACTCAATGATTCAAGTCTCATTTCCTCTTTGAGGAGGAGGCAGTGTGGTACTGTGTGAAGAGTTCTGTGCAAATCCTCGTCAGTTACCTATTACCTGTGTAGCTTTGAACAAATTTACTCAATTTCAGATCCCTTACTTATAAACGAGGCTTTTGTATAGGGAAATTAATTTTAGAAAAAGTGAAATGTGAACCATCGTAGTTAATATTTCTGATCTCCGTCTCTTTGGGTTGTCTCACTCCTTTATTCATTCCTTTGTTCGTTCATTCATTCATTCATTCATTCAATGGATAGCTGCCTGGGCACTACTCTGAGCAGTGGGGATGTAGCATTGAACAAAATGGACAAAAATCCCTGCCATCGTGGAACTTAGAAGAGATGGATAATAAGCAAGATAAGAAATCTCATATAATGTGATAATGATAAGGGCTAAGGAGGTACACTAAAGCAGGAAAGGAGGCATGAAGGAAGGTTGAAATTTGAGATGGGGTGGATGGAGAAGGCCTCTCTGAGACATTTCCTCATTAGAAGTTCGGAAACACACTCAACAGACTCTTAGTCATTTGTCCGCGACATGCTGTCGTCCATCTAGAGGTGCGCATGCGGTCAGCTTTGACCTCCTCTCCATTATGGGCTCCTTGCACTTAGGACACTTTGTATCAGCTCTTTGCACTCCTCACCCAACTTACGCTGCAGTGAGAATATGTCACCCTGGCAAGGAATTGATAGAATATCAAAATATAACCGGAAATGGTGGAGAAGGCCGGCCTTCCTATCTAAGAGGAAGTTGGTGGAATTCCACGAGAGTTAAATATTGAATCCTTGTTCCATTTCATTTTTATCAGACCAGGCACTTAGGATTGCAAAATCAAAACTGAAAGAATAAAAACCAGTTGCCTCCATTAGGCGCTGTTAATTGTTGTTTGGAGACTGAACGAAGATGGCCGTGCACACACAGAAACTGAACTTGACTGGCCTTGGAAGGGTAGGGAGGCCGCAGCCAGTTTTATTCAAATCCTTTGTTACAAGGTGTTTGCATCAGATCAAACAAAAATCACCAAGTAAAATGCCCAAGTTTTACTATCATTGTTTGAACCCATCAGCAAAGTCAGACGATGGCTTGAATATGTAATTAACAGTTAAATTTCTCCTCCCGATTGCTATAGTTTCCCGTGTACCAGGCAGGAAATTGGAATCAGAAAGAGGAACTCAGATTGTGCAACTCTTATTTCTGGTTCAGTTTTTTCCAAAGAAAAGTTATCCTGAGAAGAGTTAAAATTTCCTGCCAACAATGACATGAAAGCTATGTTGTTGCTGTTGCTTCTGTTTTGAACTTTGAAAAAAGAAAACCCAGCAAACACTACACTTTGATTAGATCGAGCATTTTGTTCCCTTAGGGGAGTCTGTAGACTATAATTTCATCACAAAAAAAGTGGTGCCTGAGCTCTAACCAAACTTTGAGTTTGTTTTTCCCTTGGGGATTTGACATTTTCTGTTTCCTGACATTTTTACCATTGTTAGACACACTTCTTTGTATTCCTGCCCTATATTCATCCCCTCAGGGAATTTGTGTATTTTATCTACTGGAAGGCAGGAATGCCTTCTGTTTTGGACAAGTCATTTAATTGTTCAAATAAATCCAACTATAGTGTAATAGACCAATCATTAGGAACGGAGCCATGTGGCAGCATTTAGAGTCATGAGACCCAGAACCTCCGCCAGGTCCAGAAAAGAAATTAAATACTGTGTACACAGAATGAATGATTTCCTTTTCTTTTTCCTTCCTCACCCGGCCCTCCCCACTCCACCTTTTGAAAATATTAAATAGTATCCTAAAAGCAAACAAAATGCCATTTGTTTTCATCTTTTGGGGGTGCTTATTTGTGGTTGTCTTTTTGGGAGCATAATAATTTATTAGCAATTAAGTAAACTAGTAACAAAGTTTGCCTACTTGCCACTATCCTCTATTTTATATAAATGTCCAATAAAAAAACAATGAAGGCCTGATATTTTTTTGCTCCCTTTTCAGCTGATTTGATGTAATTCCACTTTAATGGGTGCATTAGTAATGGATACATTCCATATATGTAGATACAGAGAGAGATATATAGAATCATCTGTTTTCCTAGCAATATTCCCTGTTTTCCCTCATTGTTAACACCATATACACTTGGTTAAAAAGTACACCTTCTGGAACTAAGTTGCTGATACGAATCTGCTAAGGGGCTCATTGTAACAGTTAGTTTGAAGAAGTGATTTCTCGTCGGTTTGGACCCTTCTGGACAGAATGCGCAGCTCACTTGGTACAAGAGGTGACACTTGGTTTGGGAGATTGAATGAATGTAGGTTTGAGAATTGGTTCATTTTTGCCCCATTCAGTGGCAACAAGGTGGATACAGACATGGGGCAGTGCTGTGCACTGTGTTCCTAAGAGTATAATTTGATTCTGATGGGACCAACCAGTTTTTGTAATTTTTCCCATTCAGACCTCTTAAGTTCACCAGCCTGTGATTATTCTTTCGCCAAACAGAGGTATGGCAAGGTCCAGACTTGAGTTCCTTGAAGCCTTAGAAGCCTTTAGAAAGGATTCTTTTTAGGCCGCTATATTGTACCCAGGAATGTTCACACCTGGAATTATCTGGAGAGCCCTTGAAAGATCCATTCACCAACAAAGTTGATAGATATTTATCAAACGGCTTAAATTTTCAAAAAATCAGAAAAGTCTTCCATTTTGGTGTTACTGCTCGGACTTCATTTGATGAGAAACACAGCAGAGCGTACTGTGACTAGTCCCCACTTGTGCGCATTAGGTAATATTGTGGTGCTGTTTTGTTTCTACGAGTGGAACAGAATGAATAACATCTGGGCAAGGAGAGATTTATCAAGGTAGAATTGGAGATGCTGCTTTATTGTTCTGGTTGTAGGCTCTGACATTTCATCATTAGTCTTGGTATTTCCAGTTCACTATCTTAAATTAACTCTTCTAATCCTTACCTACTGGGCATAACCGTCAGAGCCTGAGATAATCCAGCTAGAAATCTTTAAGCCAGAGGCCCTCTTGCTCCCTGAATTTGTAATGTGTATGTAATTATAAAATGGGAATCAGTTTGTCTTTGGAAGTAGGGATTGAGAACAGTTGATGAAGTCCACTTGTCAGATCTGTACAGTAAATAATCCTAGGAGTTCTTTATGGATAGAAGCTCTTGAATTATGAAGCTCCCTCCTGGTTAGAGTTTCCTTTCTATATTTTCCATACATCGAAGGCTTGGCTTTAAAAGGCAATCCTTTTTTTTTTTTTCCTTGTTATATCCAGTAGTCACAACTCCTGCATCTCACTTTTCCAAAATGCTTGTAACAGTGTGTTTCTATAATAGATGAGCACGCATACTTGAGCAAATGTAGTAAAATATACATCTTAAAAACAATATACAAAAGAATTTATTAAGCAAACAGAAAGAAACCTGCTTCGATCATTAAATATTAAAATTAATTATTAAATATTAAAACAAGAATAATTTCCTATCCAAATCCACATTTTATGTGGTTACATAAAGACATAGTAAAGTTTAATAATAATTTAAAATGCATTTATCAAAAAAAAAGATCCTGTGATACCTCGCTGTATGTTAGATAAAAATAAGTCATATTCTCCCAACAAGGAGAATTGGGGCAGAGCGATGAAGAGAGACCACCCTCAAACCAAACATATCTCCTGTTAACTAATCTGGGTGTCTTGGAAGCAAAACTATGCTTGCCTAAACTGAGAGAGGAATTTTAGAACCTAACAGTTGACAGAAACCTTAAAGGGGAATCAGTTTGATGCAGGTGAAATGGTGCATATTGAACCAAGAGGTTTGTGTGAGGTTTTGTAGATGAAAGAGACAGACAGTAAAATCTAGAGGGGAAGACAGTAAAAGCTGGTTATAAGAGATTGGGCAGGAAAAGAATGAGAAAAGGTTTCCATTTGGAGACTTTTCTCCCTTTCTTTGTTCTAGCAAATATAAACTATCGTTTTTTTGGTTTTTAAAAATATTTATTTATTTGAGAGAGACAGAATTAGTGAGAGAGAGCATGAGCGAGAAAGAGGAGAGGCAGACTCCCCGCTGAGCAGAGAGCCTGATGTGGGGCTTGATCCCAAGGCCCTGGGATCATGATCCAAGCCAAAGGCAGATGCTCAACTGACTGAGCCATCCAGGTGTCCTGAACTTTGTTTTTTGAACTTTGGTCTTTTGAATTCTAAAGCATGCCTAACACCAACAATAAATTCCTTCCTATATCTCCCACTTCCTGTATCTTCTCACCAAACTTCTCAAGTCTTCGATTTTTTTCTAAGGAATCGATGGAGAGTCCTGGATTTGGGAATTGCCCATGTTCCTCCCCATCCCCATCAGACCTCTGTCCTCTCTGGCTCCTAAGGAGTTGAAACCCAGATTCTGGCACTTCTTTCTGCCTGCCTTTGTCATGGCTGATGAGATGTGTCTTCCAAGTGGCCTTGGCCACTACCTCCACTCCAACCTTTGCCTTGCTCCAGCTTTGCTCTCACCCCACAATTTTCTTCATGTGTCTTCCATCTCCCCCCTTGACCCCCAGTGCCATTTCTTTTCTCTTATCCCACTGTGTAGCTACTCCATTTGTTGGGTATCCCAATTCTTGACCTAATCTGGATTTCTTTCTTGTCCTTTAACTGCAATAGCAGAAATGCTCTTTGGTTCTTTTATTTTACATTGCAAAAAGAAATTGTACCATGGGTTTATGAGAAATATTGTGAGACTTTTTTTTTTTTTTTTAATTTCCTAATGTGCTGCCTTGTTCTGGAGAAAAGACAAAAATAGACAATATTAACTTTGTTTTACTTTATTTTTTTATTTTTTCAATTTATTTTTTTTAACTTTGTTTTAAAGGTAGGGAAAGCCTGCATTAAATTGTTCATATTTGTAAAATGGATAGAACTACTTAAGATCAGATTTTCCTGCTATTAAATTCCATCCTTCGTCATCAGTCCCTTTGTTCCCCTAACTCAGTTTGTTTATAATATCATGGTTTTTGTTTGTTTTGGAGCTTGGGAAAAAAAAAATAGGGTGCTTCTGTGGGGAAATTCTTTTTTTTTTTTTAAATTTTATTCTTTTTTATTTTCTTGGGATGCAATGTATATGTCCCCACAGAAGTCTTTTTTTCTTTTTTTAAGTTAACATATAATTTATTATTAGCCCCAGGGGTACAGGTCTGTGAATCGCCAGGTTTACACACTTCACAGCACTCACCATAGCACATACCCTCCCCAATAACCCCACCACCCTTTCCCTACCCCCCTCCCCCCAGCAACCCTCAGTTTGTTTTGTGAGATTAAGAGTCTCTTATGGTTTGTCTCCCTCCCAATCCCATCTTGTTTCATTTATTCTTTTCCTACCCCACCCAAACCCCTCTGTGGGGAAATTCTTATATCATTTTATATATCTTTGGCTATTAGTGATAGAATCACACCTCTTCCCCATTAATAAATGGGCTTCCCAGTTAGCGCAGCGTTAAGCTCCTCCAGTAAGATAGTCTTCTGGTTTAGTACAGAGGGCTTCCGGCTTTGTTTCTCTGCTATTCTCATGGGGTCTTCCCTTTTCCAAGTTTCACAATGTGAAGATGAAGTCCACATTGTCTCCAAGATGGCACCAGGCACCCAAGGACCCTAGCTTTGATGGCTGTCACATCCACACCAGAACTCTAGAGGCAACAGAGACCCACCTTCCTTTGGATTTCCTGTATAAAACAAGAGAGCCTTTCTCAGAAGATGCCATATCTCACTGGCTGGAATTACAGACCCTTCCTTAAATCTGGCTCTGACCCTTAAGGGCACTGGGGTCAGCCTTCCATACAGTATGCTGTCCAGAAGAACAAAATCAGAGTTCTTTTGAAAAGAAGAAACTGAGGGGGGTAGATGGAATGTGAATTTGTAGCCAGCCAGATTTTCAGTTTTGTTTATCTTTAACATATGTAGACTATCCTTTCAGCCAGTTAGATCATGCAGATCAAGTTTGGTGAATTGAATTGAATTTGGTCCACTCGAATACCCACTCTATCAATAGGGCTTATGTTCTGTGTAAGTAATGAAGACCCGAAATAACAATGGCTTCTATAAGGTAATCATTTTTCTGTAAAGTAGACATCCCCCCACCCTTACATAGAAGTCATGAATTATGTAGTTCAGGTGTGTATGGTGGTCTTGCTCCACAAACTCTATGCATGGTTGGGTTCCTTCAACTCAGGGTCCTGGCATAAGTTCCAACTCCTTCTGTGGCAGAACCATGGTGCAAGATGATGGCCATTGCAGCCACTGAATGAAAAAGAGACAAAATAGAAAGGGGGCAAAGGGCTTGTCCAGCTGTCTTTTAAGGGTATTGTAAGAAGCTACAACTCAACACTTCTGCTTGTATCCTGTTGGCCAGAATGAGTCATAGAGCCACACTTTACTTTCAGAGAGGGCCAGAAATACAATCTGAATTTCAAGGTGCTCAACTAAAAATCAGAAGAGCTATTAGTATGGCAGAGTGATTATTGGCTACAAAGTCTTTGCCACACTCTTCCAGTCTAATCACTATTAGTGAACAGATGATCAGTTATTTAGTATCTGGACTTTGTTCATCTCCATTTGTCCTTTTGAAAGCTGTGCCTGTGTGGGCAAAATGACGCCTGATGTTCTGGAGAGTACGGAACATCGTGTATATAGTTACGCTGCACAGCATGGTAGCATGAGTTACATAAGGCTCATGAGCTCTTAAAGTGTGGCTAATGCAACTGAAGGACAGAATTTTAAATTTTATTGAATTTTAATTAATTTAAAAACTGATACTGATTCAGTTACTGCAAACTTTTAATTGTATCTAGAACAGCTTGGGTATGTGAAATGTACTTTTTCAGTTGGAGATTTTATGAAGCCTAAGTACATTTCAGGGGTTTTTTTGGTGAAAATTTAACATCTGGATTGAGTTGTGCTCTAAGTATAAAATGCAAAATTGAATTTCAGAAACAGTATTTAAAAAGAATATAAAACCTGCAAATTTTTTAATGTGTTTACATGTTTAAGTGATATTTCGGATGTATTGGGTTAAGTTAAAATCTTAATAAAATTAATTTCACTGGTTTTCTTTTACTTTTTTAATGTGACTACTGGAAAATTTTCAATGACATGGGACTTACATGTTTCCATGGGTCAGCACTGTTGTAAAGCCTCATCTCTCAATTGAGAACATGACCCCATGTGCAAATGAAGAGCCTTGCTAACATTTCCTGGTTTTGGAGGAAGCAGAAATTCCAAGATGAGTAGAGAGAGCTGTGGCTTATCTTTTTTGTCCTGTTGTTCTTGCTGGATGCCACTATATTCTATTCGCTTTACCTCTGTTCTGCCATATTCTTTCTCCTCTTGTCCCTCTCTTGTTCTTCCATGTTGTCCTGACCCTGTCTGATGCTTCTCTTTGGCCCTCCCTGACCTCAGATGAGACTTGCTGACTGATAGCTGTTCGACGGAAGATCACCATGCTATCTGAACGGTTACGGAATATGGTGTATCATTGCGGCTTCGATGGCAGATAACAAATCAGCCTTTCTCGCATTAACTTCCACATCTGCTGTGACCTCGTCCTGAACTTTGGTTGTATCTGAGATTGATGAGCACAGATTTAGTCCGTCCCTGAGATTCTTGGAATGTTTTGAGTCCAAAGGCTAGCTTTTATTATTTCATTTATTTTGGTATCTGTGATGAGATAGTTGTGGGAAAGTGGTATGATTCTTATTCCTCAGAGTACAGATTCATGTCCAGCTTGTCATTATTTCCCCTAAATATCACACTACAAGTTAATTATCGAGCAGGTCAATTGGAAGCTAGACACAGCCTTTGACTTTTGAGGGATTGAACGTTCCTTGCAATGTCTAACATTTTCCATTTGTTTTGAAGTACTAACCATCTGTCAAGATCTTAGGCAAGGTGCTTCCCCTTTTGATATCTTGATTTTTTTTCTCATAAGTTGCTTTAGTAGCACTTGGTTTATTGACTTCAGTACTGTGAGGCTCAGATAAAAGTGTGATTGCAAAAGCAGTTTGGACATTAAGTAGCTGTGTCATTATAAGGTATTATTATTTATGTAGACCTGTTTTCTTCTTCAGGGAAGGGAGGGTTGCATAGTTTTCCCCTTGCCCGATCAGCTAGGTGTGGAGTACCCTCTATTATTTGCACTAATGGAGAGAATCCGTGTTGCCCATTTTCCAAAAAGGCAGAAAAATCATTTAGAAAATATTTCAGCATTTGCATTTATATATGGGTCTTTCTGATGTTCGAAGAATTCATAATTCCAGAATCAAAAACAACAACAAAATTGTCCTATCCAGAAGAAAGTAAGAAACTTCACAGCTTTGCTGTCTTATCCCTTTGTTCCCCTATGAACTACTATGGGGTAGAAATGCATCTGTGTTTCCAACGAGTGAAGGGCTCTAGCTTCAAGTATTGTTGGCTTATTTTCTTAATATTTCAAACCTCTGTCTAGTCAGATAGAAACAGACATTTGAGAAATAGCCTTTTTCTTAGCTTCTAAAGAAGCATCAACTGCATACAAATTATATCAAGAAAGTACACAATTAAATATTGTTGATACACATTTGAAAGCAGGTTTGCTCTGAGTCACCTATCCTGGGGATAATCTCTTAAAGATTGTCCTGGCAACAGTGCATGGAAATGAGACAGATACGGACTTCCTTGCCCACACTCTCTGTCTCGTTTATATGTTCCTTTAAAACAACAACTAAGAAATAGTTTATTTGCCACATTCTTTTCTCTGTTTTTTTCTTTTCATAGACGTCTCTGTGATTGGGTTAGTATTTTCCAGGGTAAAAAAATCTGATCGGTTTTTTAGTTAATTGATGTTTTTTGGTATCATTGGCTTGGAACATTCAGTCATAGTCATATTACTTATATTGAGAGGCATTTCTTTTATAAGCGGAAAGATCCGATGGAAATATTTGGTGCTATCTGTGGAAATGTTTGGAGTTACGTATGTATGTGTATATCTATGTGTGTGTGTGTATGTCTGTATATGTGTACACACACACACACACACATATGCATATGTATTTTTTAAGAATTAAGAGTGAACCCATCCCCTTCAATTCTAATAGGCTGTAAATCATTCTGAGTTACTGTTTATCCCGCCATTACATATTACATTTATTCCCTGATGGAAATAATCTTTATAAATATGTAAAACATTTTAAAACGGCCTGTCAGTCTCCGTGTCCCTCTGTCCCCTGCGACATTCCTCAGTTCTCCTAGTCAGGGAGAAGAGAGGAGCCCTGTGAGTGGGAGTATAGAGAGAAGATGGCCTAGCAGTTGTCTGCTTTTCTTCTGCTTGAGGACAGAAGACAGCTCAACTGAGCATCTCAGCTGCACCAGCCGCTCTGGCAGCTGCTGTGTCTTAAGGTATGACCATGGCCTTTGCCATTTCGCCAGGACACAGTCCAAAAATAGAGCTGATGGCAGAGTAAGTCAAGCTTCACGGCTTCCTGAACATCTGGGACTTGTGTCTATTGCTAGCAGAGGCTTGGCACCAAAAACACTTTATCCCAAATTTCTATTTTGAAGAAAGCCTCCAGATCATCTCTGGGACGTGGAGGCAGTCCAGTCCAGATCCTGCACCTGCCCGCCCGGCTGGTCCCCAGTTAGAGAGGTTCACATTTTCCAGTACTTTGATTGACTGTCTAACCTTAATTGCGTGACTGCGTGTCTAAATGGCAGTGTCCGTGTGGATGCGTGTGCGTGCGCGTGTGTTTGTATAAACACACGATTCTAAGTACGCAACTGCTATATGGTATCACGTCTTATCTATAGAATGTGTACATATGTAAACTTCTTACAATTTTGCTAAGTTGGGTCCAGCATGATGCTGACACACTGACTTTTATGAAATTGGTTTTTATTAAAGTCTGCAGGTTCGTCTTGTGCTGGCAGTGGCTTTGATTAAGCACTGTATCAGGGTCATATCCTAGAATAAGAGCACTTCGAAATCCCTGGCTGTTTCTGAAAGAATTGTGATTAAAGTTCTGGCTGTTTTCCCGTGATTACTAATGTCTGCTGAGGGTTGAGTTTCCCCTGTTGTTATTGGTGATTGAGTTGTGTGGCAGCCCCCGTGCTTTCTTGCCAATATCAGTGGCATTCTCAAGGGAAGAGTGATTTTCCATTGAAATGTGAGAACTAAAAGCTGTAACAAAATTAACACGGGGTCTAGGGTTTCTGATGTGACTACAGAACTAGAATGGGAATATTTCCTAAAGTCCGATTCATCTGTGATTGCATTTCAGACAAAACCACACTGCCATAATGAGAAGGGAGAGGAGCCCATCCAAAAGAGCCTATGGACAAACAGGTTGAGGAATGGGATATGGCAGAGTGAAGTCTAGGCAATCAGATATTTCAGCTTCAGCTGGGCCTTTCTTGTTGGCAAGTGTGTTCTTGCCTGGCATGAGCACCCCAGGCAGCAGCACATCTGGGAGACCTGTGCTTTTAGGAGGGATTTCCTTGCCTGCCGTTCAGGAATGGAAAATGCGCTGCCTTCCTATGGTGTTGAAAACAAAGTGTTTGTGGGTGTGTTTTTGTGTGTGTGAGAAGGGATGTGGTTCCTTAGGTTTCAAGATACACTGTGAAATTAGGGTCATCTAAATGAGGACAATTATTAAATCTCTACCACGACCCCAGTTAATGATAAGTTCTCTTCCACGTAGAAAGAAAAACTGCCAGATAAAAAGTTTTAAGAATATTTAAGAATTTATTTAAGAATATTTAAAGATTTAGATATGTGATTTTTTTCAGTTGCTACCAAATTAAAATCATACATAATTTTACTCTTTTACTTGCTGGTTTTTTGGTGGGTTTTTTTTTTTTTTTATGTAAACAGGTGGCTTAATACATTCTTATTTTAAAATAGATGTAGATTTATAGAAAACTTGCAAAGATAGTGCAGGATTTCACATTAGCTCAGATCCAGTTTCCTGTCTTATTACAGTCTCATTATGATTTATTCTTCAAATTAATGAACCAATATGATACACTATTATTAGCTACGGTTTGTTTTTTGTTTTTTTTTCAGGTTTTCTTGGTTTTACCTTTTCTCCTTCTATGATCACATTCAGGATACCTCCTTATTACATTTAACAGTGGTGTCACGTTAGGACGTTCTTGGTTAGAGTTTGTATGATGACCCTGAAAATTTTCAAGAGTGCCTCACAGGAATTTTGTAGAATGTTCTCCAGTTAGTCCTTACCTGATGTTTCTCTTATAATTAGCCTGGAGTTCTGTATTTTTGAAGAGGAAGACACAGAGGGCAAATGTAGTTCACAACACTTCATATCAAAGGTATAGGTTCTCAAGATAACTTATTTCCGTTGACGCTACTACATTGATCCTCTGGCTGAGGTCAGGTTTGTCTGGTTGTTCCTCTATAAAGTTTATAGATAATGTTAATAGATAATATATAGATAATATAGGTAAAGTTTATAGATAATAAAGTTTATAATGTCACTTTGTGCAGCCCGTGTTTGCTAGTCTTTTAACTTTGGAAATTTTAGGACTTGGGTATTTATTTTCTACCCGTGTAGGTTATAAATTCCTTAAGGGTCAGGCACTGTATCTTAGACTTTTTATTCTCTGTCACTGTACCATATAGAAATGCTTTTATGATACCTGTCTGTGGGTTGATTTAGAATTTGCCCATTGTGCTCTACCAAAATTTAAATTACAAATTTAATTCTTAAGCTTAAATGCAGTGTTATGCAAATACCTAAATTTATCTTGAGAGTGTTCTGAACACACTTGGTACTTCTTATTCAGCTCTTTTTTTTCATATTTATTTTAATTTTTAGGGCTGATTTCAAGATAGAACAGTGGACTTCTGGTCTTATCTCTGCTCTTCTTTCATACGTCATTAAATAATCATACATCATTAATGATGTATAAAGAAGGGGGAACTGTAGAATATGTACACAGTAATAGGTGTGTATATATGTATAAACTTTAGAGACTAATTTATCAATTATTCAGCAAGTATTTTTTGAGTAGTCACTGTTGTCAGATGTTGTTACAGGGGCTTGAGATACAAGGGCAAACAAAACAAAGTTTCTACAGTCTTTTATTATTTTAATTTTAAATGTTAAGATAAAATTCACATACCACAATATTCACCATTTTGTAGTGTACAATTTAATGATTTTTAGTATGTTCACAGAGTTGTGTGACCACCCCCTATATAATTCCAGAAGATTTTTATTACCTCCCGAAAGAAATCTGTCTAAACAGTCACTCTCCATCCCTCCTTCCCCAGCCCTTGACTATTTTCTGTCTGTTGATTTGCTTGTTCTGGATATTTCGTATGAGTGGAACTATATGTGGCCTTTTGTGTCTGGTTTCAGTCAATTAGCATAATGTTTTTCAGGTTCATCTCCAGTGTAGCATGAATCAGTACGTTGTCCCTTTTTACTGATAAAAGGAAGAGTATAGGAGGAGCAGTAGGGAATGGGAGGTGGATCAGAGTGTGTTGTTGAACATATTAAATTGGAGTCACGCCTACTAGGATTCCAGTGGAGATCCTGAGTAGTCAGCTGGACCTCCAAGTCTGGAGTTCAGGAGAGAGGGCTAGCCTAGAGATGGGGATCGAGGCATCATTCCTATGTAGATGATATTTAACTGGAATCTTCTATGGCTTGTATCTAGAACAGAGAAAGGGTTCAAGGGTTCAGCACAGAGATACTTGAATGATAAAAGGTCAGCAAGAAAATGGAGGAGGACTGGCTAGGGAGTAAGGTGGAGAACCAAGAGATTATAATATAGAGTCACAGAACCTAAGTGAAGAAATTGTTGTAAGAAAGGAACAGTTGAGGGACGCCTGGGTGGCTCAGTCGGTTAAGTGTCTGCCTTCAGCTCAGGTCATGATCCTGGGGTCCTGGGATCAAATCCCACATTGGGCTCCCTGCTCAGTGGGGAGTCTGCTTCTCCCTCTGCCTGCTGCTCCCCGAAGGGTGCTCACTCTCTCTTTCTGACAAATAAATAAAATCTTCAAAATTAAAAAAAAGGAACAGTTGATTTTGTTAGTTGATACTGCTAGATCCAGTGAGAAGGATAAAGATTGAGAATTGTTCACTGACTAAGACCATTTCAAGAAGGTAGCTTCCAAACCACCCTCCAAAGAATAAACATGAGAGTTCTGGAACTATTTATATTCTTAGTAATTTCATGGCCTTCATTTCCCCACAGCTCTTACCAGTTCATATCTACAGTCTGTTCCCTGTCACCATGCCCTGTATCTCAGCCACATCAGTTACCATGAAGAGCCCATGGTTCCCCTCTTGCCCAACATTGTGAGGCCCGTTGTCCCCAATACTGCTTCCATCCCCGCCCCCCGCTGCCCCAGTCCTCTGTCTGAATTTACCCGCCTCATCGTTGCAGATCTCTTATATCCCAGACATCTTTATTGAATGTTCTTTCAACCTTCTTCCAAGAGCAGTTAGAACTAGAACCTGTTAGCACCTTGAGAGCCTGCTTCCCTTGCTGTTGTTGTAAATAGTGGCTCTTTCTGTGCCACGTAGACACGTGATTGCTGTCTTCCTTGCCTTTTCCAGACCATTTTCTCTCTCTTCTCCCTAGAAAGTCCCATCCCCTCAGATAATTCCATCTGTTCTTATTCCTTGTTGTAGTTATTTTCAGACCCTAGGATTGTCCCACCTTTTTCCTAGCTGTAGATCATGCAATATGTATTGGCTGATGGTAGTTTTCCCAATTTGGGCAAGCTTGGGTTTCAGCCCAGCCTCGCTGTGCTTTACAAGAGCAAGGACAGTTTTTTGAGCCCAGGTTTTTTGAAACGGTAGTAAATATGGAAGATGACAAATGCATTAGTCAAGCGCGTGCTATACTGACCTGATCTTTAAAAAAAAAAAAAGCATGAATTTTAAGTGGTTTATATAGTTGAAAGGAGAACTTAACACATGTGTCAGATATGCTGATCAAATGATAAAGTGAAGGGAAACCGAGGCTCAACCTTTTGTGCAGCCAGTGAAAGTAAAACATTGCGGTTTTCAGAGGCAGATGGAATGGGAACAACTAATAAATCAGGTTTTGAAACATTGAAGAACAACTTATTTCAATGCGTATGGTGTTGGATCTTAGACAAGAGAGTATTGGGAGCAAAAATAGATAAAGCGTCACTAGAAGGACATTGTACCTAAGCGTCATCTGTATGACAATATTTAAATCTGTATCATGGCATCAGGCTCAGAAACTGAGTAAATAAATAATTATCGTGTGCCAAGAAGAGGCTTTGAGATCCCCATGGAGTTGTACATGAAAGAGATCAGAGTGAAATTGTATTCCCACAAGCATTCTGTGATCATTCTAATGTTTCCTTCTCTGTTGTGCTTTAAGAAGATCAGAAGACTATAATCACTTTGTAGGCTTCTCATCAGAAGCATTTAACAGGAGAAATGCAAATTATTATAATGGACAAATTTTGCATCGGTGCTTTCGAGCCTGCTTTCTGCTGGGAACGTATGATCATTTCTTGTTCACGGAGTGAAATAAAATGGACCATTGTGTAAAACTATATATATATATCACATGTATAAGATAGATTTGGGGAAGGCAAACAAGCGTGGCTCTGAAGATATGTGGGAGAAAAAGCAAGCAAAAATTGATATCATTAAGTAATTTTAAGTCCTTTATTGACTTTTTTTTCCTACTTATGAGTAGAATAAGAGAATTTTTTCTTTGATTTTTTTTTAATAAGGCATTTTTAATAGAATATGCTTCAACTTGAGGATGTTCAAAGTTTTATAACAGAATTTTCCTGGGATTTGTTTTAAGCTACATTCTGGATCTTTAATATAGAACAGTTTAATCTGAATTTGGGACTCTTTTTTAGTTGGATAAGTGGAGAACAGGAATGGAAATTTATTTTCTCTTGTAAAAACCAAGGAGACAAATCTAGTGAACATCTTCTCTTATATTCCTCAAAGATACCTAGGTTAACAGTTTGATTACCTCACTAAATTTGTGACCAGTTTCTTTCTGCCTTCTCAGAAAAGGTGTATATTTATTGTGTTCTTAGGTTGAATGCTATGGTAGAGCTTTAAGCATTATACCTAAGTAGGAGACAAAAAGGCCCCGCCTTTGAGATGTTGCAGACCCTGGGGGGGAAAGAAGAAAAACACATTTAACTGTTTAAAAATGCAGTGCAAATAAAGATGAGATAAAATATTGAAGTACAAGATGCATGAGAGTTGTTTGGCAGGACAGACATTCGTCCTGGGCCTAGAATGTGAAACTTTGCTCCAGTTATAGGAAACACTGACCAACTTGTACCCAGTTGTGATGCTTTGCTTCCAGCCTGCCTGTGATTTGCAGGTGTACTGTTAAGCACATGTTAAGTGGGATTATTTCTTTAGTCAGATACCTTTGAGACTGTTGAATGCCACCCCCTAAGCGTTTTTGTTAAACTAGGCACTTCTGGGGGCGCCTAGGTGGCTCAGTGGGTTAAAGCCTCTGCCTTTGGCTCAGGTCATGATCCCAGGGTCCTGGGATCAAGCCCCGCATCAGGCTCTCTGCTCAGCGGGGAGCCTGCTTCCTCCTCTCTCTCTGCCTGCTTCTCTGCCCACTTGTGATCTCTGCCTGTCAAATAAATAAATAAAATCTTTAAAACAAAACAAAACAAAACAAAACAAAACCCAGTGCTTCTGATCTACGTGGAGTGCCATGCTGTCAAGCCTTCCAGTTTTGCCGAAATTATGGCTAACTGAGTGTGTGCCATTGGCCAGTTCAATTCTCAGCAAAAGAAATCTAAAATGACAAACCGTGGGGTGATTGTTTACCCTGAGGGAGTTTCCTTTAATAGGGGAACAATTAATATTATGAATGCCGTGAGAGATACCTCTGCAAGGTCAAATGAACAACCTTAGGAAGGCCTTATGGCTTTATGTAACTACTTTGGAATTGAGAGTACTATCCACAGTTTTGTCCTGAGTAGTCGTGTTATTATCCTTCAACTGTTAATAACAATAAATATGTATGTAGTATTCAGACTTGCTGAAACAGGATTTAGGAGGATATTTACTAAGGTCTCTAGTAGATCCACAGAAAATTAATAAGTGTTTTCTGTGTTAAATATAACTAGTGTCTTTCTGGAAGCTTTGTTTATTTGGGGGGGCAGGGGAAGAATTGCAAACACACAAAAAAGTTGGGGAAATAGTATGTGTGTATATCTTGTGTGTACTTACCATCCACATTCAGTAGTTATTACAGTTTTATTTGCTTCATCTCCTGTTTTCTTTTTCATTCTTTGCTGAAGTATTTTAAAGCAGCTTCCAGACATGATGTCATCTTATCCCTGTATCCTGCATACCTGAAGATGCATCTTTAAATGCCAAGAATACTTTCTTAGATGTACACAGTTCTGACAATCGTGTACTATTGTCCTGAGCCTCATGGAAACATTGGAAACTCTAATCATATATTTTGCCTCTGTATAGGGCTCATCCACTAAAAGGAGGTGGCAGAGAAAATAAATCATTTTTGTTGTATGAAATCCAATATAAAAATACAGAACTCCTTCATATTATTTCCTGTGCTTAAATTGAGCTTATAGTTGAACTTAAGTTGAACTTACAGTTGTTCAAGATTTTGATTTGGATATTTTTACTAAGTGATTTTTTGGCTTTTGTGAATTTAGCATATTCCAGTTACGTGTATACTGTGCCTGCAATGAGTTGGAAACTAATAACTTTCTGATATTACTAATTCTTGATAGGACTATAGCAATGGCTCTATTCTCCCTCTGTGTGATAAGCCCAGGGAGTGTGTGGAAGTCAGCTGAGGAAAATCTTAATAGAAGAATATTTTCCTATAAACTGCAGCTCTCACATTGAGACATAAACAGAAATTTCTATGTGTAAAACATAGTTACAGCAAAAATGGGGAAATCCTGTATGTAAAGAAGAGGTATCATTACTTTACATACTTTATTTTTGTGTGTTGGGGTGGGGGAAAGGAGTAGGGTCACAGTAAAATGATATAATAAGAATCATGAGGCTCGTTTTAGACTCAGAGGTGGGCCAGAGCAGCTTCACAGTGGCGTGCTGGAGATAACCCTGAACTTTTCCACCCAGTTGTGTGTTCAGGGATACCATGTTGGTAGCTTAAAATTGACCTTGATGGGAATAGTTACCCCACAGAAATCAGCCAAGGCTCCAGATCAGGGCTTCTGCCCAACACGGAGAGCTGGCTATTAAGCATTTACCAGCACAGCACTGGTTTTAGTCTTTAGAAAACTTTACCTATACAATAAGTCCAAAAGATGCTTGATTGTTTTATACTCTTAGCCTCTAAAAAACACACACACAGAACCCCCCCCCACACACAAACAGTGTTCACGTTGCATTTGCTATTTAATGTGTACAGTATTTCCTTTTATTCTTGATATGACTGGACATAACTAGATATAAGTAGACATGTTATAAGTTTAATTCCTTTTTTATGATCCTACATAACTGCGACAACTATAATAGTGAATTCTTTAGGGATGTTGACTATTGCAGAATCCTTGGTGATGGTCTTTGACTTAATTATATTTATGGGTTTAATCCCAGGACATTTTTGTGAAATGCCAGAATCTCACTACTGGGACTGATTCTTACTTTCCAGTCATTGCTTTAAATCTCCTTTAAGATACCACGACAAATGGATAACCACCTTGTCTTAGGAAAAAACAAACAAAGACCTTCAGTTTCAAGGAAGAAACGGTCTCCTAAAATAGTCATTGCTTTTTCATGCTCTTCCAATCCTTGGTAAATGTGACCTTTTAGAAACCCAAATCTGCCTTTTTGAAAGTCCCAACCTCTTTGTCCTATTCCTGTCTCTAGGACCACAGAATACAACTTAACTCCTTTTTATAATACAGCACTTTACGTATCTAAAGACGATAATCATATTCCTCCCCACTCTCCCATTCCTCCAACCCAAACATTTCTCATTGCTTCTACCCTGTTGTTTCTTATGCCTGAGAATAAAATGATGACTTGAATCCACTTTCCTCTGAAGATTTGACTCTTAGAGCTTCTTCCTAGTGGGGATTAGCAAAACACATAGCTGTTTCCATGTATAATAACTATCATTTATCCTGTGCTTTACACAAATTTGACAAAAACCTTCACACATACTTTTATTTGTTTATAATTTTTTGAGGGCACAGAAGAGTATTATTCTTTTTATAGACAAGTAAACAGAGGTTGGAAAATTTAAATGCCTTGGTGAAGGAGAGACACAAAGAGCAAGTGGTAGAGCTGGAATTTGAATTTATTATTTAAATGATTTTATTTATATCTTATCGTACTCTCATTTTGCATGACAGGGAAGGGTTTACTGAGAAGGACACAGGTGAGTGGAGACTTGAAGCAGGTGAGGGAGGAGGCCACATAGACCGTGGGGAAGAGTGTTGACAAGTGGAGGGAACAGGAGGAACAGAGGCCCCGAAGCAGGTGTGTGTATGGTGTGTTCACAGAAGAGCAGAGTGAGACAGGGAAGGAGAAGTAGGAGATGAACCCAGAAAATTATGGGGACAGATCGCATGGATTCTTCTACTGAGGTCATTGCCAGGGGTTCCAGTTTTACTCCAAATGAGATAGGAAGCAGAGCATTCTAGAGAGCGGAGTAACCAGATTGTCCTTACTTGTATTTTAGCCGGATTACTCTGTCTTATATGTTGAAAATCCCCTGAAGGGGGGCAGGGAGACCAGTTAGAAGACAAGAGATCAGGAGAGAGATGGTGGTGGCTTAGAACGCTGTTTGCAGTGAAGGTCCTGAGAAGCACTGGCTCTGTGTCTTGAAGGTTGAACTGCTGGATTTGCTGGTGGACAGGATGAGAGTCATGAACAAAACCGAAGAATAAAGAGGAGTCCAGGGTTGCAGACGTGAGCAACCCAAGGTTGGTGTTGCTCTTACTACTACCAGCACCTTGTGTGGAGCCTGGACACATCTGCACTTCATCAATATTTGTTGAATGGATTTGAATTTAACCGGCCTCCCGTCTTATTGTTCTCTATCCCCTTATTTCTCCATCGTCAGGGTGCTGCTTGATTGTTTAGGGGGGAAAAAAATGCACTGAAGCTGTGCCTACAGACCAGTACTTTATCCTAAGTTGCTTTGTCTAGTATCTTCAGAGCCTTTTTGTTAATAACCTCTGCCTCTCTCTGGTCCCTCCTCCCCTACATTGACAAGTCATCCTTTTGTGCATTTTATCTTAATAAAAGCCTTGTCTATATTTTAGGCTTTTGAAAAACAACATTTAAAAAGCAAATTCACTGATCTTTGAAGAAATACAAAAGAAATGCACTTTTCCAGGGAGAAAGTTGTAGCAAGAATTTTATATGATGTATTTAGAAAATGTTGATAAGTAGCTCCTTTGTTATGTGACTGAATCACTGTTTTTTCACAGCCCAATGGAGAATTGACCTTATGATACCAGTAATACCAATTATGCCGATATTAGGAATTCTGTATTACGTGTTACTTTTGTTAATCTGTTTTCTTGTATTATTAATACCAGGCTACTTTATAGAAGATCAATGTCATATTTTCTCTACCAAACAACTGTAACTTACCTCTTCCATGAATTTTTTTTATGCTTATGTAAGTTGGTTTTCAAACTAAAGATTGGTACTTACATCTTGTGGAATGCTATATTTTAATATTTTGCTGTATCTTATAATAGCTTTGTCTCTAACTTTTGGTGTGTTCCTTTTCATACCACAGTGAAAGCATGAACTTCTTGACGTCATGGACTATGTCTGTTAGTTAGGCTTTATATCATCATGAGTCCACTCCTAGGCACCGCGATGCTGAGTTCTTAATTATTCGGTTGAATTAAATTAAGTAGTGTTTTCCTATTAAATGTATTTCTGTCAGAATTGTTATTTTGAAAACCATCGATTATAGTGATTTGTGTAAAGTTCTGATACCTGGTTTGGGAAGAATTATTAAGAAACAGTTTAGGTTAAAATTGCACAGACACGGCATGAATTTTGCCCATTTTATTTGTCAGCATTAGGGAATTCTTCTGATAATCAAGGCAGGATCTAAGATGCTTCCCATAAAAGAAAGAGAGCATAGATGATCATAATTAGATGGTATAAAAATGTCAGCCCCAAATGATACTAATTATTTTTTCCTGAAGCATAACTAATATCCCAAAGCAAAAATACAGTTCATTCCCATTTAAAATCCCATTAGAATTATTGCATATGGTATCTCAATGATTATAATAATTGGCATAAATTTCTTCTTCATAAAGGTGCTACTCTATTATGTTCTACAGTATTGGAAAATGTAAAGAAAACCTACCAGCAGAATCTATTCCAATGGATATTTTATGATCTAGGAAATAAAAATTCATAGATGGAAAGGTTTCTCAAGAGTATACTATCTGGTTCATTCTCTATTTTTTTTGGTAAAAAATAGAATAGAAGCCTCAGAGAGGTTAAGCAACTTTCGTGTTGCCAGAAAATGACTTGATATCAAAGTTAGAACTTCCGTTCTTAACATCTGATTATGATCTATATCAAATTGCATTTTATTGTGTATCATTTATTTCACTATATCAAGTTAACTGATAACATTTAAGGAAAAGCTGTATTATTTTTATTCTGTTTATTTTTTTGTATTTGTAATGATTCTCTTTGGATAACTAGGAGAATTGTTTAAAAACAAACAATAGACAGTGCTAGGGATATCTGAATACAACCCAGAGATACTTGCACTGGAATAATTTAATTCAGAGGGGACATTGTAGACTGTTCCGTAGAGTACTTTGTGTGGCGACTTCTCTTTCTAGCAGTATGACTGGTATCTTTGTTGCTCTTCCCATGAATAAATTTAAAGTGTTGGGTGAAACATTTAAAAATGTGTTAAATAGCTTTGATGGGCTGGCAAGAAAGTTCAGATTATTAGAAGCAAAAACAGGACTGCAGAGAGATATTGAGGAGAGTACTTCCAAGCCAGTCTTCACCTTGAAGATATTTGCCAAACCAAGTAACCTTGCAAGGCACTTCCAAGTGAGCTGACCCAGCCTGGGGAGTCTAATAGAATGTTCCTCCCAAACTCCATATAGAGTGCACGGATCATCTAGAAATACCATCCCTTTCCCCATAACCTTCCCGCCTCCTATAAGGGACTGAAAAAAAATTGGTTACCTTGGCATACACTAAAAGCAGGAAAAATTGCTAGAAAAACCAGGTTTGTTGCCAAACTAAACATCCTCTGGTTCGTGTGAGAACATTTTAAAGTGAGTCTTTAGTTTAAAATGGGTTCCAGGTTGGTAGTCTTAGATCCACTAGCAGATGTGATTGCTAATGTGTTCTGATGGTACCTACCTTTAAACCAATTCTCCAAGAATCGTTACAGATAAATTTCTAAGGAATATGAACTTAAATAACACATATGCGGGGCGCCTGGGTGGCTCAGTGGGTTAAAGCCTCTGCCTTCGGCTCAGATCATGGTCTCAGGGTCCTGGGATCGAGCCCTGCATCGGGCTCTCTGCTCAGCAGTGAGCCTGCTTACCCCTCCCTCTCTCTCTCTGCCTGCCTCTCTGTCTACTTGTAATCTCTGTCTGTCAAATAAATAAATAAAATCTTTAAAAAAAAATAATAACACATATGCACCCACAAATACATATGCAAATAAATATGATACATGATACCTATAGACAGAAGAATCGAGGAACAAGATTCAAGACAAAAGACAAAAGAATCAAATCAGCAAAGACATTCAGTATTACAGTTATGAGACACATAATATTGGCTTATCTAACAATATTTTTTTTAAAGATATTTTTTATTTGACAGAGAGAGAGAGAGAGGTCACAAGTAGGCAGAGAGGCAGGCAGAGAGAGAGGGGGAAGCAGGCTCCCTGCTGAGCAGAGAGCCCGATGCGGGGCTCGATTCCAGGACCCTGGGATCATGACCTGAGCCGAAGGCAGAGGCTTTAACCCACTGAGCCACCCAGGTGTCCCAACAATATTATTTTAATTAATAACTTTGTCACAATGACTCCTGCTTGTTAAGTCTTTTTCTTGCCTTATTGCAGTGTCTATATATATATACATATATATATTTTTTTAAGATTTTATTTATTTATTTGACAGAGACACAGCGAGAGAGGGAACACAAACATATATATATATATATGTGTGTGTGTGTGTGTGTGTGTGTATATATATTTTTAAAAGATTTCATTTATTTATTTGACAGACAGAGATCACAAGTAGGCAGAGAGGCAGGCAGAGAGAGAGGAGGAAGCAGGCTCCCCTCTGAGCAGAGAGCCCG
This sequence comes from Martes martes, assembly GCF_963455335.1. NCBI lineage: Eukaryota > Metazoa > Chordata > Mammalia > Carnivora > Mustelidae > Martes > Martes martes. The sequence continues at coordinate 89,101,458 of NC_137899.1, forward strand.
ATGTGGGGCTCGATCCCAGGACCCTGAGATCATGACCCGATCCGAAGGCAGAGGCTTTAACCCACTGAGCCACCCAGGCGCCCCGAGCATATATATTTTTAATGGCTGTGTCATATTCCAGTTATCCATCCATCCATACATACATACATGTTTATATAACTTATGTATATATTGAGATGTGTGTAGGTTTATAATCAATTCCCTGTTATTTTGCATTTTAAGTGACTTTTTAAAAGTTTAAGATACTGTTCTATGATCAACATTCTTGTTGCCAAATCTTAAGTTCACCCATAATGTTCACTGTGTTCACCATGATAACATTGAAGGTTATGTGCTTTTTAACAATCATGACTGATAAAATGGAGAATAAAGTTTTTGAGAAGTGTGAGGTATAAGCATGCCAGATAAATGTAGAGGAAATAAGATTGGAAAAATTCACTGCTTTTTCGTTTGGTTTGGATTTTTAAAAAAATGTATTAGACATTGGAGAGCTGCAGGGGATGGGCAGTCTGTCTGGGTAGATTAAAACTCTTTTTTTTTTCCAATCAATTTTTTGCCGAACATAGGACATGCACAATCCTATGTTATGCTCTATTTATGTAGAAACAGGAAAAAAAAAAAAAAAAAGGCCCCTGCCGGATGTAATTTTGAGTGTCGTCATGTCATGGCTCATGCGTAGGTGGCTTGGAAGACTGATTTTAATTCTATGAGAATATTCCAAGACTTGTTGCCTAGAGTGGCTGGAAAGTTGACTGTTGCTGATTAAACCTAAAGAGTGACTATGGGTTTGCTGGTAAAGTTATTTAAAGCCACCTGTGCCTTAGTCATCCAGATGCTTCCAATGAGCCATGAAATAATGCTGTTTCTGTTTGGATGCCAGCACTCATTATCTTTGTCAGTAAGCTAAATGCTACCATGTTTTGCAACTTGTATTCTGACTCTAAATTTGTCTTTAAGGAGACCTTTATCTGTCTTAGTTCTTATAGTCATTTTAGGTTATTATACTTTCTACCTGCCACCTCAACTCTTCAAAATAATTTCTGTCTACCTTTGGGCATTCTTAGATTTAAGCACTTGTCTGACCGTGGAGACAATGACAGCATTTAACAGTATCGTTTCTTCTACATGAACTGTATATCTGTGCATCCGTCATTTCCAGTGGCCTGGGCTCCCATCGTACGTAGGCCATTTCACAGGCAAAACAAGATGGATGGGCGCAGTCTGTTTTCAGCTTGATGCTTATCTGCACCATAAATCCACCACTCAGCTGGCAAACCATCATCAGAAGACTCCTGACTAGTCAAACATACGTGTTAGGTCAGCACTGAGATGGGCTCATCTGATTAGAGAACTTCACTGCTCTCTGTCATCCTTCATAGCACTCTTGGCTGTATTTTAACAAGAACTACTGAGCAAACAGTAAAATCTTCGGCAATCTTAAACTTGAGCGAGGAGAGAATCTTCATTGTCGGTTTTAATCATGGTTGATGAACCAGCACAGACACTTAGTTGAAACACTACAGATAGCACAGAGCATTTCCCAGTTGTACCAATTTCCAGAGGCTTCTGCCCTGCCATCACTTGTTACACTAGTAGTGCTTCCTCCACGATCCTTCAAAACAGACAGGGCCACCCTTACCAGAGGCAGGGGGAGATCTCGGGCTGGTGGGAAAGGGTTTTTCTGGAGAACAAACTATTCATACTTCCTGCTTTCCTACTTTCCTACTTTCTGCTGCTCATCACATACCACCTTCCCTCTCCCCCACCACCCGCCTGCCACCCCCCCCAACACAGGTTTTCTTCTAGATAATTAGTTTATTAAAGAAAGTAACAACAATGAGCATTAGGGCATAGACTGTTTGGAAAACAGTCTGCCAGTTCCTCAAAATATTAAACATAGAGTTACCATATGACCAGCCATTCAAATTCTAGGTATATATTGAGGAGAATTGGGAACCCATGTCCACAAAGAACTTGTACATGGATGTTCATAGTAGCGTTGTTCATAACAGCCGAAACGTTCATCAGTTGGTGAACAGATAAACTAACTGTGGCATATCCATACATTGGGATACTAATGAGCCTTAAAAATAAATAAAGGACTGATAAATGCCACAGCATGGATGAACGTTGAAAACATGCTTAGTGAAAGTAATCAGACACATGATAAGGGAGAGGACTCTAGCTTACACGCATGAAAATCTTTGAGCTAGATAGACCTGGCTTGCCACTAAAACCTATTTAGTAGATTCAAGATAATTAAAACTAGGGAATCAGTTAAACAGAGGAAGGAGAAGAAAGAATCAATGCAGTGTCCTTATGTAGCCTTCAAATAAAGTGAGTTGGAGGATAATGGCACTAAGATAGGAATGCTTCTCCAAAATGGTCAGTTAAAGTTCCCTTGTGCCTTATTGATCAACCATTTAAAAATATGCATGCAGTGACTGTGGATCCTCTGGTAATTGGCTCATATCTTACATTTTGCTCTTTGTAGAGCATGCCATTTCAGACTCCATTACAGAAACAGTCAGTACTGTTACTAATGGAGCCGCCTTTGACTTATGCTCATGGAAGATCTCCAGGTGAACGCATTTTACTGATGGCTTAGAGTGAGCTGTTATTAATCTTAAAATTTGTTGTTTTTAAATTTTTTTTTGGTTCCTTGTCATTCCATCCTCCAAAACATCATTGAATTTATTGTTAGGAAGATAATTAAGGATTTTTGTTTCTTATTTCATTTTGTAAGCCAAGACACCACCCCAGAATAATAGATTATTATAAAATTCACTTGTTATTTGGGAACTAGATTGTAGTCAGTTTTTGAACTATAAAAGAATATGATTTTTATTTCTGTTTCTATATAAAAATTATTTCATGGGGAAGCAACACTGTTAGGTTACCAAAAAGTAATTATTTCATGGTCTTTAGCCAAACGTCTGGGGGAGAGGATCTTACCTGAAGCAAAGCTCAGGTGATATATTTGCTTGCTCTCAGGCCGCTCACATTGAAATTCCAACAGACATAAGGTACTGCTGTACTCCTCCTTACACTGCACAACAAGGACTGTTTGTCTCACAGTAACCTGTCATTAGGCAGCTTCTAATTTAGATCCTCTTTCTGTACAATATGCTTTAGTTGTATGAGTGATACCAGAAAGGGACCAAAAGGAGCTTCCCCTTTTCCCTCAGAGCTGAGGTCCTCAGACTTTATTTTTTTCCGTTCTCATTCTTACCCCACCTCCAAACGTTGCTGCTCCCTGTTTGTTTACTCCCAAACCTCTAACTTACTGTTTTGCCCCATCCCATTCCTAACTCAGGGGAGGGCTTCCTGGGGTGACCCATAGGGAAGGCAAGGAAAGATACAACTCTGAGCCTGTCCCTCCGTTCCTTTTCAGTCTTCTCTCACTCAGACTTCAGCCATAAATACTCTGATCTGAGAGAAACCCCCACATGTCAGCTCGAATTGCTTACCATCAGTCATGTCTTCACAAGTCTCATTCATTTCTTATGCAGCCTTGACCCATCTGTGGTCAATCATCTGACTCTCTTTCTTATCAGAACCTTTGGCTCCTTTTCCGCCTTGTTCTTTTGCTACAACTGGCTGGTAAATCCTTAACGCTAACTCCCAGAGTCTCTCTTCTCCACTCATATTTCTGCTCTAGAATATTCCATAATAATATGGTGCTGCTACAAATTGCAGTAATTTCATCTCCCCTGGGCCCTCAACAGTGTGGAAGGATTATTAAGAAATCCATCAGATGTAACAGTAAAAGACACAGCAAGGGAGAGTTATTGGAATTTTCTTAAAAAGGGGAAGCAGGAAAAAAATGGGCTTCTGTCAGTGTTTTGGGTATGGGTACAGGCAAAGTCTCCAAATTTCCCTCCCTGAGGGGCTGGATCCTTTCTTGTCTTCCTACCTGCATGTTTTTGGGCCTCCAGAAAGTCCTAACCAGTAGTTTGACCCTGCACTGGCCAGTCAGGACAGATGGGGAAAAGTTAAGTTAGTTCTAGTTCTTGCAGCTGGGACAATATTAGAGAGGAAAGTGTGCTTTCTGGCCTCAGTTGGACCATTAAATGTTTTCCCTCCAGAATCATTGTTTATATGATGGTTTTATCTACAAAATGTTGTAAGGCTTCACTTACATTTTTGATCAGAGAGGCTTTTTGTGCATTGATTTGGATAACCAACTATTGTATTTAGTGTAGATTCCATGAAAATGGAATGTCAATTTCCATAGAAAATGCATTTTATATGTCAAACCACCATTAAATCGGTTTACTGCCCCCCTGTTTGAGCATTTTCCTGTATCACCCATCACCTGAGTCATTTTTTTCAAATCTTCAGTTTCTTGGAACATAGAGTGATATCGAGCACATTGTAGTGTGTATATAGTTGGGGAAAACAATTTAAATACTGAACCTGCATGTGTGATTTTGATTTTGAGTGAGATTCTGTACTTCTTCTCCCAAGCCCACAAGTCTCCATTTTTTTAATATGACAGGGCTATTACTAGGATTAAGTGAGATATTTTATGTTACAGGTCCAACAGAGTACCAGGTTCCTGGTAGATGTTTTATTAATGTGAGTCCCCTTCCTGCCCCTTGACCTTCTCCCTGCGTACTCTGTGTCATACTTGACGCTCGTCTTAATTATGTACACAGTACAATGTTAGAGCTGCCCAGGAATAAAATATAATTGAGCAGAGAAACATAGACAAGGCATTTACTCCTCTAATGGTGGGGATAACTAATTTGTTTCTACTTGGGAGATTGTTTTCTACAAATAATACCTTATAATTTTTCAGCATTTTACTGAAACATGCATTCCTGACTGAGCATACTTTATGCAAAACACAACTGCCGTTTGTTCCTAGGTGGCTTGTACTTAGAATTCACACGATCTAAAAGAGACATTATCGCTTTTTGTTTGTTCATTTGTTTATTCATATATTCATTCAGCAAATACTTACTTAATGCTTATTGTGTGCCAGAAACTATTCTAAGCCCAGGAGATACATCCATGAACAAAATTATATTGGTGTTAATAATCAAAGACTTGGTGCAAGTTGAGTCCAAAAGGTGATCCTTGACTAGAAGGAGTTTACTGCCAAGATTTCCTTCCCAGGTCCGACAGCAACTTACCATGACAAGTAGAAAGTTACCACCAATCTTGATTTGCTTGACTTGACCGTAACAGTAAGTGATTCAAGGGTTAGAATGGGTATTGTACTTCCTTTTTCTTCCTAATCTCGTACCAAACCCCAAGCCCGTAGACAGTCCCTGGTCACAGGTTGGGTAGTGGCGGTAGCAGCAGCAACAGTATCAAGTCCTAATGATAATCTGTGCCTTTAAATGGGTCCTTGCTAAAGAACTTAATCCAAAGAACAAGGTGACAGCTGTGAATTCAGGGAAATTTCAGGCCATTCAGCAGGCTCTTAGAGACAATTAAAGACCCTATTTATTGATGCAATCAGAATGCATTCTCATAATCCTTCAAAAGTGTTTATGAAGCAAAGTATTTGCTATTAAAAAAAAAAATTTCACTATGGCTCTTTACAATGTGGAAGGGCCAAGTTTAAATCCAGGCCCCATCAAACATGTCTGATAAGGCCACTCTCCGTGCCTCAGCCCCGTTGACCACCAGACTCTACAATGTCTTCATGTAAGCACTTGGCACAGACAGTTCATAATCATTATATCCATACATTTATTGTAACATATTGGTTATTTTTTTTCATGCTTTAAGTGTTCTCAGCAATTTTCTGACCTTTCCCTGCAAGAATCCCCCCAAGTAAGACAGACGTATTCCGATCGCTGCTGAGAATGGTATTGACTTCATACAATGCTGCCTAAAGTAGCAAGAGTAGCATTTTGTCGATTGGATCTTTCGTGTTTTAGTTTACATTCCAGGGCTGTTTTCTGTGTGTGTATGTAGATCCTTAACTGGTCATTCTAACGAGAAAAGTAGAGCATTTATTTGAGGTATACTAGGTGTCAAACAGTGTGCTGAATCCCCAGGAGGATGTTACCACCACAGGTCTTTGAAAGAGTTAATTTCAGTATGCGTTTTACAAATGGGAAAGCCAAGGCTCAGAAAATTTAAGTAATTCTATCACACTTCTAGTATTAAGTAGCCATCTGGGGTCTGGCACTGGTCTTAGCGATTTTTCCCACTGTCCCCTAGACCTGGCAGCAAAGACAGTTGTTTCCGTTTCTCAGGCTGTGGTTTTCTTCTTCTGTTTTATTAAAATGACCGTATTCATTGTAAATGACATCAAGTTTCACTTCAGGAGGAAGAATCAGGAGGAAGTAAGTTGAGGAGCTGATGACTTTCATGTAGTGAATTCTCCAAGAAGGGCCTCGGTTGTGAGCCCGGAAATGCTGTCATCCCAGCAGTCACTGGTGGCCTTGGTGCCTCTTGCCAGGTGTCTGCAAGAGCCTGTCAGACCATTGTCCTCATTGTTTGAAACTGAAATATGACTGGGGCATTTCCTCTCCTTTCTGCACAAGATATATTCTACTTGTAATACCATTGTCAGTTTCCTTTTCTTTCCAACCATCCATCATCATTCAGCATTTTCTCTGGTGCCTATCACCCGGCCTCTGACAGCTGAGATTAGACTGTAAGCATAATGAATGAAGGCGAAGGAGATGCTCTGGCCCCTGAGTGCTCTTCCCGGGGTGGAACATGTTTCCTCGGAACGCTTGTGACAGCCGGTCCCAGATTACCTGATTACGGGACGGCAGATGAGGAGAGGCAAGTTTGTTTCTCAGAATGTTGAAATCCTGGACTAAGTCTCAGAGGATTCGACACTCAGACCATATGGTCTTTGGCCACAGTCTTTACTTTTGGTTCCGACCTGTGTATTTTCAAGAACGTTTTCACTGGGTTGGTGCTATTTTTGGTAATTGAGTAAGCTGGATTCGGACTCGTAGTAAAGAGGAAATCACATCAAATGCAGGGGAGATGGGGTTTGCAGTGGGCCCGGAAGCATAAAATGAGGCTCCTGTAGGAGGAATTTTGTTTGGGGGTTGAGGTATTTCTGCCCAAAGTTTACTTTTTATTTAGTTTAACACCACTCTCTAAAGCAGTAACCATCTTTCTGGAGCTAACACGGAACAAATGCAACTATTAGTAAGTTTCGAGCTGGATGCTAGTCCTCATCCTTCATTTTCACAGCCAAATCTTCCTCTTGCTGACATTTCTCGTGGCCCGTGGGCCTTATTTCTGGTATCGTATCTTTTGTTATCTACGTTCCCTATATGATTGTCATCAACAAATTTTTATTAAGCACACCTGTTACCCGTAAGGCTCTGGGGATACAGAGAGAATTGCTTATGTTTGTTAAGTCTTTGACAGTTCCCAAACAACTTGCATGTATATTTTCTCATCTAATTCCAATGACATTCTACGAAGGTGGGTCTCCATGTCTTCCTTCATTCAGCAAATGTGGACTTTCCAGGAAGTTCCATCCCAGGCAGGAAAATGTTACCTAAGCAATTAGAAAGCAAGTGACAATACAAGTGACCTACGTTAAGGTTATTTTACATAAAGTCAATGCTAACAGAATTGTGGACGTTGGGTGAGGGCCACTCAACAGTTTAAGGCTAGACCTGGTGCCTAAAGAAATGGTAGGAAGGGACAGGGCGCTCCTAATGGAAGCCGGGTGTGGAGCAGGACATGGCGGTGTGCGCACAGTCAGTGCATTTGGTATGCACGATGCTACCCAGTTTGACTGGAGCTAGGTTTATCAGGTCTGTATATAACTATTAAGTATCAAAAATCATAGCACCTACAAATTTTTAGAAAGCTGTTGGAGATCATGTAGTCTAACTCACATTTGTCCCTGCTCGTATTCCATAAATGAACACACTATATTGTGGTGTAGATTTATTTCATAGAAAGTTTTTGTTTGTTTGTTTTTAAGATTTTATTTATTTGTTTGACAGACAGAGATCACAAGTAGGCAGAGAGGCAGGCAGAGAGAGGAGAGAGGGGAAGGGAAGCAAGCTCCCTGCTGAGCAGAGAGCCCGATGTGGGGCTCAATCCCAGGACTCTGGGATCATGACCTGAGCTGAAGGCAGAGGCTTTACCCCACTGAGCCACGCAGGTGCCCCTCATAGAAAGTTATTTATGTTGCGCCTGGAGTGCAGAATATAACCTGTTTATTTTCTATACATATACACGTGTTTCCTTGGTAATTCAGTACTGACTTCATTTTATGATCTTAGAAGTGTTGATAAAGACGATCTATTAGTTCTGTTCTGTTTGTTTGGAACCACACCATGCGCCCTTTGGAAGAGGATTTTGTGAAAGGACTCGTGTTTGTGGTAGTCTTGATGCTCTCCTTTTGCAAAACCACTGACTTTGCAGAACACTGATATCTCTGGTGTAAATATAGTAATACAAGATGGATTTTTTTTCGAATGGGAAAAAGTAGCTCATGATTTTGAATCAAGAGCTGTACGTGCCATTATACTTTCTGTTTTTCTTAAGAAAAGTCATGCTGTGATTAGTTGGTGGAAACTACTGATCCAAGTGGGATTTGTCTAGACTTGGATGCCTCAGGGAAGTCTTGATGATCCAGGGTATGGATTTCTGAGGCTTCACGTGTTTTTATCAGCCAGTCTCCAAGATACCTCGGAGACCATTAAGATAGATAATAAATCAAATGAGATTTAGTTTTGTTTGGTATCATGCAAAGAGCTGTAATTGGAAAGAGAATGTTGAATTTAGAAAAAAGAAATGGAATATTTTAAGCATAGATTGTTAGGATTTTGAGGAGGCCCAGGAAATAACATCTGTCTTTACTGTCAGATTTCTGATGCTGTTAAATAACACAAGTAAGGTAGATGGAAGGCGAGATACCAACTTTTATACTGACATAAGCTAGCCTGGGAGATGTGGTCTACTATGAGGGCCAACTGAGCTTGCTAGCTGAACGTCAAAATTAGACAAATGTACTCACCCACTTACGGAAGGCACTAGACCACTTCATCCTTCCCTGACAAAGCAAGAGCTTTATTGTTGACTTTGTGAGACAGCACTGGCCATCTGCAGGCATTCTGGTTTCTAAAGTGGAATAAGGAGGTTGCTGCGACCAGCCTGCTCAGCTCGGTCTTCTTGGTTTTACCAAGGGAATTACTTCACTTCGTCTGGAGTGAGTAAAAGATAGAGGCCGGGGATTACATTAATTTTCATTCTTATAGTAGGTAACCTGAGTAATATGTGGGGAAGGGAAAGCATTTCTCCCAGCATCCTAAGATACACATTTTTTCACGTTTTAAAACCTCTGAAATTAGGATGTTATCTTAAGTCAATGGCATCTTCATGGCTGTGGCCCAAAAGAGAGTCAAAATGAGTTGTTTTTGCCTCAGTATGTGTGAGCTGAGTGGGTATTCCTCATACCATGAGCCTTCAATGTTTCGGGGCGCCTGGGTGGCTCAGAGGGTTAAGCCGCTGCTTTCGGCTCAGATCATGATCTCAGGGTCCTGGGATCGAGTCCTGCATCAGGCTCTCTGCTGAGCAGGGAGCCTGCTTCCCTCCCTCTCTCTCTGCCTGCCTCTCTGCCTACTTGTGATCTCTGTCAGTGTTTCAATTAATGAACCTCTTGAGGAAAGATCATGAGTCTTGGTCGGTATAGGAACACCTTCTCTTTAAGCCTTCTGGTAGCATCAAGTACGTATCAGCATTAAATCCTGCAGAATCAGTATTAGAGGCTGGCATAAAATACTGGATGCACTCCTTCAGGAAACCCAGTTAGTGACACCACTTAGCAAACAAGGATATTGACAACTCTGGGTCATTAAGAAAAGCTGGATTCTGAAAATTTACATAGGTTTAAGAACACCTTAATTTTTCTTATTTTTCTGTATTAAATGCATGTGAGAGATTTATGGTAAACATCTATTTCTCTTAAAAGTCTTAAAGCCTTAAAAAGATCTTAAATAGGGGTGCTTGGGTGGCTCAGTGGGGTAAAGCCTCTGCCTTCGGCTCAGGTCATGATCTCAGGGTCCTGGGATCGAGCCCCACGTCAGGCTCTCTGCTCAGCAGGGAGCCTGCTTCCCTTCCTCTCTCTCCGCCTGTCTCTCTGCCTACTTGTGATCTCTGTCTGTCAAATGAATAAACAAAATCTTTAAAAAAAATCTTAAATAAATGTTTACATATAAATTGTATCACCTACTTGTATATATTTAAACTATAAGAAGCTTTTCAATGAAGGGGAAAAAAAAAACCCTAGGTAACAAGAAATCACTGTATAGTTTCGTTAGCAGGATTTTTAAAAAATTTAGTGTTACTTAGTGTATCTTAAAATTCCTGGGGCTTAGACTGATGAAGTGTGGTCAGGTAGGTTTATGTGGGTCTTTGCTCCGGCCTCTAACAGCCCTCGACAACCTTGAATGCTGCTTCCTCTTTGGGAAAGTTTCACGTGCTGCACTGTCTAAGACGGACACTGACAATTGCAGATCTAAAAGCTTAACTGGGTTTACCCTACACTGTTTCTTTAAAAACACTATTTATCTTTACTGACCTTTTACTCCAGAGTGAAAATGCTGCCCTGCAGTTTACGTAATGAGGACGACTTACTGGATCCAGTCATTCAAAATAATTGTATGGATTTGAAGGCAACTGTTTTCAATGGCAGCCCTTCTTGTGATAGCCTCACATTCATCTCCATAGCCTTGGTTTATTTTTTTGTAAAAGTTCTAATAAACTAAATTTCTTTCCTTTTTCCTGAAAGGGGGTCCTGATGACAACTTAATTGAAGGTGGAGGAACCAAATTTGTCTGCAAACCTGGAGCCAGAAATATTACTGTCATATTCCACCCATTACTAAGGTAAGTCAAATCCTATGTACTTACTGAAAGTCATTATTTTTGTTATTTTTGCTGACGTACTGAATGCCAGTAGGTCAGTCAGCATTGAAACAAGTCCTAAATAAACACACAAAACAAAAATTTGTTCCATTTTCCAGGGCTTCACTATCAAAATTTGTCAGTAAAACAAATAATGTCAACTTCACTAAGTACCTGTTTGTTCTCTGGAGTAATACTCCATAAATACTTTTTTAAATAGTTTTCTTTGTTTCCTACTCCCTGTCCCTGCCCCTCTTCCTCTCTCTGTCACTGTCCCTCCATTCCCTTCTTTATTTCAGGGAGTGGCAACTTGTGGCCTGTAGGAGGAATCTAGTCTGTCACCTGTTTTTCTTTTTTCTTTTTCAATAAATTTTTTTTGACACAGTTGTAGTCATCAATTTATGCATTGTCCCTAGCTGCTCTGTGCTGCAGTGTTGCAGAGTTGAATATTTGCCAGAGAAACCATACAGCCTACAAAGCCTGAGATGTTTACACTTAGGCTCTTTACCGGAAAAAGTGGCAGACCCATGGCCTTTCTCCCTAATTTACATTAATGGCTCCGATATCCTCTGAGGATTGGCAAGTCGTGAAACAAATATAACATATAAATACTTGAAGACATTATAGAAATCATGTATGTGGTTTTATATGTTAAAGACAACTTGATGCGGACTAGAATGAAATCTACTATATTGCTCAGTTTATTGTGGAACTATGACTATAAAAAATAAAAATCTGTGATAATTGCATTTTAAAAACTACTAAGTCCTAAATACCTTTAAGAAGGAACTTACTAGGAAGACAGGAAAGGAGTTCTTTTTCAGTGGATCTAAATGTTTGGTTTTGCAAGATGAAAAATTTCTAGAGACCTGTTTACACCACAGTGCGCATATATTAGCATTACTGTACCATATACCTAAAAGCGATTAAGATGGTGAATTATATGTTAAGCGTTACTGACTGCATTAAAATAAGGGTACTCTTTGAATGTAGAAATCCCATATAATATTAGTTGTGTGTGTTTTCTCTGCAATGAGCCAGTATATATTTTTCCTTTTTTCATGTAATATGGACCAGAAACTCTTGGGTTCATTATAAGTCAGGTGCTTCCGATCATCACATTAACTTTCTCAAGTAACTTCTATAATATTTGAGGCATTTAAAATAACAGTTAAGGAAGTACTGCTGAATTGGCCAGATAAATATTGCATATATTTTTCTAAAACACAAACAGTTTATTACTGGGATTATCATTATCCTACCTGCTCATTAATCAAGACTTTTTGAATTGAAATCATTAGAACTAGTTCAATTTAGATCTCTTGCTTAGGTAAGAGATCTAAACCCAAGTAACCAGGTTTAGAAATTCTTGTGGAATACTTCACCCAATTAGTTTTAAATACAGAAACACAAATTGGCAAATTAAAGAATAACAACAAAAATCCTTTCATGTAATAACAAGAGATTTTTAAAGAAGCATTATTAATCTTCTGAAAAATCTGTTTTAGCAAACGTTTGCAAATGGAAATCAAGTAATTTAGGAAATCATGGAATTACGAGAATTAAGACTGTTCCTCTGTAAATTTAGTTGATTTTCTATATAAATACACAAATTACAACATCTAGAATTTCTAGATTAAGTAACAGTGCTCATATTTATTACACCTGACTTTGGTAATTGGTTTACTATTCACTCTCATCTTTAATTAAATTGATTTCTACTTAGAGTTGCTAATTGTTAGGAAAATGGGAAAATACCTTAATCATTATAGGCATCTTCTAACCTAGATTTAACGCCATAATTTACTGCTAAGTCATGCCATGGCATGGATTAATGTAATCCTTATGCTTATGTTCGTTCCAAAGCGTGGAAGAAGACCTTGGGTAGTTTCTTAGCTGTGACGTCAGTCCCCACTTTTCAGGAGATTTTTTTCTCTATAAACCTTTTTTTTCCCCTTTGTAAATGTGAAGTTAGGAGATTGAGGAAGACAAGTTACCCTTATTTCACAGTTAAGAAAATGCATTTTCGCTAAAGTATGGGTAGAGTTTAATGTATTGCAGTTCTTAACAATCATTTTTTTTAGCATTTATTCTCCTTTATAAGAGAGATGTTTTAAGACTTGATACTACTCCCACTAGTTTTACTCACTTGATTGGTCTCTACTTTAATTCCAGATGTTATTATTGATTAGAACAGGTGAAAGTTTTGTTGCATGATACAGTGTACATTCATTCTCTGTGTAACTCTTAATGGAAGTCATCAGAATATTATGTGGTCTGCAAGGTAAGTTAATTCCTTTCTAAGCAAGTGATCATTATAGACTTTAAATTAGCCTTTGGTGTAAATTGTAACCTTGCTTCTCAAACTGATTATAAAGTCTTAGCTGAAACCTCACTATTGGCTTATGAAACATCAAATGATTAAGATCTTATAGTTGTTTTTTTGGGTTTTGTTTTGTTTTTTAGTTTTAGTTTTTATACTTCAGCATTTGTTGGTGATTAGATTTATTATTTATTCTAAAGTTTGGAAGTTTAGTTTTCATAATGAGGAGAGTCAGTGTGCATTGTCATACTGGTGCATTTCATTTTTACTCTTCTTGAAAATTTTCTCAATTTCTCCTGTAGCCGTTCATTTATTCATGATCGACAAATGTATACTGAACACTTAACAGTGCATGTTTTCCCTTCTCTAAGTTCAGTGTGGACTCTTGTTTAGAAATAATCACTCTTATTTTTATGGGATTATTTAAATAAAACATGTAGACGTATATTTTCCATCCTTTGGAATGCCCCTCATTTTACTCCCATGCTAGCTCAAAGTGGATATGATTTAGCATATTATTACTTACAAGACCATGTAACCTAGTGGGAGAGTTAGTGTAGGAGAATGGAATTAAAGCCCTGGATTTAACATTTAAAGTGAAAACCACAACACATTAGGTTCAGATCCAGGTTCCTCTGTTCCGTTTTAATCACTGCATATTTATTGGAGTCTGATTCTATGTGAGGTCCTGGGGAAACGAAAAAGTAACATCAAATCCTTGCCTGAAAGCACTCCCTTGGTAGCTGCATGGGCAGCAAAAACTGAGAAGCCCCAAACACCGATGACTGGCGAGGACGGAGACGAGTGGGATCTCTTACACGTAGGACATAGATGACTGCAGCCTTTCCCGCACCCAGTTGGACAGTAGGGAGCCATCGCATAACCTTTCACCCAGCACTACTTCTCTGCCTGTGCTTCTGCTCAGATGCAATGACTCGCCAACTTCCGCTCCTAAGTCCCCAAACTCTAGTTCAGAAGAAACTTAGCTTAAGTTGGCTTTTATCATCCCTTTAAACACTGTCCTTGTTTTCTTGCACCATCTCAGGGAACTGAGATCTTTTCCGTGGGAAGGGAGTTTTCTTTTCCTTTTGCTACTTTCCCCCTACATCTGGCGATACTTGTATTCTGTCTTCCTGAAATCCTGCAGATGGCTTGTGTATACGTCATTTATTAAAAATGTCTTTCTCATCATTTTTATTTAGTGGACAGTGCATTCATTGCTGTGTAAACGTTTTCTGTACTGAAAACTCAGAACCACCCTGTTCAAGAAACCGCACAGCACATTCCTGTTATGCTGTTTTGTATATTCTAAGCCGTCATTTTTACTGTTCTCCCATAAAATCATTGTACAAGGTCCCAGATCTGGCAGCCTTGCAAGTTTATTTTGGTACTTTTCTCCTAAGTCCTGCAGTTTCTTCACTAAGAAGTCTCACAGGGGGTCAGAGGCGAGTATAGCGACAGACCTCCAGTTTGTTCTCTACCCCTTAACTCTGCTGTCCCCTTGACTTCTTTGTCTTATGCTTTTCCTTATCATTTTCTCTTTCTGGGTAAGAAATCAGAAAAGTGTCCCAGAGAATGACATTTTAGAAAAATGAGGTCTGTAGTATTATCTTGCCTGCTTTATTCTTAGCCTAACGAGACATTGTGTGAAACTTACCCCTTAACATAAGCTTTTGATGCTAAGAGTTTATCTAATCAGTTTTGCTACTTCTGGTTCTAAGTGAACAAAACACATTGAAATGAAGAGGTTTTTCCTTATACCTAAGTAGATTCTAAAATACTTTCACCAAAATAGAGACCCTGAAAATGACAGGCTTAATAACTCATCCCACCCTCACTGACATAGTTGTTGCTTTTTACCTTTTTCTGGAAACAGTCAAGAGGAATGGATGGTTTCACTCTAATAAATAAATTTATAGACTCTGAATTTTGGAAGCACACAGCAAATATGTTAACGGTGAGATTCGAGTGATAATATTTCCTTTCTTTGGTCTAGATCAGATATGCATTTGGATTTTTTTTTACACAAATTATTTCTGAATAGTTACATCATGATAAACTTTACCAACAAAATACATTTTGTTGAGGTATCAATCACAGTTTGACAGAGTAACACTTTTTAGTTATAGTTAATATGTAATGTAGCCATTTCTGGAAATTTGAAATTACCTTGTGGTTGCTATTTATGGGATTTTGTGGGGAGGGTCAGAGAATTTATTTCTGTCTCTGTTTTTTCATTTATTCTCTGAAAACCCCCCCAACAGAGAATGTATGTTCCTTAGATTGTTAGTACCGTTCCTTCATGTAGCAAAAACTTGAGTGACAACAAAATTTATTTCTTTACAAATCTAAATGCTTTAGCATCTCAAGTATTTAAAAACACTCTCAAGCTTTATTAATCTCTTATTTATTTACTTACTGCATGCATTCGTATTTGCATACATTCTGGGTCAGGAAGGCAAACTGGTGGGGAATGTTGCTATTGGAAACAAAGTTATGCCTTTGACTCTGTTGCATTCAACCGTCTTACAACTGGAGGCTTTGGTTTCAAAGGTGGAATCATCAGAGAAAAGTGGTGGGATTTCATGTAACACATCACTGTTATAGGAACAAAAATTTCTAGTCCTGAGAACTAGGACAGGTTGGAATAAGGACCCCTGAATCCAGGGAAGCCTTCTCACCGTGTGCTGACATGGCCTCTTCCTCTTCTTATAGGGACACCAGCCTTTCTGGATTATGGTCCCACTCTTATGACCTCATTTAACCTTAATTATCTATTGCAGAAAATGTACATGAAATTTTGCAATTAGAACAAACTCGGCAAATTAATTTATTAAATGCTTTATTTAATCGTTCTTTTAGCACTGGAGCCAATGTTTAAATGGAAAGTTTTGTGTATTTCATGATAGAGAGATAGACCACTGAATGTGCGCTTGGGGGGGGGGGTGAGATAGATACAAGTGACCACATTTTAATTTTCAGTGTTGGCCAAATCCCTGTGTGTCTTAGTTTTCCATGTCTATAAAATCAAGGATTTGGTCTGGATTTTGCTTTCTACCTCTCAAGTTTGTGATTTTGTGACTGGGAAATCCTTTTATAATATTTAAGGACTCCAAAGGGCTGACATTTTAAAATTTAAAAGTCCAAATGACAATACGTTTCTTTTGCTTATTTGCTTCAACTAGCTTCTCAAAGACATTTGGCTCTAGGGTAATGATCACTTTGCATATATGAGGTATGTTTCTTCTGAGACAATTGAAGAACAGATGTTTGCAGTCGGGGTGACTTGGCAGAGGTAAGAGGCTGGAGACATAGTGGATGATGATGGCATTTAAAGTTGCAAAAGTGTCACTGATGCTTCCTCTGTTGGACACAGCTCGAATATTGAATATCCGGGCTATAAGCGTTTTTCACAATTTATTATCAGCCACTCTTCGGGATCAGACAGCAATTAAAGGCTTTCTGGGTAGAACAAAAAATGAAATATTCATTGGTCAGTAAGGAGTAGGTTGGCATTTAGATTAGTTAGGGAGATAGAACTTCTTGGCATCTTGAGCTATGGTGATGGTCAGAATTTCTGTGGTTGGCTCTGTGCCTTTTTTAAGGCAAACGGCAGTAGAACGAGAAATCGTAATCATCGCATGTAATTGTGTTTGTCTCTGATTACAGAGGAGAGTAACTTCTCAAAGTTCATCTCGTCAGATGGAGCAACTGCCTGCTAGCAGCAGTGTGGGGAGTCGGTTAAGGGTTTGCCGGGGCCTCTCTGTGAAATCGCTGTCATTGTTAAGCAGGGCTTGAAGGTAGGAGGTCAGGAAGTGGTTGAAACCAAACCGCAAACAATGAAAGGCACCAAAATTGATTATGCCATTAGCGGAGTAGGTTATGTTTCTAAAAACGATATTCCAAAGTAAATGACAATTGTGATGAACACTTGCATTTTGTATTTTTTTGTTTTATTAATGAGAGTACTTACCACGCTGACAATACTGGTAGATCAAAGGCATATAAAATTCATTGTTATAATTAAGCAAAATAAAAATCCATTTGCTCATCCATTTAATACAATTTATTGAGCATGCACTTTGTGCCAACTCCTCTCCATCTCAGTCTCTACCCTTGCGGCCTTTAGTCTGGTGGAAAAATCAGTAAAATAATACATGCGGAAAACAGCTTCAGGGGTAGCATTTAGGAAGAATGAGGGATGGAAAGGAGGAACTTGAGTAGTGACTAGTGGTCACGGGGCACTGTTTTAGTTAGCGCGCAGCCGGAAGAGCTTTCTGAGAAAATGACATTTGGCTAGACTGGAAAATGAAGTGCGGGAGGCAGCTGGGTGACTTTCTGGGGCCGAATGACCTGGCCAGGGAAAACGGTAGGTGGAAAGGAAGAAGAGGAGATGTGGAAGGAACAGCGAACCGACCGCCGTGAAGACAGGTGCCTGTTGCTGGCGCACAGTGCCTGTTGGGGCAGATAACTGAGGAGCTTCGTACACAAGTAGTCGAGGTAGAAGCTTCTCTTTTTTGTCAAAACAGCAAGGAGGGCATTCTATTTAGACTTATAAGAAGCTTTTGGGACTCGATCTGAAATTTCCAAAGGTTCTGAAGGCTTAGAGAAAGCCTGATGTAATGACAACCAGCAAAAACTATTTTCTGAGATTTATCTTCCTGGATGTGGGGCACTCAGGAAGCCCTGTTTTTAAGGGTGAAGTCATTAGCACAGCTCTCTTTGCTATAGTGAAAAATCTCTGTCCCTCCTGACAGTTGTGTCTCCTGAAATGGAAAATAAATCTTAAATATGTAGTCCACTTTGATAATACTATCCAGAGATAGTGAGCAAATGTTATTAGGCCATTAGCTTATCAGCATGTTATTAAGGATTAATTCCATGTGACAGTCTAGATATCTGAGAACTTTTTACAGAGCAGTTGTGGCTGAACTATATGTCGTTTTCTCCGAAAGAAGTAGTAAGGTTTGGTGGGCTGCTTTGCAGAAGGCCCTATGGGGTCTTTGTAATAAACTTTGCCAACATATCTAATCTTTTTCTTATGGAAAATAACTCTGGGTAATCACTAAACTCCTTATATTAGTCTAAACCTGGCCTGACACAAATGATCTTTCTAACTTTTTGGTACCAGCTGTTACTCATAAGTGAATGAATTTGGTGAGACCATTCTAGGTCTTCGGAACTCCAGATCTGTGTTCTTGTAACAGCCTGGATTTCTGGCCTTCATGGTCTTATTTTTTTTATTTCTCACCTCCTTTCCTAACGTTACTTCCACAGTGAAGGGAGCAGAGCGGTTCAGATGTATCTTCGACATGAATGGGGCGCAGAACAAATACTTGTTTAAAGAATTAATGGGTCACTTGGAAGGGTGTTTAGTACATGTCTGTAGAAATGAATGTTGTTGTTGTTGTTGTTTTTCTTCAGATACCAACAAAAGTATAAAGGAAAATTCTTTATTTTCTTTAGTAATGATATTGAAAAAGGTCAGTCTTTCTTTCATACCTAGAAGTGGTATGATAGCGGATGGTTTTTGTTTTGTTCTTTTTGTATTTTGGTTTCTTTTTACTTCTGTTGTGACTAAAACATGTTTGTTAGAGGATGAAATACAGAAATAAAAAGGTGAACTTTACATTTCCTTTCTTTTTACAATATCGATCCTAAAGTACTACTGTTGTAGCTCAGCTTCATAATTTGTTTTTAGTAGTTATTTATTGGAACCCCAGATACTTTGTCCTTTCACCTTTTCTGTCTCTTATTACTACGTTGAAAGCTTATTGTTGTATGAAGTACCTTTGCTTTATCATTCTTTCATGAATCATAGAAGCCCGTTCCAAGATTATAAAACCGTTTCTAATAGAAGAAGCCTTGCTTTAAAAGCTTTTTTATTTAGCCTCTTCTGTTTCTGCCAGGTTTTTTTTTTTTTCACTTTTATTTAGAAAATGTGCAATAGTTCCTAGATCATTCCTTGAAAAAAAAATATATATATATATTAAATATAGTGTGTGAGTGTGTGGATGCTTTGAAAGAGGGATTTAAACTTGATTTTGAGTAAGCATGAATGTCCCAAGCTGAAATATTTCTTCTGTATTTCATTTCCCAACATTTTTATTTTTTAGAAATGCACAAAAGTAGGATACCTGTGTCAGTTTAATGTGTATATTGGTATTTGGCAGAATATTATTCGGAGTGTTCACAGGTATGTGATATTTTTATACAGATACATGTTTGTTCTTAATGAGCTAAAGCTTATATAGACATTTTGAAAGATGCTAGTGATTAGACAGTCTAGCAAATAACATTGTAGATCATACATTATTCATGCATGGGAGGAAATGTGGCTACCCTATTGCATTTTTATGAAACATACCTTTTTTTTCCCCTTGTCCTCAGAATTATGAAAAATAGTGCTGTGTTTTCAGACTGTCTGACCCGTGAAGGTCTGTGAAGCAGTGAGTAGTGGCATTGAGATTTCAAGCCCCACATCTAAGCAACTGCTTTTAAATGTATGTGAGAAATGTTAAAGGCTTTTAATCCTCAAATTAACTTTCAAAGCTTAAAATTCATTTTTCAAAACTATCCTTTTACTTTTATATTTTCTTTTCTTTTTAAGATTTTATTTATTTGATCAGAGGCAGAGAGGCAGGCAGAGGGGGGCGGGTAGCAGGCTCCCTGCTGAGCAGAGAGCCTGATGCGGGGCTCCATCCCAGGACCCTGAGATCATGACCTGAGCCAAAGGCGGAGGCTTAACCCACTGAGCCAACGAGGTGCCCCTACTTTTGTATTTTCAAACTGTGTCATGTGGTGTATGGCTGGACACTGATTGTGACTGACTGGCCATTTTATGTTACCGACTGAAATGGAATGAGGATCAAGGCTCCAACTCAAGTATCAATGCACGTTTCAATGACAACGTTAAGAGAAGTCAGGCTTGGCAGTCCAGTTAGAAGGAAAGTACAGGCCGTTCCTTATGAGGAAAAAAAGTGGAAATGTCAGTGAAAACGCAGAAGGAAAACAATATTTGACACCTATTTTCACGTATACGAATGTCTATCACGTAAGAGAGTTAAAGTAGTTTGGTTTTTTGTTGTTTCACAAATCTGGATTAGAATTAGTTGGTTAGCATTCCTTTTTTTAATTAATTAATTAATTAATTTTTTATTATAGCTAGCTGGTTGGTTGGATGTTAAAGAGAGTGTACATAACGAGAATTTTGTAATGAATTTGGCAAAACTAGGAAAGCTTTCCCTGGAAGGCAGTATCCTCCCTGGAGATGCAGTTAACTAGGTGCTCCCCCATCAGGTCTGCCCTCTTGAGGTCACAGATTTCATACAGTGTGATTTCTGGTCTACCGCACAGCCTCAGAGCTCTGTGTTTCTTCCGGTCTTGCTCACCCGGGTTACTTTTTCATATTTCAGTGTAATGCTGTTGATTGTCATGGAGTAAGCCAAGGACTTAGAGTAGACTTGACTTTCCTCTCCCTGACGCAGAGAAAGAGAGAAGTTCATGGTTGTATGTAGCACACTTCTTAGAGGACCTTCACCCTTCCCTGTGAGGGAGTTCCTTCCTTCCTCCTTCCTTTTTATTTCTCTTCTGTTTATGTTTTTCTCATTTTTTTTCCTGGACCAGTAATTGTTCATGTGAGTGTAAGTTAACTCTTAATGATGTTTAAGATTTTCTTCTGCTAAAAGCTAATATGAGACTGAAACCATATTTTCAAATAAACCTAAAATCATCATGACTGCTGCTGATTTTGACCTAAACATGTGATATTTTTGGTGTTTTTTCTGCTAATTAAATTTTATAATTATTAATTAACATTAGCTTACACATAAAAGACAGCAGAGAAGAGTTTTTTCAGTGCAAAATGTTTACATAATTTGTGTGCTGCTTTTTGTGTATTCTGAACGTGTATATGTCTTGGACTACAGTAGCCACAATGTACCTATTCAGCATTCATTGAAATATGCTTATGTCTAGCCACAGGCCCATTTACATCTGATTTTGAAAGCTAAATTGATAATGTAATTTGGTATTAAAAAATAGTGTAGGAATACCTATAGGAAAAACACAGCCTCTTATACGTAACTTCTGTTCCTTTGGGTGTTGGCTATACATTGTTGTATACTCTGTATGATTTGGAAAATTATTTTGCTTTTCCTCTTGCGTGCACCTCAGAAAACTTTCTCTCTCTCTCTCTCTCTCTCTCTGTCACACGTAAACACCCACTCCTGTTCACTTTGTTCTCTTACTTCTACTTTGTTTACTTTGTTTGAAGGGCTTCTGTCTAACACGAAGGGCTCTTCTTGGTCATTTTTAACTTTATTACTTTTAACAATTATCATTTGAACATTTAATCATTAATATGGCCTACTGTGTTTTTTTAACATGTAATATTTCAAGGGAAATATCTTCCATTTCATGGACAAAGACCCTTTTTTATTTTCTTTTGGTATTTAAAAAAATAACAAGAAACCTCAAACTAAAAACAATATTTTCTTGAAACTTTGCTATTTCATAAGAGAGAAAG
The DNA here is from genome assembly GCF_963455335.1 of Martes martes. Classification (NCBI taxonomy): domain Eukaryota; kingdom Metazoa; phylum Chordata; class Mammalia; order Carnivora; family Mustelidae; genus Martes; species Martes martes. Next base: position 89,123,164 of record NC_137899.1, read on the forward strand.
GAAAGGTCTTTATTCTTGTACCTGATACAGGAATACCGGTAAAAGTATCACAAGAGAAGTTTTTGTTTTTAATGACCTTAATTTCATTTTGTGGCAAGAGCGGTGGTTTTGACCTTGGAAGTGCTGGATCTGTCTTTTTGTTTTGCAGTTGGAATAGATAACTGGAAATAGAAAACAAGTAGTTTTCTGCACTTGTGGGAGAAGAGTAATTATTTGGTGGTTACTATTTTTAAACTCAAGGAGCACTCTCTAAATCCTCTTCCTGTAAGCTACCACCTCATGAATAGGTGAGAAAGTATTTGATACATCGCAAGAAGAAAACAGGGTAATGTCAGGAAGTTTCCAGGCTATCCCTCTTTAATGAAAGAGTATGGAAGTATCTTAATTGGATTCTGTGAATCTATAGATTCCAGAATCTATAAATAACTTAAAAGCTAATCTGTTTTGTGTTTATTACAATATGATCAGTTTCATGTTTATTTTTTTTTAAGATTATATTTATTTATTTGGCAGAGATCACAAGTAGGCAGAGAGGCAGGCAGAGAGAGAGGGGGAAGCAGGCTCCCTCCTGAGCAGAGAGCCCGATGCAGGGCTCGATCCCAGGACCCTGAGATCATGACCTGAGCCAAAGGCAGAGGCTTAACCCACTGAGCCACCCAGGCACCCTGTTTCATGTTTATTACAATATGATATACATACATTAAGATGTACAGCTCTTTACTTACATATTTGTATATATATTCATATATTTGTATTGATTTTTGTGTGTGTATACACAAGTATAGTCATGATCCAGATTAAAATAGAGAACGTTCATGTAGCTCATTTTCAATGCCCAAGAAGACGTTCTCATATTGACAGTCAATACCTTTCCATAAGAGGTAACCATCAGTAGGATTTCTGTCATTGTACGTAGATTGGTTTTGCCTGTGCTTGAACTTCATATAAGTGGAATCATACAGTATGTCCTTTTTGGTGTCTGGTGGCTTTTGTGCAGCATTATGTCTGTGTTAGTCACCCACACTGGTAATAATAACAGCAGTTATTGGTTCTTTTATGTTAGCCCCTGTATCCATATACCACTGAAATCAACAGTTATAAGAACATAATATTCAATCATTATTTTGGAATAAGTGAGAACTCATTAGGATCTTATGGTCTTAAATACTGCTTACTATTTAAACTTCTTCAAAACGACTTTTCATGAAACCTTTTGATTTCCTGTCTTGTGGGGGCCAACGAGCTTCTCAGGCAAGTAAGAAATCCTAGAGGCTCTTCCATGTTCTACCCAGGCAGTGAGCCAGGGTGCCCAAAGTCAGATTAACGAGATGAAGAATATAGACGGTGCCCTACAGCCTTGGAAGTAATCGCCAGGGAAGCTAAAATTAATTGACTCTATTTCCTAGACTTTGAGATTTTTGAATCAATGAAAAAATAATTGGCAACTCACATAGGTTGCCAGTTTTGATAAAGAGAATGAATTAGAACACCAAGGAAAGTAAAAATGACATTACCTTGAGATCCCTGGGTGGCTCAGTTGGTTTAGCAGCCGACTCTTGATCTCAGTTCAGGTCTTGATCTTAGGGTCGTGAGTTCAAACCCCATGCTGTGCTCCATACTGGGCGTGGAGCGTACTAAAAAAAATACATATATATAACCTTGAAATTAAGAACCATCCATTTCAAAGAAAGATAATTGGCAATTTAAATCAGCATTCTTAGACAAGTATCAGTATGTAGGCTAGTTGTGAAGATAACAAATTCAGCCAGGAGGGAGGGGAGAAGTGTTACATGAAGGATTACCCAAGAACCAGTGGGATGTGGGAGTATCACAGGAAGCAGTGAGTAGGCTCGGGCTAGGTTGGAGGCACTACCATAATTTTAGTGAGTAGGTATGTAAATCACGTGGTTCTGTCCCGAGAGAGGATACCGCCAGCTCTCCCATAATCCACACCACAAGAATCCAGGGGGCCACCTAGAAAACTCTGATTCCCCCTGCTTCCACACATCCAGAGTCACTTTTTTTTTTTTTTAAGGAAAGTTGGATTCCTTTTTTTTTTTTTTTAAGATTTTATTTATTTATTTGACAGACAGAGATCACAAGTAGGCAGAGAGAGAGGAGGAAGCAGGCTCCCTGCTGAGCAGAGAGCCCGATGCGGGGCTTGATCCCAGGACCCCAGGATCATGACCTGAGCTTAAGGCAGAGGCTTTAACCCACAGAGCCACCCACTGAGCCACCCAGGTGGCCACAGAGTCACTGTTTTCATAATTACGTCTCACATGAAAGAGGGATTCCTGGGTGGCTCAGTCAATTGAGGGTAAGACTCGATTTCAGCTCAGGTCGTGATATCTGGGTCCTGGGATAGAGCCCAGTATTGGCTCCATGCTCTGCACAGAGTCTGCTTGTTCCTCTCCCTCTCCTCCTCCCCCTGCTCGCGTGCACGCTCTCTCTCTCTCTTGCGAATAGATAAATAACATTTAAAAAATATATACCCACACTCAGTAATAATCTTAGAATAGGAAAATAATGTCCCTATTAGGAGAAAACATCCACAGTTAATAGTGATGTTTTAGGAGAAGGTAGAAGGTAAGATTAGGGATAAGAAAGAAATTGGGTTATATTCAAACATAAGACGTTTTCTTGGAAGTTGGAGATGGTCGTGAGGAGAGAGTATTTGTGAAGGACAAGAAGGCAATTCCTGGATGAAAGGTGTGAGTCACGTGTGCTAACGGCCTTTGTAGTGGAGATAGAGTTTATAGGTTAAGTCACTGAACAATTGTACAATAAAGTGAAGCTTAATATAATATTGAATCAGATGAGGCAGAATTGAGGACTTTCAGAAAATCCTCAAGATCAAATACAAATGTTCTGGCAAAGAAACAAAGCAAAAGGATAGCAGAGGTATGTGGGTGGGAGGATGAGGTAAAGGGAAGGATGAAAAGACAGAAACGGACAGATCACGGGGAATGTTTAGCTAACCCCATATATCGGGCTGTCTGTCTAGAGGATATTGGTTGCATACATTATGTTCTATGCATGCAACATTGTCCAGCCACTGAAAATTGTGTAGTAGACGTATTTTTATTAACATGGAAAGATATGTTAAATATACTGAGTAAAGTGCTGGTTGCAAAGTAGAAATATAGCATGACCACATTTCGATCAAAATATATACATATATATCTTTATTTATGAGTACATATAGACGTAGAAATAAATGTGGGGTTATCTTCTTTGTTATACTTTCCTATATTTTCTGAATTTATTGGAATGAGACTATATTTATTTTATAATTATAAAGGTCTAAAGAGAGAGGTCAGCATATAAAGCCATGATCTACTCAGACATAAATAATAACTTTATTACTATGATTATATGTTTACTTGAGTTACATGAATTATGTAATAGCATTAAATAGCTAACAGTAAAACAGCAGCTTGCGAGTACATTGTCTTACTCCGTCAGCATAACAACCCCGAAAAATAGTTTGAAGGCTCGAACGTTCAGTTCCTTCTTCGAGGCCACACAGCATTGGAAGCAGGACGTCAGCCTGTGGCTTCTGACTAAGTCCTGTGCTTTCTGCACCGTGTTAGACAGGAGCGCAGGCATGAAGAGAGCCTGTCCAAGGTTCTTCCTGGGATGTACTACAAGGTGATTAAGGGGTCTAGGTCACCTCCATTTTGTGGTTCCTCTTACATCTCGGCTCTCACATAATCTTTACAGTTAGTAGGTAGATGAGAAAAACAGGATTGTAGAACTGTCTTTTAAACCTCATTTCCTTCATTTTCTTACACACTTCCTGTAGTCTGTTCTGCCATCCTAAACCATTTCTACTCATCCCTCAGCAACATCTTTTCTGGGATACCGTCTGACACCTCCTCCCCTTCCCTCTGTGTTCTTGCTAACACATAATTCTTCTCTCTTTATTCTCAAGCTTCTTCCTCAGAAAGATGTTAGTGATCATTTTTGTGTTTGGCTTTGCATACCCGGAACTTTGCTGACGTCTAGCACACACTAGGTTCGCAACAAATGTTGGCTGAGTAAATTAATAACGTCAGCTTTTCATGGAGGCCATGTCTTACGGTTCTCACTGCCAGAACCATGATCATGAGGATAGACAGCCGGTTGTTAGGTGACAGTACTCAGTTCATGGTTCCAGTTTTGTGCTCCTGTGTGCTTTAGGGTCATTGTCACCTAAACAGATTTATACCTTCATGGGGTTGCTTTTGATACCCAAAGAAACAAATTCCAAAGATAAATTTCCAAATGTGTTTTGCGGTACAGTTACATTTTTTTTTTAAAGATTTTATTTATTCATATGTCAGAAAGAGAGAGAGTAAGCACAAGCAGGGGGAGCGGCAGGCAGAGAGAGAAGCAGCTTCCCGCTGAGTAAGGAGCCTGATGCGGGGTGCGATCCAAGAACCCCGGGATCACGACCCAAGCCAAAGGCAGCTGCCCAACCGACTGAGCCACCCAGGTGCCCCATGGTACAGTTACTTAAGGAGAACTGATTGTTACTGGAAAGTGGCTTATTTTGCTCTCTTGAATGCTTATGTTAGTGGATGGGCTGCCTGTGTCTGATAAAAAATGATAGTCTGTAAACCACCTTAAGGTAGACTGTTAATTTCCCATGACAGCACGGGAAACTCCTCCTCTCCTCCTTCCTCAAGCCCAAGCGCACACACCAGAGGAACCTCCTATGCGAGACATTTGTTTAATGTTGCCTGTCAGAAAGGGTGCTAGAATAAGTCACTCAGGTTTGAAGTTTGCAAACATACTCCTGCCTTTCTAAACATCACAAAGCCTGTCAAAAATCTCATTTCCCCATATTTTCTCTTCTCTCCAGAGGAAAAACCATTACAGATGTAAATGTTAGGGGAATTTTGTCATTGGCTTTGGCGCTCCTGCAGAAAGTTTTATTCGTAGTTTGGATCGGGGAAAGGAAGGAAGCCTCTGCTGACAGTTTGCAATCTTTCTAGCAATTTATATGAACTGTACTACTAGGGAGTAGATTTTTTTTTCTTCCAACCCTGTTATTCCTGAAACGTCTGCTTATTTTTCCCATTAGTTTCTTCTCAGTCTTCGAGACTCTCTACCAAACCTACTCTTGGGGTGCATCCACATATGTATTTTCTTGGGAGTTGGATGAAATATATTTATGTGTGGCACACACATTTCAGATATTATTTTATTTGGTGGATGATGCATAACCACTGAGACAGAAACAAGTTGCTCTTCAAAATATAATTAGCAGTCCCAACCTAGGAGGAGTTTGCATTTGGTTGTGACAAAGCCTGTGGCATGCCCTCTGCGAAGACAAGGAGGAGAAGATGGATGCATTTCTAATGCAATCAGGAAGCCCCTCTATAATTTAAATATATTAGCATATCTCAAGAAACCTGGTATTTGAATGTCCCTAAGATAACTCAGAGTCTCTCCCAAATAAACATGATTGAACTACTTGAGGGAATGCATTAAGACAGCAGGCCTGGTCCTTAATGGATCAAGGCTGTCTAGACTCATTATCCCAGCAAACTCCAGGAAAACTATCACCGAAGCCTTAAGGGAGTCAGGTTACTGATGCAGTCCCAGAGATTATGCTTGCCTTGCTTACATCCAGTTCGCTACCAAAAGTTTGATGCCATGCGAACAATGAATTTCTACAACATTAATATTAGTTCCTGCTTGTATGGAGAAATAGGAATGAGCATGCATCTTGAATCCTTGTGTTTTAGATTATAGACACGAGCTTCAGTAATAGTTTTACAACATTCTGAATTCCAGGAATGTTGGGGTAATGCAGAATAGAATTGTCTTAAGTGCACATTCTGGGCCTCACTTTTATAGTAGGCTTATATATTGTAAAGATCTCCATCAACTTAAGTAAATAGTAATGAAACTAAAATTATTGAGCCCTAGCGATATACCCAGCTATGTTTTTTGGTGCTTAGCATCTACTGTGTAATTCAGTCTTCACTGCAACTCTCTGTGGTAGGTACCATTATTATCCCCACTTTATAGCTAAGGAACCTCATGTGAGGCATAGAGAGTTGAAGCGGTTTGACCAAGAACACACTGTTGTAAATGGTGGGGCCAGGATTCAAGCCCAGGCAGAAGGACTCTGGAACCCTAGCTCTTAGCTTCTACTCTTCATTCAAAACCCTGAAAATATGAAGTTTCTCAGGCTCCAGGCCTTTTGGATGGTGACTAACTGGGCTGGTTGAGTCAAGAATATCACTTCAGTAGGACACTCTGGAAGTGGTTCATGAACACAATTTTCCTGCTGGATTAGAATAAATCATTTTTCTCTTAAAAAAACAACAACAACAACAAACTCAGATGAAAGACACAATCTGACCAGGTCTGGGTCCCAGAGACATCGCAGGCCAGGTCAAGATGAGAGCCTCAGAGTACTTTCTCAACGGTGGTCTACTGTAATCATTATGCTTTTCTCTTAGTCTTAGTTCTAAAAGATAATTATCTAAAAATATTGGGCTGATTCAGAAGAAAACTTTATGAATTTAACTCGTTGATTTGGGCATACTTATTTGCATAACAGTAAGGCCTTTTATTGTATAAATTTACCTAAGGTAAAGTTACCTAAGGTAAATTTTCAAAATAGATTGAAAATATAATATATTTAAAGGTAAATTTCTCTACACAGATGAGGGAGGTCTCCATTGCAAGAACGAAGTAGCACTTGAATATTTCTAGAATAGAACACTATTATCTCCATATTAACTTTGGGTCTTGGTATGATGTGAAATGAAAACTTTTAAGAGCTCTGCTACCTGCAGGGATATCTTCTTTATAAACATCCTCTCTTGGCATTATCATCTAAAAAGAATGCATTTCCCTATATTTTGTGGTTTTACATTATTTCTTGAATGACTTCTGCCATTGTGGGCCCTTCTTTTTTTCAGTGAGCTATGATAAATATAACGTTTTCATATATTTAGTCTTCATGACACTTATGAATTGGCCTTAAACTCATATCTCCTTATATATGATATATTCCTTGTTTTTTATTTAGAGCAAGATGATATAGTAGGGCCCCTAAGAGGAGAGGGAAAACAGTTTTGACTCACCCAGGCCAATTGTTAGTGCCATCTTGCTAAACTTTAATCTTTTGTGAAGAAGAATAGACACATCTATATATTTATTTGTGTAGTCTGAGTAAATGATTAGCACTTTGGTTCAGAAATTTCATTAATTTTTAAAATTCACTTATTTGTTCAGTTAGTGTTTATGCTTTTCTAAAAACAATGTGAGAGAGCAGATTAAATATTTTCTTTGAGGAGCAGTTAAAAACTGAAGTTCTAGGGAAACCATGCCAGAAATAATTTATAAAAGGAAAACAACTGCCATGTTTATAGGTTGTTCTTTTTTCCCCCTCATTTCTCTTAACAGACCTGTGCTTTTCCATCAAGTGCCTTAAATATTAAGAAGAAAAAAAAATAATTTCTTCTCTACGGTGGATTGCCCTGCATCTTCTGTAGACTTTTTTTGTAGCATGCGCTCAGCATACGAGTCGTAAAAGAAAAATCATTTTAAGCTTTAGAAGTTAGTTTAGCATTTTCTTGAGCTTATTCTTATAAAATAATGCCCCCACCCCTCTTTTTAAAGTACTAGCATTGGATACCCTCTGCATAATTTCTTCCTAATGTTTGCAAAATCCCTCTGGGATTTCTTCTGGTTCCATGGAATTCCTCTTCTCCCGATATTGACAAAATCATTAAACAAGCCTGAAGCTTCATGATTATTTTTCCAGCAGCACTTCCATTGCTCTTTATCATTACATTCAGTTATGTTTCATCTAGTTTTCAATATATGTGACAGGGTTCATATCCCAGCCAACTGGAATTAATTTGATAGCTAAGCATTTCATGAGCTGCCTCCGTAACATACTCTGCCAGATCCTGCCATGTGTGAAACATTACTACTATTTTACCACTAAAGATTATATATAACTTTGACTTCCTCCATGCTCATTTGTGTTTCTGGAGAAGGGAGGGCATGGTGTGCCCGTTCAGAGTGTTTCTCTTGGCTTTCCTCTATGTAAACCCCACTAATGCTTTCAATCACCACCGTCTGTGTCTTTCCTTTTGAACAAGACTGGGGAAATGGGATTGGTTCTTGGTTCGAATGCCACGCATTGCTTCTCGGCAGGAGAATGCACTTGGAAGCTCTGGTATAGTTGGAAGTTCTCTCTTGCTGCCCATCAATGGCTTGTGAAGGGACCAAGGGGAGAGTGTGGTTGGTGCTAACACTGTTGGCATGAAACTCAATAAATAATTCTTGAAGAGCTTAGTCGTGGGAAGTTACCATGATAAGTGACAGGTTGGGAACCTCTTGAATATTTTTATATCACTACTTGGGGAAACAATTTCTCAGCTACGTATTTCAGGAATAAGAGAAAGAAATTTCTATTTTTAAGATTAGGTTATTTCCAGATTTCTACTCTTTTCGTAAATATCCAAAATTATCTGAAACAGAATTTATTAATACTTTGAACGAGCTTAGAACGCACTCTTTTACTTGACCGTTTCTCCTGTGTTTATCAGTTTGATAATTTAATTTTATGGCCATATATGTTTCCTTGTTTAGAGGTTTCTCTCACATGGCATGATTAGCAATCGTGTGTGAAATGATTATGTGGAAACATTACTAGCGAATTACTGCTTGTCTAAATACTGTATGTTTTCACTTGAGAACATTGGCTCTGGAATGTATTTTTGGCACTCTGGAGGGAAAAAAAAAAAAAAAGTCTTGGTGTTAAAAAATGCAGCCAGAATTTAATTTGTGAAATGGAGCTTTAAACTCAGTTGTTCCTCCCACTGGCAGCAACTTGAGGTTGCTTATTTCCTTTCTAGAATGAAAATTGTGCCCTTTAAGACTACTTAATCTTATTTTTAATCTTCAAATTGGTATTTTCTTATAGAAAGAGCCAAAACTTCACACAGTCTGTGTTTGTTTCTGTGTATTACATAGAATCTAAATTATAAATCCTAATTAGTACCACTTAAAACTAATGGAGTGGCCATTTCAAGGTCCTTTACCACAGTCATTACACCCTGGAACAGGGAAGTGTATCATATGTTAAGACTTTAAGCTAAGAATTCTCGCCGACTTCTCATCAAGTGCTAAAGCCCAAATTGGGAGTTAGTATTCTTACTCTAAGATACAATCAATAACTACCCTGCTGGATAGTCACTTTTGGGGGGATTAACTAGGTTCAACTTAGTTTATAAATAAAGATTTCTTAGTACTGAGATTGGTCAGTTTCATTTCTGGAGTAGACATTTCTTGTATAAAGAAAGAAAAAAAGAGGGAATGGAGTTTCTTTACTGATTTAATTATCATGACCATAAAAGGTTCTTTGAACATATCCAAAGTACATAGTCTCCCCATGTGAGAAGAAAAGCCAAAAGAAATGTTACACCACATTTCCTCCTTTTTCTCCCCAAAGAGGGGCCTCACAGTTCTGTAATAAAAAGTTGCTTTTTTCTCACTCCCAGCATTCGATGTAGAAGATTGGCAATGAGCATAGAGATTTAATCTCTCATTAGAGTCTAGGCCGAGGAAGACATCATAGCCAGGAAGATCAAAACTCTAAACTGAAGCAGGAACTTTTCATTCAAACTTGAATAAATCTAGAGGAAAAGGATGATACATTTTCCAAAAATTAAAAATCAAAACAAAATGAAAAAAAAAAAAACACCCATAAATCTTTTAGCACTACAGATCCTGTATTTATTTTGAATTGAACATTTTCAGGAAAACATCATGATTCATTAGTCTGAAAAATTATTGCATTATCATAAGAAAAGGATTGTTGACTCTAGTAGAAATAGGCTTTGGATCACTTATAGTATGAATTAGCCTCATAGCATTAAACCGTAATATGAAGATACAGATTGCTTGTTCATTGAATAGGGTGATTTTAAATATTACTCTGAGGACTTCTTTCTGATATCAGAATTGCACACAAGGACCTCACTGTGTAACTCCAAAATTCTAGGAGGCAGGTAGTGCTTGGTAGATTGATTCTCATTATTAGCTTAGAGATAAACAGAAAAGCTGGTTGATTTCCTTTTCCAGGTAATTTGGCTATGATGTTGATGGCTTATAACTGCCATTTTTCCGGTGATATTCTCACTGCAGATGAAAAGCTACCAGCATATAAGTGCTTATGATATAAGCATGTATTTTTAAAAATTGATCTGTGAAAAAATGTGAGTTGTGATTACTGTCACAAACCACCTTAGAGGCACAGTATCTTTTCAATGAAAATAAGTAGGAGGTGGGGAAGAGCGTTTTCCCTCTTGATTATCCAAAAATAAAGGCCACACACCGGTAAAATATTTCCTTTCTCTTTTCTTTTAATGTTTTTAGAGAAATAGAAGATATTTAATTTCTTAACATAATAGAGAGATTTCAGTGCTTTATTTATTAAACACAAAAATGGTTAAAACATCCTGGTTCTACTTAAGCCACTTAACGGAGAGACTGAAGCAAAAAGAAGGAGTGGCGAACGGTGGAAGGAAGCCAAGTGAAGAGGAAAGGGAAGAGTGACATAGATCCAGAGAGAAGGAGGAACAGTAGGGGAAAGAATGAGTCTCAGTTCAAGGAAGAGACCTACCTAATAAGTAAGAGAACTGGATACAGCAGGGCGGCTGAGGACCGGCAGCAGCCCCAGGACCAGGGGCCTTGCGTGGCTACCTTGGTTTGTCAGCCTCAGAGCAAATGACTGTTTTCACTCTTAGGAATTTTGACTTTTTCCATTCTCCAAACTCTCATTCCTAACGCTCATTTTTTACTTAGAGACTTAAAAATGATGATAGCTTTAATGCTTTTGTAACAGTATCCTAAAAATTCATAGGCCAGACACTGTATTAAAGTAGACCCCTTTTGGACTTAAATGTTAACACCACCTTTTCCTGGTAGAAAAGAAGAAAAACAGAGTAAAAATCTCCAGAGCAAAGAAATTATAGGAATTCAAAACTATAAATAACAATGGCAATACTTCCTGTTTTCTAATTAGGGAAAATTCTAGGAAGAGAGCAACATTAGTGAGTAAGTGAAATTGTGTCCTTTAAGGGTTTTGAGACCTGAACTTATATATTTACTTCCATATGTAGCATTTTCCTGTAGATTTTGATGGGCCTGAGGGTGTGTTCTAATGAAACTTCAGAAGGGAAGGAGAACATTATTAGTGTTAATAATTTTTGTGTTTGTAGGTAGATATTATATTTTCTGTTACATTGAATTGGCTTGGAATCCAAAACCATAACTCAACTTTCAGAAGTTTTTTTTGTTGTTTTCCCTAAAGACCAAGGCAAACCTCTGCACTTTACTATCATGAAATAGTTCTCAATGTATTTGCCTGTTACAGCTAAAAATATCCATTGTATCAAGACATCTTTTTATTTAAAAAGGAATATCTCAAAGTAATATTTGAAGGGTATGCAAAGCTGTATTGTACTATTTTTGCACTACTTTGTATTTGCTCTCACACACAGTATTGGGGAGGAAAAAATTTCCTCTATCCTTCCAGGCTGTTTAGCTGGTCTAATAAATTAAGACAAGACAGATTACTGAAGAAATATTTAGTTACATACATGCGGGACCCCACATGAATATAAGACCTAAGGGAAAGCTGGGCATTTGAGGCTTATATTCCATCTTGAGCTAAGGAACGGGTTCAGGGTTTCAGAGGGGGAGGATGGTGACTTGCAGGTAAGAGCAGTTGTTTGGTAGTTAGAGGTTTATTACGCTCTACACATAGGCCAGGTAAAGTTAGCTCTTGGTAATAGTTCTGTTTCTGGTCAAGGCCCTCTACCTAGATTCTTTCAAATAGTTTAAGGGAGAGATAGAAGTTTTTCTTGAATCTGCTGGGTCTTAATTACCTTTGGCTCAAAATAGTCCACATTGCGAAAGTGGCACATTTTAGGGAAACTTGTTCTGAACCCCTTCAGTAGCAACGTGTTTACATCTTAGAACTTTCACCTCTTTCTGGCAGGTTAACAGGGTAAATACCTTCTCTAATCTTTTTTTTTCTCTGGGTCTTCAGCTCTGCAAACATCCTCTTATTCCTTGTAAACTCTCTAAAGCTTAGCAAATACTTTTCCCTGTATAGCCTGCATTTTCTTCCCCATGTAACTCCGTTTTCCTCTCTCTGGACCGATAAGAATGAGGAAGCCTGATTTTATGAACCTTCTTGTCATTTACCAAACAACTTCTGTTTCTGAGCTGCACAGCAAAAATTGAAGTGAAAACAAGAGAAATATGTGAGAATGGTATGCTCTCTGTCCATAGCTCTTTGTCTTTATACGCATGTGGTACAAGAGTGCCCAGGACGGCAGAGAATTCAGGGCTGGAGGAATAGGAGGTGAGGAAGTCTAATTATAATAAAGAAACATTGTTGGGAAAGATACAGGCAGTCATGGGAAGAAATGAGTTTCTTCCTAGATATCATGTATTTTCCCCCTTTGGGACTTATAAGATAGGGTTTCTAATACATTGAGTTTTTCCGTAATAAGAAATCGGCTAGTGTACTGGCCATCCCTGTCATTCCAGGACTGGTTCTATGCATGCGTGAATAAGGGTTTATAAAAATCAATTCTGCATGAAAGGATATGCCTTGGGAATTTAAAGGAGTGCCTTAAATTCATTAGGTTGCTGAGAGCTCTGAGGAAGGTGGTTTAGTCCTGAAGAAATGCTATCAGCATTCAGGTGTCCGAGTCTAACCAGTCTGGACCCCATTCCCATTTTAACCGCTGAACTTCCAGCGGTCTCAGTTTCTTCATCTGTAGGATGAGACTAACACCAGGGACTTTGTTGGGATTGTTAGAAGACCAGCCAATGTACATAGATTACTTAAGCCTCTACTTGAAACAGGAAGGTCTTGATAAATGATGTTTCATAGAGATTGTTGTCATAGAAACTGAAAATGGATAGTTGAATGGATCGCCATTTTTAGACAGTCCCAGAGGACTTAACATTTGGGGGCTGCTGGTCAGAGGTAGAGCAAACTGAAGGGAAAGGCTGTGTGTGAAGTGTCTGTCCCTGTCCCCTTACCTCCGGCCTGGCCTAATAAGCATCTCTCTTTCTTTCCCTTTCCTGTTGCTTAGGGCTCATTCACAATAAAATAATGGGATATATTGCTCCAATCATTGTATTTTTAGTATAGAAGGACTCAGGGAAAGATTGCTTAGACTTAATAAATAATTAAGGGCTGAATTTTAAGCTTTAAAAACAAAACTGTCATTTGGGGGGACTTCCATATTAATAAATAGAGGATGCTGTGTTCTTTTCTGCCTATGCAAAGACATTAGCAAAATTGGCGATGGGGAGAAATGGAAAATGAATTTCGTCTTGTCACATATCTGAAGTATGTGACCGGAGTAGCGAGAATTATTTTCCAATTCTGAAACTACTATGAAGGTAACTGTAGCCTCCTCAAATATAAAACAGCTCTAGTAAAATGATGAATGACCCATTAATTAGAATAATGTTGCAAATGAAGTGGCAGCAGAATACAGATAAAATTACCCATCACAGACACATTTACATTAAACAAATTAACGCTAAGTGAGCACTGTGGTGAACCCTAACAGAAAAAAGAGGTAGGCAGTTACTTGGATGAAAATGTTCCATCTTTAGCAGAAACAGCCCCCCCAGAAAACAGGAGTTGCAGTGACTCAAACGGATTGAGTCTGTACAGGACATGGCACAGGAAGGTCACACCAACTACAATACCGCGAAATGATGTAGTACAGGTCTGTAGTGACTTCTTTCAACGTTTTGTATGATATTTGCATGTATTTTATTTTTGACATTCAGAATTAAGAATGAACTCCTGGGAGCAGGGAAAAATATCTGATCTGGGGGCCTGAGAAGAATTCAGAAGAGCATTTCAAAGAATAAATAACACTTAGGAAAAAAATGTGTTCATCTAATCTAACATATCCTGTGAAGATAAGACAGCCAAAGAGATCATGGAGAGTGGCAGATGTTTGGTTTGTTGTTGTTGTTGTGAGTGTAGTAAGATAAAATGGTATCTCTTGTGGGAACTGAGGCAGGGTTTAAAAAAGAAAAACAGAAAGAAAAAAGTCATGCCACCTACATGACGATCACTTCCTTCTAACCTAATGAAGTCCGGCAAAAGAGAATTGAGGACCTCACTTTCTCTTTGCTCGTAGTTAACATTCACTGCCAACGAGAGACTGCCGTTCATAGCTGTTAAGTTCTTAGGGTTTTGTAACTGAGAATAAAGTTTTGTTCAGTAAGAGCAATTTGTTTTTTTTAGCATGGATCTTAAACGTCTTTGGAAGTTCTGTTAACCTATCCCAACTGCCTTGACAGAATTGAATTTCAGTGTTGCTCCAAATTTGAAAATACACTTTAACTAAAGAGGGTCGGTAGACTTTTAGTATAAACATGGACTTTTAGTTTATACTAAAAAAGGTTAAGCAGAGTAAAAGTAAAAAAAAAAAAAAAAAAAACACTACTTAAAAAAGGTTTAAGTAAAAATGACCTTCAGTTTTCTGAGCATATGATTTTGGAAAAGTGTGTTTTTGAGTTTCTCATCTAACAAGAGTGGTAATACTGTTTTACAAATCAGTGTGGATCCTGTCTTGGTTGAATGTGGAATCTGTGTTGGAAGATAATGGAACTGGTCACTGAGGCTACATGGAAAAATTTGGAGCCAAGAGCCGTGGGTTTCCTTTATTCATCTTTCAATGGTCTGCCTCGATCTGTGCTTTCAGGAGAAATCAAGTTATGGTCTTTGCTTTTAGCCACCTTGTATTGCTACAGGGAGACCAATACATGTGTTTGGTCCTTTGCAAGCCAGTAGGGAGTACAACAGATACAAGTAACACTCCGAGCCCTCGTGTTTGCAGGCTAGCGGGGAGGATAAGCATTCCCAAAGAAAGCAGTTAAGTGCCACAAAGAATAGGAGAATACAGTAGAGACAGCCTTTATTACATTATATATATTAATATTATTATACTATACTATAATTATATTATACTATATTATAATAATGTAACAAATGTCTATGCTAAGACCTGCAGGGTGTGAATTATACTTAGAAGTGGGGGAGGAATTTTCCTATCAGAGAAAATTTGTCCTATGCAAAGGCAGTAAGGCATAGGGGTGGAAGGAAGAGAGAGAGAGAGAGAGAGAGAGAGAGAGAGAGAAAGCCACATATATCTGTGAGTACTTAGGAGAGTCTAAGACCTTGACTGTCAAATTCAGTGATTCCATATTACCAGTGCCAGATTATGCTGGTATGAACTTGTTTGGTCACTAAGCCCTTGCTCTTCCTTGACTTTGGCTTGAAAGTCCAACCAGGTGTTTATGGGCCTCCTCCTCCCCAGTATATTTCTAGGGTCTCACCGAATTCTAGCAGGTTAAAAATTACTGTCCTGTGTTCAGGTAAGGAGTTCCAGAATTGAGGGAAGCTGTTTTTGTGGTAAAGATAAAGGGGAGAAAATACCATTATTTGGGCCTTATTTCTCCAGGACAGAAGCAGCTGTGGTGTCCTGTCTTAGGAAAAATACCTTCAGACGATTTGCAGTGGACTTTCCGAAGCGGACAGGGGCAGGTAGACTGTTGGGTAGCGTGGACATAGCTGCACGATTTTTTGCTTGTGTTACACTGGGCAAGTTGTTTCCTCTTGGTTTCTTTATCTTTCTCATGAGGATACAGTAGTAGTAGTCATTTCATAGAGTTGTTGGAGATCACATAGGTCCTCGGTAAATAAGGACACTCACTCATTTATTCCCAAAGTGGATGTCTACTGAGGATGCTCAAAGGGCCTTGTCATCTAGCCTGGTTGAAGAGAGAGAAGACTGGTTTTGCCACTGGAATCTCTCTCTACATTTTTCCCCCCACAAATCAAAATTATTGCTTATTTTGGTTCTGTCTTATCCTTTTACAGTGTTTGTCAAAGTGTGTTCCAAGAACCACCTGTATTAAATCAGCAAAGGAACTTATTAAAAAGGTGGCTTCCCGGTCCTTACTTTAGACCTGCTGGGTCAGAACTCTGGCCACAGCATATGGGATCAGCATTTTATTTTATTTTATTTTATTTTAAATATTTTATTTATTTATTTGACAGAGATCACAAGTAGGCAGAGAGGCAAGCAGAGAGAGAGAGGAGGAAGCAGGCTCCCCGTGGGGCGGAGAGCTTAATGTGAGGCTCGATCCCAGGACCCCGGGATCATGAACTGAGCCGAAGGCAGAGGCTTTAACCCACTGAGCCACCCAGGTGCCCCAGGGGATCAGGATTTTAAATAGGTTCTGTAGGAGGCTCCTCAACACACGGAGGATGGCAACCTGTAGGATCACATGGTCTCAGTGACTTTTCTCGTGCTACGCGTCAGAAGGGCCAGCAGTCGCCTTCCTACTCTTGCTGTTACATAAGCTTTCTGTCACTTGGGATTCTGAAAAACCCTCCTTGCTTTAGTTCAGACGGAGGAAGAGGCAATTTACTTTTTTAGCAGCCTTCAAGGACATAGATTTTCCCAGAGATAAGTAAGGTCTGACTAAACTGTCTTCCACTCTGGACATCATCTTTTCCTAGCGTCCATTTCTCTACAACTCAGGAAGCAGAAGCTCGCACCCGTCTGCCACCAGCCTTCGGTGTATGGAGTTAATAATGCGCTTTCCCTTCCCCGGTTGTAGGGTTTGTTAGGGCCCTTGAGCCATATGCTCAGGACTCACCGCCTGAATGTTAATAACAAGGTAAAAAGGACTGAAACTTCTGAGTGTGTTTCCATTAATTTTTTTTTTTTTTTTTGCAGCCTTGGATTGATTGCTTCCCTTCCCCCAAAGCGCACCCAGTGTGACCCTGATTTAATGGGGCTTAATCAATAGACTGCAGAATGACTAATTTGTTTCCACTCATTTCTTTATTGAGTATTTTCCAGGCAGAGGTGAGGATGGGAAAATGGCCGTCTGGGAGCTCGGGAGAAGGGAAATGTGGGGGCGTAGAGAGACAGCTGCCTGTGTTGACTGCAGCAATTTTGAAAAAGAACAAATAGAAGAGGAGAGAGAATGCTGATAAAGATGCTCGTCCCTCTGAGGTCGCGTTTCTGCAGCATCATGTGAAAGGCCCCTTGCTAGCAGGCGGGCAGCTCTTGAATGGCTGGTGGTTTTGTTTTACGCCATCTCTGTGAGCCACGGGAAAGTACATATTCCCCCACCGAATGGGCCTCGTGGAACCCTGCAAATTTTAAAAGCACCCAGTCTGAAGAGTGATAACCCTTTGAGTACAGTTTGGAGTTTTCCTCTTTCCTCCCCCCATTCTTCTCTTAACTTTTTTTTTCTGATTATGTGATGGGGAGACCCAGAGCCACTTCGATTCTGCGGGGCTGCACACCGGGCACGTCATTAAAATGGAGTGCAGGGTTTAGTGGAAAGGGAAGCCGTGCCAGGCTGTGCCTAGGAACGGCTATTTATTAAGTGCTTGTTGTATACCACCGACTTTTCACGTCTTGACTTCTCTTCATTTTCAGAACAGTCATTTAATTTAGAAAATCAGGAATCTGTGAAAGAGGTAAAATTATTTGCTCAAGGTCACTGAACACGGTCCCATATAGTGAATTTAAAATTTGAACTCCTCTATTTGTCTGACTTTCAGCGTGCTCACCAGCACACCACTCAAGCCAGACGGGGCTTCTTCATGGGTGGCGAGGGTGGAGGGGAAGAGCGGTTGAGATCGCTGAAAGGGAGGGGAGCGAGGGTGTGAGCGCACCCTACTCACGTGCTTTTCTGGGTCTCTGTTGCTCCCTGAGCAGCTGTGTATTCCAAGAGTAAGGCACTGGGAAGTCCCCCTTTGAGAGGTGCACGCTTCCAGTTATAAAGTAAGTCATGGGGATGAAAAGTAGAGCATAGACAATATAGTCAATAGTACTACCTTTGTGTGGTGACCGATGAGGACCTCACGTACTGTGGGGAGCACTGTGTCATGTATAGAATTGTCACAGCACTCTGTTGAACACCTGAAACTAATAGGATATTTATTGTATGTCAACTCTTCTTGAATTTAAAAAAAAAAACTGCCATTGGAGGGAAAGAAGCACATTTCCATGAACCATACACACATCTTACTACGTGTGGTCACAGAGCAATTCAGGAGGAAATCTGTGCATTTTAGCGACTGCCTCTAAACCATGATAATCCATCTCCTTCTTCAAAGTGAAAAGTTTATAGCTATAGAGAATATAGGAAGTGCACACAGATATGGTAAAAGATACATTTGATGGGCCCCGTGGTTGTATTTATCAAGTGTTTATGGTGAAGAGCTATATATTTGTGAAATAAAAGAAGTGTGATGGCAGTGAGAATCTATATTTCAGAAGAGATTATTGGCCAATTTAGGTTTTGACAGCAAATAGAGTATCCCGTTAAAAAGAAGCAGTGAGCGACGTATCCAAAAGGAGTGTGGTGTGAGAACATGCTTCTGAGTGTGTTCATAAGTGAGACAGGACCGCTGTGAGTGAGTGCTCAGTGTTCTTAGTACTACCTCCCTAACAACTCTTAGGATAATAGGATAAAATACATTTTTCAAAGATTTTATTTATTTACTTGAGAGAGAGCATGTGCAAGTGGAGGTGGGTGCAGAGGGAAAGGGAGAGAGAGGATCTCAGGCAGGCTCCCTGCTGAGCGCAGAGCCTGACAAGGGGCTCGATCCCACAACCCTGAGGTTATGACTTGAGCCATAATCAAGAATTGGCTGCTTAACTGACTGAGCCACCCAGGCACCCCAGGATACAATATCTGAAATGCAAGCAATTTGTTACTGAAAATACATTAATAATAAAAGGGGTTTTTTATTCTGTTTTGTTTTTAAGGAGAAAAATGCCTTAGAATCATGGGGTTCTAAAGTTCCTAAGATATTTCCTAGACCAGTAACTTTTGTCTAGGGTGGGCAAGGATGATTGATGGAATAAACATACTGGTGTTTTTTTTTTAAATACTGTTTTTATTAGTAAAAATTGTAAGAATGAAACTGGACCAGATGCAGCCTGGTAAGGCAAAAAAAGTGGGACAGGACAGCATAGTAGGAGGCATAGGCTAAATACTTTCTAGACACTGTCTTTATTTCAAGTTATTTTTCCAATACTGAAATGCCATTTTATTCATTGCTCTCTTAGGCTAACATTTATTGAATGATTTGCTGTAATTGACTTACTAATGATCCAACAGTAGATTTTCTTTAATCCACATATACTAAATTATTTTGTTTTGAGTTCACAGAGAGTTTGAGGGATTCAAATGACTAATTCTAGTAGGCAGGAGAAAGTGCCCTTGGAATAAAGAGAGGCCAGAGCTAGGAATTTATATTTGGGAATAACACTCATAGTCAATATTTTTCGCATGCTTAACACATGCCAGTCTTGATGTTGAGCCTTACGTGCATTAGTTCATTAAACCTCCGCAGAACTCCGTAAAGCAGATAGTATTAATATCTATGAGGATATGGGGAAATGGTACAGATGAGGAAACTGGTGCAGAGAAGATTTTTGTAGTTTGCCATAGGTCACATAACTAGTAATTGTTACAGTGAGATTTCAGTGGAAATCTTGATGATGTTTAAATCCGAGCTCTTAATCCCTGTATTTTATGCATAGAGGGGATTTTTAAAGCCTTGAATAGAATTGAAAGCTGAGGTCAATTTAATCTTGGAACACGCCATGTAAAGAGGACGAGGGAAATGATGAGACAGCAAAGGACACAGAAGTAAAGCCGGTTATGGAAACGATGCAAGAGGGTTTAAAGAAGGAGAGAGTTATTAAAAGCTGCAGAGAAATCAAGAAGAGGAGAAATTATTAGATAGAGCGATTATGTGTCTCAGGGAGCTTGGCGTGGAGCAATTCTGAGTGCGGCATTTAATCATACCTCAATATGTCGTTCATATTTGCAGCTTCGGACTTGTTTACTCAATCATTATCCTTGGATGTCGCATTCAAGAGCATTACTTTGTTGAGGATAATAGTTCTGCACAGTTTTTAGCAAATGAGAGCCTATTTGACACTCCCTTTCTTTGTCCCATTCCTTTTCACCTTCAAAATACATAAATAAGTCCATATATAAGAAAAAGTTTGGGGCGGGGGAGTAGGAGCTGAGTGTCTGCTCTGCTGAGAACAGCAGAAGAATATCAGAATGTCTTTGGCCTGAAAAGGTGCAGTGAGAGCAGTAGTAGACAGATGGCAACAGGTGGCAGAATAAATGTAGTCGTGGGCTCTGCTGGGAGTACGATTTCCTGTGCTTTTTCCCCAAGACCTCAAAACATGTGACAGGCTTGGTCAGTTTTCATAACTATAACACATGTAGGGGAAAAGGCTAATTTCCTCTTGTTTTTCCCTCACTGGAGAAATTGAAACAGAGAAAGGGATGGCAGAGAACAGGTATAACCCCCAGCTTCCCTTTCTGTGCATTCTCTCCCGGTCTTCACTTTTCCTGCCAGTCAGCACAGAGTGTCCCCATTCTTGTGACCGACCCCTTCTGTGCGTCATTAAAACTACAGTATGGCAGACAGCTTCTGTCCACTCCTCCTCACAGCGTCTCCTCACTTGGCCCCCAGGATAGCGCACTCTGCTCACTTCCCTCCTAGTGAGTGTCCCCCTCACCCCCCTGACATCTCAGCCTGGAGTGCCCAGGATTTGGTTCTCAGCCACCTTCACTTTCCTGGTGGGCTCAGCCTGTCTTAGGACTTTAAAACCCACCTCAAGCAGATAACTGCCAAATTCCTATCACCCGCCTGGACTGCTGCTGTGGTCTCCAGCCGGAAAGCCTTGGTCTTTTGGTTTACCTGACACTTCTGCTTCTTTGTCACATGGGACTCTCACATTTGAAATGTCTAAAACCGAGATCCCAGTGCTCCGCACCATCTTTCACCAACTGCCGCCTTTTATAGAGTTCCCTGGCTCAATAGAAAGCAGCACCATTGGCCCAGTTGCTCAGACCAAAAGCCTAGGAATCTGCCCTTCTCACACCCCTGATACAGTCCGTCAGCACATCCTTTGGACTTTTCCGTAAGTAAACCTCAGAATCGAACCATTGTTCATCACCTTCATGATTACTTTCCTGGTCTCTGCCCCCATCATTTCTTCCTGGATAATTGAATTATGCTCCTAACTGGTCTCAAGCTTGATCTATTGCTCTCCTCCCTTTTAGCCATAGCGATCCTGTGTCAGTGTTAAGTTACGTCATATAAACTTTGGGGCTCAAAATTCTCTGGTAACAATTCATGCAGAGGAAAAACCAGAGTTCTTTACAGTGACTTAGAAGGTCCTACGTGATCTGCCCCTGCCAGTTGCTGCTCAGTGCATTTTCTGCAGCCCTCTCTGTCGGTCACTTTGTTCCAACCATACTGTTCTCCTTGAACTTCTCCTTGAACCTTTGAACAACACTAGTGTTCTTCCACCAGCCACCCCTGTGAGTCACTACCTTAAAGATTTTAAGGTGCTTCTCACATATTATAGTCCTAATAAGGCTTTTAGTGGCTGTCCTGTTTAGACTTGTAATATGCCTGTCCCTTGTCGCCCCGTTTCTCTGGTCACCATTTGCATACTTTATCTTGTATTGGTCTTTCTGACTGTCCCCACTTACCCCACTAAGAGTATAAGTTGCATAAGGGTAGGGACTTCTGTCTGTTTGGTTCAGTGTTGTTTCCCTATTACTTAGAATGGTACCAGACAAGGAGACCTTCAATGTATGTTTGTTCAATGAGTGAGTTTCAGAGTTTCAGAGTCTCAGATAGGGTTGTGAAGTTCAGGGTATGCACGTATGTGTGTCTGTGCAAAAAACTCTTCTCTAGATTTCTGAGCTGCAGGGCCAGGATAAAGAGCTCTCCACGTCTGAACAAAGGTGCCTCTGAGTGTGCCCAGATCGTTTTCCCTGTGAGTAAACATTGCCTGTTAGAGCCAGTATGAAGGGAGAAGCACATATTACCTTCTCCAACTCTGTAGGGTCCTTTGGCCCAGAATGATTTAAAAATGCTATCCCATAAAGGCAAACAAACCCAGAGACCTTCGTAGTTTCCCTTAGCCTCTGCAGCATTAGCTGAAGATAAATCTATGCAGAGTTCACTAAAGGGAACAGACAACTGCATTAAGCTATGTAATGATGAACACTAATGGCCTGTGACAAAATGGGTCTCTGTGGGCTCGGCTGCCATGCAAGGTGGGGATTTTTCCTTCTTTAGATAATGGTAATGAAAAAAGACAAAACAGAACCACATACAAAAACTGCAAAGAAACAGCCCGCAGGCCAAGTTCAAGGTGATTTTCATGGTATCTCTGTTTTTCCTTTCCTTTCTGTAAGCACATGCATTTTGACTGTAAAAGATACTTACGCCATTGTCATTGTACGGTGATGGGGGACTCTGCTGTATTAAATAGCAATGCCGTCCTCTTTATCTTCAGTAGCAACCTGGAATGTTCATTTGTTTCCGTTTCTGTGGCATATGCATTGTCATGCAGGTTGTAAAAGTGATTCGTTTAGTTGCTTGTTATTTTTACTTACAGGCACTTACACCTTTATTATAGTGATTGTTTTCCGTGGATTCCTTTCCCATTCTTAATTTAGTGAAGAGTTTGTTTACCTAGACGTGCTTTTCCCCTTTTGACTTTTACATGGACAGCTGGGTAGTCTTGGGTCAATCAGTTAACTTCCTATATTGCCCGTGATGGTTATGAGGATCAAATGCAAATGTATAAATATGCCTTATAAATACCGTAAACATTTATTTTTTTTAAGATTTTATTTATTTATTTCACAGACTGAGAGATCACAAGTAGGCAGAGAGGCAGGCAGAGAGAGAGGGGGAAGCAGGCTCCCTGCTGAGCAGAGAGTCCGATGTGAGGCTCGATCCCAGGACCCTGAGATCATAACCTGAGCCAAAGGCAGAGGCTTAACCCACTGAGCCACCCAGGTGCCTCTACTAAGCAAGTTGATCTCTAAGACTCCTTTCAGTTATAAAACTGAAGTGTTCTAAGACTTGCAAAGCAATCTTCCTAGTATATTCTATAAATTTAGATAATTGGGTTATGTACGGATTTATGGTCAGCTCTTGGAGACACGAGATTTTATAGTAAATGTATCTTTTATATATATATTTCATAAACATATAAATATACTTATTTATTATTTCTAATCTATTCAGAATGTCAGTATGACCTACACAGACTGTATTTTCACTGTTTGCTTCTCAGATATTCAGAACACATTTTACTCTCCAGCAGAATTATTTGACAACATATTTCCCTGCCCTCTGAATCTCCATGGATGAGCCAAAAAAAAAAAAAAAATAGCATCTCCATTTGTCACTAAATAAAATGCTGGTATGGTTCTTTTCTATAAATCCAGTTTTATTACCTTCTTCCAAAGTAATTTCTGATAATTCAGCCAGAACTCTCACTTTTGTCTGTCATTTTCATGCTAGATTTTTGAATAAGAGAGCTATCTCTAATTTTAGCCTGGGAAGAAAGGATTATAAGGCAAATTTCAAGACCCTGGCTTTGCTGCCTGATCTGTGAAATTTGGAAATTCGAAGAGTCCCTTTACTTTTTTTTTTTCCCTTTACTTTTTAAAAACATTTTTGTTCTTATTTTCAGTGTCCGCTTGTTCCCTTCAGCTTTCCCACATGCATGACTCTTACAGCCCCTTGTAGAGGGCTCGGCCATATTGACTTAATGGTATGTTTCAGTAAATTTCCCCTGTTCCAGTGCTTGCTGCATACCAGGCAGCCAGGGGGGAAGCAGACAGATGTGCTGGTTAACTAATTTTAAAAGAGAAAAAAATTCCATTTTCTCCATTCTTTTAATGTCATAGCTGTCCTGCCAATGACCTGAGACTGAGATGTTTTAGGTTCCCCCTGACATGTGTTACAGGAAAGAGTGACCTGACCTTTTAAAAATTGTATTAACATTTATAAATTTGTTTTAGTGTATTATGTTGGAAGCAGTGATTTTTCTTCAGAATGAATTGGGGTGACTGCTGTATAGTTTGGTAGCCTTGTCCTACGTGAAGCTGGTGGACGTTACAGAGAGTGTGCACATGCCGGGGGGCATTTCCCACTTCTTCTCCTGCTTTCAAAGCTTATGCTAACGACGGTGGAAACATTTTAAATTTTCCTTGAAAACATTTTACAAACAACTGAATCATTAGTGTCAGCCCTTACGTAGCTGGTTATGTTTTCATTATTACTGGACGAAACACTGAGGCATGGGTATTCATGCATTCTCCTTCCTTCAACCTCTCCTCGGTGCCTAATGTATTCCAGACACTGTGCCAGTCACTAGGGATGTGAGAGTGATGGCCACGGTCCCTGTTCTCAAGTAATTTACAAACTGATGGATTAGGAACCTGTGGTATACAGTCAAGATTCTAATCAAACCTTTTTTTTTTCTCCTCTCCCAACTCTGTTCGAAGCCCCAACCTGTACCTTCTTTTGTTTTGTTTTTAACTATTCTATTCTGTCTCGGCTCTCCCTAGTAAATAATTTAATTTCTAAATACTTTGTGGGCAGAAATATTTGTCATAGATCAAAAAAGGAAACCTTTATTAATGCAAATAACAGGAACCAAGCTACATTCACTTTTATTGCCTTAGCAATCAATCCTCATCTTTTCCGCCCTGCCCTAAGAAACCGAGCTGTGTGTGGGTGTATGGAAGGGACGCATCTCCCACGACAGCGAACCCCAGAGCTGGGAGAGTGGGCCTGCTGCCTCTCTTACCCGTTCACCGCAATAACAGTTGTGATGATGATGGTGATTGACACGCCATCCGTCATCTGCCTCTTTCCAGATGCTCCTATAACATAAAGTGAGCCTCCCAGCTCCTCAGAGAGTATGGATTACTGTTTTATCTTACAGTAAATATTTGTTTGTTTTATAGACAGGGAAATTGAGGCATTGAGAACATGAGTGGGTAGATAAATAAGTTATGGACACTGCTAGGAAGCATCAGCTAATGTCGATTGAGCGCCTGTGGCACATAACACTCTCCTAAGCCCCACGCGGTATATTTTGTTTCTAGTTTTCGTCCTTTGCCGCTCGAGGAGAGCATTCCAATGGAACGTACTGGCTTGAGTTTGCTCTTTTGTCCTCCTAGAAAGCTGTTGTTTTGTTGTTGCACATTTTACTTTTGCATTTGCACTTTCCCGATACATTTTACTGGTGACTTTAGGTATAGATGAGACCTCAGAAGAACATCAGCTGTGCTTCCGGATTCTAGGCTCTTCCAGGTTTCATCACTCAGTTTTTCAAAAATCATGAGCGTTGTTATATATCAGATGCTGTGCTCGGGCCCGAGGCCAGAAAGGTGAATTAAGACTCAGTTCCTTATTCCCAAGAAACCCTATTTTAGTAAATTCTTTTTAGTACCATGAAAATTGTAATATAGTTTTTTGTTTGCCTGATATTCAGATAAGCAACTCTTTATTGCAGAACTTTTCAGAGCCTTTCATACACATGGCTCACTGTGACATTCCAGAGGAAATAGTGTATATAACATTTTTTTAAGGTTATCTGAACAATAAACACGTTATTCAAGGATTTGGGGGCTAGTGTTCTTTAAAACACACTGGAAACAACTGATGACATGGCCATTTCTGCCCATCCACTTGCCAGTCAGCGCTGAAAGTGATTGTAGGCAGACAACCCAACTTTGCCAGAATAGCTGTTAAAGATTCTGTCTCATCATTCTATGAAGCTGGTTTTCCCCACTGCGTAGCAGCCTGTGGAAGAGAAATAGACTGCTTCCCTGCCGCGCACACTTAAGCTCAACCTATAGATTTGTATTCATGAAAAGATTACCAGTCACCTAGTCTAGCCCCTATATTCAACTTGAGAGGAATTTGGAGCTAGTATAGTAAAGCTTTGCGACTTACCTAGGATTTAGAAGTAGAAGCAGAGCCTACAACAGTCCAAGTCTCCCGACTCTCCAGACTCCGTCTCAGATGATACCTGATCACAAGTTTTCTACCTCAAAGACTTGGAACTTCTAAGAACCAGCAGGTGTGGTACAAACAACTACATAAATAGTCTTTATAATCAAATAAACGAAAGATAGCCTTTACAATAAATGCTTTTTGCTCTTTTCCAACAGAGTGTCTTTGCGGTTTGCTCACCTGCTGTGTATTCCCTCGTCATGTTTAGGGTGTTTTAGCTGAACAACCATGTTGTGTCATGGGCGCTGGGGAGCGTCCCTCCTCTGTTCCCTGCAAATGAGTGGAGTGACTCACTGTCAAAATCTGCACTACAGAAGCCCTGTGTAGGTTATATTCTGAATGTTTATTTGTTTGTTTTTTAATGTCAAAAGAAGTGCAATAAATCTAGGCAGGGTTAATAAAAGCCATTAAATGTGTGAATGGAAGGTAAGTTATAAGACGGCCTTGCTTTTCTCATAAATGTGTCCCAGAAATGCATGAAAGTCAAGCAAAAATGGACACATACATTGTATAATAGTCCGTGGCCATCTTTAGGTCATGTTCACGGTCGTTTGCCAAACTGCCTGTTTTCTGAAGCTTTTCTGGAACAGGGCACCCAATAGCATCATAACAGTATAGTTTCATACTTGTGAACAGATTATAGTTCATATGTCTGGTTCATTTATTAGTTAGTTGTTTGGAACTCAGAATGCATTTTCTCATAGAAATAATCTTATTTGGTACAAACCTCTGCAAAACAGTGTTACCCACCATCTATCTCTAGTGTCTTACTGTAGCTTTCTCAAATTTAACTAAAATTTGTGTCTGGAAATGGATTTAGAGTCTGCTTGAGATTCTGGGAGCACATCTCTTCCTACTGAAACCTGGCAGCAGGGTCAGAAGTTCATAGGCCCTGCTGGGACTTGGTAAATAAAAGGGACCTTAGAGATCATCCAGTCCAACCTTCTTATTTTAGAGAATAAGGACATTACCTTCAATGTGCCCTACTTGTGGTTACCAAAGACCAGGGCCGAGGTTTCGTACTTGAGAGAGGTAGCTGGTGAGGGGCAGAGTTTCCAGGGGTCACTGATGTGAGGAGCATATATATAACGTGACCTGGGCGTGATGGCAGTTCTGGGAAGGCAAGTCTGCGCATGGCGGGGAGGATGCAGGGTCCTTTTTGGTAGGCCCATCAGGATGGTTCTCCCCTTTTAGCCTCTCTCTTTGTGACCTACTCCGTCGTCTTCCCCTTCCTAGTTGCCAAGGCGTATTGGGTGAACTCCCTCTCTTTGGACAAGATGGCGCTCACCTTTCCCTTTTGCATTGGCCCTACCAGTGCCTCAGCACAGATGCTCCCTTCTTCAAGGAGGCCACGTCTGGAGGGGAGAGATGAGGGGCAGAGCAAGCTGTCTTTGGTGCTTGCGGAGCCTGCAGTGGTGCCCAGAGATGGACAAGGAAGGATGTTTCCAGCAGTGGGTAAGGAAGAGGAGTCGTCAGGCGTCCTAGATCAGGGGTGTGGGTGATGAGGCTGCCTGAGTGTAGAGCCGAACTTGGGCATCAGCGTTGGGGGAGCCGTTGTGAAGTGGGGACAGGGGAGAGAAAACAAGGGCTGACTCATGGCTAAGCTGGGGGATCTGTGTGCGTGTTCGTTAGTACCAGAGTCTCTACACTTGTGGATATTGTTTGCCCAATGGAGATAGTCCCAGTTGGTTGACTGAGTTGACGGATCTGGAGAACATTCGTATACATTCCTGTGTGAGGGCATTCACCACAATGATACAGTGTTTTGTTTGTATTTAACAAATATTTATTTAGCTTCTATTATGCATCAAGCAAAGAAACAAATGAAGTCCCTGCTCTTAAGGAGTTTATATTCTAATGGGAGATTCAGATGATAAACAAATTAAAATACCTCAGGATGGTAAATACTTGAAGAAAAATAAAGCAGGGTGAGAAGGAGGCAGATAAGTTGCTGTTTTATATAAGGTGTTCGGAGAAAGTGTTCAGCCATGAGATACCTAGGAAAGAAGCCTTCTAGGCAGAGGAAAGAGTTTTTATGTTTTTATTTAATTTCCACTTAACATACAGAGTAATATTAGTTTCAGGTGTATAAATACAGTGATTCAACACTTCCGTACAAACCCCAGTGCTCATCCCAACAAGTGCACTTCTTAATCCCCATCCTCCCACCCTAAGGCCTTTTTAGATGGTGCTAAGCATTTGGGATTTTACCCTGGGCGAGGTGGGAAACTATTGGAGACTTTTGAGAAGAGGAATGTCGTAATCTGATTTAACTTTGTAAAGGATTGCTTTAGCTGCCATATGATAAATGTACCATTAGGGGGCAAAAGTAGTAGCAAAGAATAAAAAGCCACTACAATAATTTAGGTTAGAAATGACGACCTGAACGAGGTTGGCAGCAGTGTAGGTGAGAGGGGGTCCCACTCTGGATGTCCTGGGAAGACTGGGAAGACTGGCCAATGGGTTGAATAGGAGTGTGAGAAGAAGAGGAGTGAAGCAGATCTCAAAGGTTTTTGACCCAAGCAGCAAGAAGAATGAAGGTGGGATTTCCAAAGAGGGTGAAGATTGCAGGAAGAGCTAGTAGGGGGGTAAGATCCTGAGTTCAGTTTTAGAGATGGAAATTTGAGATGCCTGTTAGATTAGCCAAGTCCGTATGTTGAGTGGTTAGTCGAATACAAGACTCTACAGTTTGGAAGTGAGAACTAAACCAGCGTTATGAAGTTTTTCATAACTTCATTGTCCGATATGATAGCCACTAGCCACGTGGCTGTTAAGCACTTCAGTTGTGGCTAGTGCAACTGAGGGGCTGATTTCTTATTTGTCTTAATTTTAATGAATTTAAATTAAAAATGGGAGAGTCACATGTGGTTAGAGCTATGGTACTGGTCCACATGGAAGACCATAGATACACATTTTTTTAAAAAGATTTTATTTACTTATTTGACAGAGAGAGACACAGCGAGAAGGAACACAAGCAGGGGAGGAGTGTGAGAGGGAGAAGCAGGCTTCCTGCTGAGCAGGGAGCCTGATGTGGGGCTCCATCCCAGAACCCTGGGATCATGACCTGAGCCAAAGGCAGACGCCCAACAACTGAGCCACCCACACACCCCACAGATATAAATTTGAAAGTCCCCAACATTCCAGGGCTGTGAAAGACCCTGAGACAGGATACAGTCCACTTGGGTGGGAGCACAGGTAAAGAAAAGACTTCCAAGGCCTGGGACCTCCATCGTGTAGGTTGGGAAGAGGCAGAGCTCCTGACAGAGCCTGTTCAAAAAGGAACAGACAATGAGGAAGCAAAAGACCAAAAGAAGGTGGTTTTTAGGCAACCAAGAGAAGAAGGTGTCTTAAGGAAAGGGGACAGCTCTGTCAGATGCTGCTAGGCTCTCCATCACCCTCATTACACAGCGAATCACTTAAGGGCTTGCCTCTTGAAGGACGGCTGTCCTCCAGCCCAGCAAATAGTTGTTGCTTTATACGTGTTTGCAAAGTGAAGAATGTTGAACAAACAAATGGATCAATCAGCTTTTACAAACTCATTTTCAGGAAATATGCTCCCTTATGTAATGTCAGTGCACTGAAATTTTACACCTCCCTTCTGGAAATCCCACACTGGGCTTATTCCTACTACTCACCAGGACCTGCCTCCATAACCCCCTGACTAGTCCTCACAGGACGTGATTTTGGAGAAGCTGGTCTGGAAACCGTCTCAGCACCCTTTATCTTGGGAGGCAAAGTGAAAGAACCAGTTATCTGCCTGGGCCTGGCCTCCCTCTTCCTTACTCTGTCTTTCAGGTGTTGATTCCTTAAAGGAACCCCTTTTAAAGAGAATCCCCGGTAGGAAATTTGGAAACTCTATGCTTGGCCTTTTGGCGCAGGCTTTAGGATCAAATGAAGAAGTTACTAGGGATGGCTGGGAAGAAGCAAGTAATTTTACCCCAAATCCCTGAAACACTGGTGTGAGTTATTAAGTTGGTTATGATGATACCTAAATCTAATTTTTTTTTTTCCTTTTCCCAGATTCCCTGTTCATTCTTCTGGACTCTGTGCTGATGTCAACTTGGTCTCTTCTGCCTATTCTCTTGTGTATTTTTTTTCCTTGTTCTTTTCTTCCTTTATTCCCATCTCAAAAAGTTCCATTCATTGTTCCTTTGTGTGCCCGAACTCAGATCGTTACTTGGTCCACCCACACTCATTGTTGTCTTGTCTTGCTGTTCCCTCATATGCTTTCATTTGGAATCTCTCCCTCGCCCCCAGACTTCTGACTTCGTTCTGGGCACCTGGCTCTGCCTTAGCTTCCGTTCTGTATTTGATACACAGCTTCTGATTGTCTCTGATTAGCTTAGAGAGGAATCTCAAAAACAAAGACACAGCATCCACGCCTTTCTCCTTGCCCCCTTTTATATGTTGATTATAGTTTCTATGGTTCTCCTCTTAAGTATGATTTCAAATAATCACCATGATACTTTGTTAATACTCATTTTCCTTGTTCTTTATTTCTGTATTGTACCACCTTAAAGTACTCAGTGAATGTTGTAATTGACACAGAAAATTCATTATCCTTCCTATTGTTAAAAATACTCAGTCATGTGGGTAGTGTTGGCACAGCACTGTATAAGGAGGAACAGATGCTAGGGTAGTATGGGGCCTGACGCTTGAGACCCACAGTGACTTTCTGTAGTGAAGCCCAAGGGCGGCAAGAAATTTGTGTCACTCTCAAGCACTACTGAGTTTATATCTGCCAAGAAAGAAATACAGACTTGTAGGTTGCCTTAAATGATTAAAAGCCACATGAAGGATGGGGAAAGAAAATCCCTTTGGATTGGTGGCTAAAAAGTCTTTTATAGTCAAAAGCCATACCAAAAGCAATGTGGGAGACCCTAGAAATCAGAGATGGAAACGGGAGTGGATTATATATAATACAAAAGACAAATGCACACACATTCCCTACCAAATGGCCTTTTAATGTAAGACACGCTGATTAAGACAAAATGCATGGCTAATTAAGGCTCGTCTTAAGAGGGCTTGGGGTTGCTGAATTCTTCACACATTGTTACACTTAGTTTATTTTGAATTCTGCTGTTATGATAATTACATTATTTTTAAGGTGTGAATTATCACAGTCCACTTACATGAAAATGACAGATTAGTAAGTGAGGTTTGTGTG
This sequence comes from Martes martes, assembly GCF_963455335.1. Taxonomy (NCBI): domain Eukaryota; kingdom Metazoa; phylum Chordata; class Mammalia; order Carnivora; family Mustelidae; genus Martes; species Martes martes. The sequence continues at coordinate 89,154,300 of NC_137899.1, forward strand.
TTTAACCTCGTGATTTGGTTATCTGCCATTTGTGTGCCTTGCCTAGAATGTTTGCCTTCTGATATTTCTGTGTGTTAACCCAGCTGCCTCCTTTTATTGCTGCCATATTACAATGGATGTTTTCTGCATTTTTATGAAGAGCCTATTAGCAGCATAGGCTTGATTTAAAGAATTCCTCCAGTTTATGAATACAGTTCATCTCTGTGAATGAATTTAGCACTTTAATGCTATTTATTTACTCCACACCATAAAATGTAATATAATAAATAATGGGTCCCTTGGGCTTGTGGTAAAACTCTGTGATCATCCTCTCAGCAGGAAGATGAACATAACTTGAGTGGAGAAATAATGATCAAAATTCACCACGCTCACTGGGATGCCATTTATATACCTGAATCTAATAAAGGCAGAATTACAATGCTTAACATTATGCTTAGTACCAGCATCTGAATGTAATGAGGCTGGGGGAAGGAAAAGACTCAATCATATTAGCAACATTTTGGAAGATTCTATCAATATCAACTCCAAATTAGCAATTTGGAATAAGGAAGTGTTCTTAAAACTACACAACACATGATTTCTTGTGATAAATACATGTTAGGTTAGTATTTTCGGCCATCTTCATCCATGGAAAATTCTTGGATTTTCGGCGGCAGGGGAAGGTGGTAGGTGGGCAGAGGAGAACACTGTTTCATAATTCCTTCATTATCAGTTCATCGTTTTGGAGCTTTTCAAGATGACCCTAACTGTCAGCTATCCATAAGTGAAACATCTGCAGTGAAGTGAATAAATGAAATAGCTCACTGTGGGCATTGGTCAGTAGGGCCATTCTGTTTCATGGCTGAAATCCAGAAGGAGTTAACATTCATGAATGCTTAGAACTCTGTGTGTATAAATGTGTACCTGATTATATTGAGATTATCTGGGTTATCTTTGTATTATCTTTGCTTTTATCTCCCTTCATTAGACATTTCTTCCTTGAAATAAAAGGTCACAGACTTAACAGGAGCTTGACTGATAACATAAATGAGTGACTTTGGCATAAATGGAGACTTAGCCAAACTGGAGGGGCCAGCCTCTGTCGGTTCCTGCTAATCACTGTCATTTAGAAGATAATCCCAGTTGTGCCAGATTGTCTAAATTTGAAAAACAAGCAGAAAGTCAGATGCCTTTAATCATTGTGTAAAATCCTTATGCATTCAATTGTCACCTAATTTTTAAAAATTAAAGAGCATGGACTCCTGTCACGTATGTCAGCTCTCTGGTTTGGGTTCATAGGTTGCCTGTGATAGTTATGCTCTACATTATAAGTTCATGAAAATACTTATACAGTAAAGGCTGTCATTGTCCTGTTAGCTTGAGGCATTTACTACGAGCTCCAGTGTGCCTCCATTTTGAGTCTCCTTGTCCACACGTAGTTGCCACATGATGCATTGCTAGGGCTTTTCTTTGAAATTAATTCACTCAAAACATCTGTAAAGGAAGAGTGCTGAATGAAGTTAGGTATTGCAAAGTAGAGGTGTACATACCTCAAAAAACACAAAGTACTTAATGTTTCTTTTATATTGCATTTTCAGTCTTTAAAATCAAGATAATTAAATTTTATTGCTTATTTATTTAGAAATAGATACATGGTAGAAGGATACACTGAGGTTTCCCTTTATGGAAACAGAGTCATCGACAGATGATTTGGTGATTGTGTTTTGCTACCAGCAAATGATACACAGAGTCATCACCAAATGGAGGCATCAACTATAAGCATAACATTTTTAAAAACCAGGTATCAAATGATTTTCTCATTTCACTCAAAGGCATTTGATAAAGTCATAATTTTATTGTTTATCATATGATACTCAGGAGAACTCAGGTTGATCTGTCCATACAACCCAGTTGTTCTCTAGACAGAATTTCTTTAGTAGCAACTAGACCAGTAGATGTATGTATGTAATAGTGACTAATCTCTGAAGACTTCTTGTCTCATAGTTCTATCTAAGAATGTGTGATATCACCTTAGAAAAGCCCAGGTTATTCATATAACAGAAATACTCTCTAGACTGTGTGTGAAGCTGTGGTTCTTGATCGGGGAAGAATTAGCGTTATACTGAAAGATTTGGAGGGCTGATTTGCTCGTTACCCACTTTTGGTGTAGGCAAACCATTCTACTTGGCAGACTCTGTGATTTAGAGCAGACTATATTCCTGATGACCGTGTAAAATGAATAGGCCTAGATTGTATTTCCAGATAATGGAGGGCGGAACAGTGTAAAGTAACCCTCAGATGAGAGGCTTCAGAAGGGACAGTTTCAATTTGGTGAGCTGGGAGTTCGGTAGTACTTGTTTCTTGGTTGGACATCTTCAATTATTAGATTGAGCTAAAATCTGCCTTCCTGTAATTTTTACTTTTAATTTCTTCAGCTTCTAAATTCACATAGCACTTTTTGGGTGTCTTCTCTGGCAGGGGATCGTTTCTGCCTTGTGTATTATCTGTACTTGTATTGTGAATAAAGAATGGCTCATCTCAGGGTACCTGGGGGGTGCAGTCGGTTAAGCATTTGACTCTTGGTTTCCGCTTCGGTCGTGATCCCAGGGTGTTGAGATGGAGCCCCTTGTCGGGCTCCCCGCTCAGCACAGAGTCTGCTGAGAGTCCCCCTCCCTCTTCCTCTCCCTCCCCTCCTGCTTGTGTGCTCTCTCTCTCTCTTTCATAAATAAAGAAATCTTTAAAAAAAAAAGAAAAAAAAAAAGAATAGCTCGTCTCCATTTGGGAAGGTTGCCTACCCTTTGATGGAGACCATGAGGCAGCCACATTAGCTGATGGAACTCAGTCAGGCGGGGAGTTACAAGATCCGTGGGGGTGAGAGTTGCAGTCATTTACTCATTCAGACAATATGTACTGAGTATCCGTTACATACCATGCACTGTTCCAGATCCTCGACAGTGCACATACCCTAACTTGATGCCTTAAATTCCCTTCAACTGTATACTCTGCGAGAGCAGGATTTTTGTCTGATTACCTTTGTATATCGCACCTCATCTAGCACAGCATGGTACACTGAGAATGTGTTCAAGTTTTATTTTTTAAATGAGTAAAACACTGAGTGTGCCTATTTTGGAAAGCACTATAGAGTAAATCTAATCCCTTTATGACAGCCATTAAATAAATTAGTCACATTTTCCTTATGTGCAGACTTAAGTGACCTTAGTTTCTTAACAGTTGTTTTTTCTGAGTAGTTTGATTGCCTTTCTTTGGTTCTAGTAAAGTATTGCCCTTGTCATGTGTCTGGCCCAGGAGGGAATACAGGATTCAAGATGGTGTCTGAGTATATAAAGTAGAAAGGAGAGTGCTGTATTTTCTGGGATTTGTGAATTCCCCATAAGGCATTTTATTAACCACCACCCTCTCCTTTTTCCCCCAAGGCAGTCTTTTCTATTTTTCACCAAGTAAATATATTAATTAATAGGATACGGTATGTCTCTGTAAGAGCCAACTTTGTATACTCTGGAACCATACTCCTGATAATTTTCATTAATGAAAAGACCTTTTATTTCCAGTAGGAGTTACTTATCGTGTGCATTACAGAATGCTCTTCAAAAAGTCATATACAACTATCATTTTGGGGATACACATACATACAGTAAGTAAGTATACACACGTGTCTGTGTGTATAATCGAGAGAGAGAGAAAGAGAGAGAGAAGTGGGGGGAGAAAAAATTAAAATAAATTGATGACTCTCCAAGGCTCTACATTCTTGCCTCCCTTATTCTGACATACTCGTTTATACCGATTTTATCTGTGTGATCCTTGTAGAATATTATTGTTTTATTTGACCTTCCTATTTCCTGTGCATGAAACAAAACTAACTGGCTTGGTAACTCTTAGTGTTTCTCTTGTCTCTCATTTTTAAGTTCTAGAAAAAAGAAGTAAAATATTCTTGTTGACATCTTTGTTATGGTTAAAATGTGTTGTTATTTCCTAGGAACTAATGACAAATCCTCTTGTCTTTACAATTGCACAAACCTTCTACCAAATCCATGGGTCAAACGACCCCATCCAGGTGATTTACTGTGCTTGATTTGATCCATGATTTCATCTTTAGACACTTCCATCTTTGTCAGGGCCATACTGATCTCCCCACAAGGGATATAGAGCCGAATTTCTCATATGTCAAATGCACTCCATGCATTTTAAGAAAAAGAAAAAGTTTAACCATAATAAAATTCCAAAGCTTCAATTTGGAATTCTAGGTTTGTGTTTTAAAGTTTGCTTTTCTGTTTTTTTGTTTTGTTGTGTTTTGTTTGTTTTTTTTTTCCTTTGGCTTTTGCTTTCTTTCTACATTTCCAGCTTCCTTTATTCTTTAATTTAGCAAATATTTTTAAAATGCTCATTATGGGGGCACCTGGGTGGCTCAGTGGGTTAAGCCTCTGCCTTCGGCTCAGGTCATGGTCTCAGGTTCTGGGATCGAGCCCCGCATCGGGCTCTCTGCTCAGCCGGGAGCCTGCTTCCTCCTCTCTCTCTGCCTGCCTCTCTGCCTGCTTGTGATCTCTGTCTGTCAAATAAATAAATAAAATATTTTTTTAAAAAATGCTCACTATGTGCGAAGAACTGTATTCAGCACCTTGACAGTTAAAAAGGTAAATGAAAGCTCCTTTCCTTTTTCCGCAACCCAAAAAGCAATCCCTCTTAAATCCTTTCCTTTCTGCTAAATAGCATCAGAATATAATGCTCTGGTGTGTTGTTGTTGTTAGTGTTCACTAAAAGACTGTATACATTTTAAGTGTCCTTCAGTGGTCCGCAGGTATGTTTTACAGAGCCTGCATCACTTAGTCAATTAGAATGCTTATTTCAGGTCCCGTGATGTGCTCAACAGTATACTGGACTTAAAATGCATCACTATAAATGTATTCTTAAACTTTCATTGACCGTTTTCAATAAGGCTCTATTTTCTCCAGGTTCAGAATGATGTTTTAAAAAAGGGTGAATTTTATGGTATGGAAATTGTGTTAAATATATTTTAGTAAAGCTTTTATATTTGTGCATGTGTATGTATATATAGGCAGATATGTGTACGTGTGTGCATATGTATGTGCACATACACACGATCTTTTCTAAATAATATTGCTGTGTGTTATAAATACAAAAAGCTTTTTTGATTAGATTTAATCGCATGTATAACGAAATTTGCAGGGCCATTTTGCAACACCATAGATGGACTGCTTTATTCCATAGACTAATTCTAGTTCTAAAACATAGGAAAATTTTCATTAACTAATTGAAACACTCATTTGGATAAGAACTTCAGCAAGGTTCAGTAATTCTCAATTTCCCACTTTGCTTGCAAAACACAATGTAAGTACAGAATTACGCTCTTCACAGCTTATTACACTGTGTGTTCACTCAAAGGGAAATAATTTAATGCAATTTACTCCCAACTGTTTCCCTCATGCTGACCCCTTTATTAAAGTAACTGATTTCTCAAGGTTATGTTTATTTTGAAACTTTTATTTATTTATTTTGGGGGGGAGGTCATAAATTGAATCACACACCTGGTGTCCCTCTCCTTTTGTTTTTTCCCCCTTCTGAATTTCTACATTGTGTCACCACCCAAGCTCTTGAAGGCTCCTACCCTCTTTCTTCCTGCCTGGTTGAGTTCCGTTACTTCTTTCAAAACTTAGGTATTTTATTTTTGTATTTCTCTTGTTATTCTTTAATTGTTCAAACTGATCTCAGGACTTCTCTTTAGTTCAGGCTCATCACATACTAATCATTTAGGCCCTTACCCTGGAGTGTTTTTGTCAACACTCCCCAAGTTGGAAAAGCACGACGTATTTTCACCTGTTATCCCATAAGTCTAATGCTTCTCCTCCATAAATTGCTCATTTGGAGAGAAATCAACACAAAGGCACCATTTCAAAAACCAGAGGAAATTTTATTTTCCGGGTTTTACAAAGGCCTTTTTAAAAAAAAAAAAAAAAAAAACCTTCTGCTACCTTTGTTCCAAATCAGGCTTTTTAACTTACCTTCTCTCAAAGCATTTTTATTAAAATGTTGTCTTTAATTTCTCCTTCTCATAAGGGATGGTGATCAGTTATCCCTCTGTCCTTGCTCTGAGGGATCTGAGATGTCTTCTCACTGGGGATGTCCGCCACAGAGCCACTCAGAGCAGAACCTTGCACCTGACAAGTGAGGAGCTCCTACTGAAACTGCTCTAACATGCCCAGGAACTGGCCCTGGGGAGTTTAGTTTTGTTCTGGTTTGTTTTAGCTTTGCTTCAATCCCAGCTTCTCCCCACGGAATGGTGGAGACATTATAGGAATGACAATGCTTTATAATTGGTCAACATTGCCAGTCATTATTTGTGGTAGGGCTTTTTTTTCTTCTAGATTTTGCATTTTCTCAGTGCACAGCATTCTGGAGGACATTGGAACTAAAAGATTACTCAGAAATGGCCAGAGGTGATGATGTATACAGGACAACATTAGTTTGCTAATTTGCATGTGATCTAAGCGTGGAAGAAAATAGAAATGCAAGTTTAGAGTGGTTAACAGATCACAATATCTCATTGTTAAGTAGTGGGTGTTTAAAAAAAAAAATAGGTGAGAATCCTTTGTGGTTCTTACTGATTTTATTTAATGAATTTATTTCTTCCTTCTAAGGAATCACCTTTACTCCTCAGCAATCCCTTTGAATTAGAGGCTAAAAATCTTTGTTTTACATCTGGGGAACAAGTAGATATTCCTTCTTCCTCCTCAGACAAGAGGGTGATTGATGGTTTTGATATCAAAGTCTTAACTGAAATAAATTTTGTCTCAATTTGAGAGAAAACGGTGATAAAACAGGCCGCCCTGCCCAGCCAAATCAGGCTGAGGGGACTTTTTTTTCTTTTTTCTTCTTTCTTTTTGGTCTTCCTCCATTTACTTGTACCCTGGACTGAAAATTTCCTATTTTCTCCTAAAGTTGATTTAACAACATGGCAAACGTTTAAAATATCTGAAATAAAGAACATAGTACATTCTACTGAACTAGGAGCCTAGTGGTTTATATATGCTGGGTCTAATGCATTCCTCACCTTACATAAATCTCAGAAAAGCTGTAGGAAAGAAACACATTCCCCTGACACGACAGGATGTAAAATGGATATAAACCAATTACTTTTTGCAGTTCTTAGAGCAGTCTCAGGAATACTGACCCCTCTGACTTCATTTTCAGGCAAGAACCCTCCACCCCCACCTTGCAAGGAAAAATAATTGAGCTGAATTCCGAGCAAGAAGCAGATCAAGGTTCTCAAAGAATAATTTTGCTGGGACCTATGAAGCAAATCACCTCTCAAACATGCCAAAAGTAGTTGTTTAAACACATTTAAGACTCTAATCACAGTGGTCTTTGATGAACTTTTCCCACTTTAAATACATCAAAGTAAGTAAAGAGAGTAGAGAAGGCCATTAGAAAATCATTATAATAACACCAACATTGATCTACTTCTCTCTTCTTTGGAACCTGCCCTCCCCTTGTTTTAAGCTATTCAGGTGGGCTTTATATAGTGAAGTAATCAAACTCTCCAGGCCATCAAAAAAGAAATTTAAGTGATAGGGAAAAAAAAACCAAAACACTTCTTAAAGATTTCAAGGGAACTGATGTGTGCTGTGAGTACCCAGTTTTGGGCTGTGACTTTCAAGTTGAACCTTTTCCATGGTAAATAGCCTCCTGCTTATGCCTGTGTGTTTTGGCTTAAAAAAAATCAATCTCTGAGAAAATGGGCTTCCATCTTCCTTTCAGCCCCGTCTCCTTTGATGATTGATGTTAATTCAGTAAGCTGCTGACCCAAGAAAAAAGAATTGTTTGTGCTGTTGTTTTGAATAAATAAACTTACAAAGAATCAATGGCTGTAGCTTAGAGAAATTAGATGGTAGAGAGCATAAAGTCTCTTTCTGTCGTGTTTCTCATGTAAATAAAGCAGGTAAAGGGCATTTCGGTGCCTGATATCTTTTTGAATGAAGGAGGCTTGCTTCGAAGGGGAATTGTTTTTAATTTAAAAAGAAGTGTTCTCTCTGTATCTGTAGTGAGAAAAGTCCGGATTTACACAAAACAGGACACCTACTTATTCCTACAAACAATTCCAAACTGGCAGTAGGGAAGCAGTCCCTGGGCCTTGCATTTAGTATTATTTGTTTTTTTGGACCTCCGTCTTCCCACTGCAGTACCAAGAAACATTTCGGAAGGACTTTTGGAATGTTCTTATTTTGTTTTAAAATGGAAAGGCAATGTGGTCTGCCAGACCAAAATAGTTAACCCAGGCAATTTTTCTGATCCCACTGGCCGCATATTGACTGACGTACTGAGTGCTTTTGCTTTGCTCCATCACCATTTCCTTGACCTAAACCATACCACCAAGTGCGGTCATGGAGGGAAGGTGACATCACCTATAAAGACTATTCTTCAGGCAAAAAGGTGATTCACTGGGTTCCTGGCCATGAGACTTAACACTGGGTGTTATAGGCTCTTCAAGACATTTGAAAATTGAAAGACAGCCTTGCTTTCTCTTCCCTTTTGGTACCACTTAATCCAGCAATGGCGAATAAAGATGGCGCTTCACTTCTTATATTACCTAATTCACAGCTGCAACCAAACCAGCACACGTTTATGTTAAAAACATATGCAGAGTTAGAACTTAACATTGCCTGTGCCAATTTCAGCTTTACAAATCGTAAACAACCTCAAAAACCAAGAAATAGTGGGAGGGCTAAGTAGGTTATGGTATTTTCAGGTGGTGTACCATTATATGGCCATGAATTCAGTTTCATACTCTGTAAAATGGTGGTAATAATACCCACCTCATAGGCCTGAGAGGAAGACTAAATGAACTCATATTTGTGAAACACTTAGAACAGTGACTGGCATTAAACGTCCTAGGGCTATTTGCTGTTTTTTTAGCAGTATGTTAAAATTTTGTGCATGGAGAGCTTTTGCTAATAAAGAGAAGTATGTATGTTTCAAGTGAATATGAAATCATAGACACGCTGTGATCTTAACGATGTCAAATACTACTAGGAGGTAATATAACAAATAAGGAACATAGTTATCCCTGGGTATTTTTTCCTCTCTAGTTTTTAATCTTTTCTGTATTTTTAATGTTTTCATCAGATGAGCATGTGTTCTAGGCTGTGAAAAAAAATGTGATTTGAAAAAGTGTCAGTAACTCCAGCCTAGTTTCTAAGAATGCATTTTGGTGAAAAGAAATGACCTGATACATCCAAGTATGGTAGGGCAAATTCAGATATAAATAAGAAGAGTAAATATCCACCAGTTTAGTCCAAATGTAGGTATACAATATAATGTATTTCTATCTAGTTTCAAGTCCTGACCCTACCAGTTGTTAGATAGTTGGTCATAGGCAAACTTCTTGAAACTCTAGAAGTCTCATCTGTAAAAGAGAAATAAGGTCATTTTTTTCTGTTTATCTGACAATGTGCTTGAAAGGATTACATGAAGAAATGTATGTGGAAGTACTTTATAAGTATTATCTAAAAGCATACAAAATATTCCATCTAGGCTTTCTCTTTTTAGAATTTAAATGTTATGGAGTTTCAGTTATAAAATATGGTATTAACTAAAGATAATTACTGAAATATTTAACAAGGAATGAATGAAGTATGATTCAACAGAAAATAGATTTATCTCAAACTGTATTTTAGACTTAAGCCTAAACTATAGTTCCCACTGGGATTGAGACATCAATGAAGAACTGATTAGGTAGTCCAGAGTCCAGTTTATTTTGTGGGAAAAGAGCCAAATAGACATTCTGAGATCATTAAACAATACTCTTGATTTAGAAGGGGAGTGACAATGATGTGCGTACACAGTTCAAGCATCAAATACTTGATTGTCTCCTAGTGTTCCTTATTTTCTATTATTCAGATTTTGTCTTCAGTAGGGCGAGTTGATGCCAGTGAATGTGCATACCTATTTATGCCCGCATTGCTGTTTGGACAGTGAAATCTTCCAGTGCTGGTGTTGAGTGACAAAATTAGCAATGCCACATGGGTTGACGATTGTAGCATGAACCTGGGATTCTGCTTTAGACTTTAATTATAGTGAGCCGTGTCCATCATTTTCAGTCTATTTATTCATTAAATAAAGGATTCTTAAGGCAAAGGAAATGATATATGTAAAAATGGCTTTTGGAAACATCTAAATTATAGAACCAGGATATTTGTATAGTCTCAAAGTATCTCCCCCAAAGTATTTATTAATTACTATGGAGGCTTAACATAAGTCCACAGATGTCTTGATGCTCCTCCCTCCTGGAGGCAAAACCCAATTCCTCTGCTGGACATTGTAACAAACCCCTGGAAAGGGAAAAAGGGTAACAGTGGAGAAGCCTGATAGACACCACCTTGCATGTGATCAAAGTTTACATCACTAGTAATAAGACCTATTGATATCATGTATCCCCTGATGTGATAAGATGAGAAAGGCACTTCACCTCTGTGGTATTCTTCACAAAAATCCATAACCACAGTCTAAATCCTGAGAAAACATCAAAGGAACAAAATAACTGGTGAGTACTCTTCAGAAGTTTTGAAATGATGAAAGCCAAAGACTGAGGAATTGTCATAGATTCGAGGAGACTAAGACGTGACATCTAAATTTAATGTGGCATCAAAGATTAGGCCCTGAAACAGAAAAAGGACATTAGTGGAAAAATGGGGAAATCAGAATATAGACTGTAGTAGAGTTAACAGTATTGTACCAGTGTTGACTTAGTTTATTAATGACACCATGGCTAAGTAAGGGGAGGTGGGTGAAGGGTATGCAGAACTCTCTACTGTCCTTGCAACTCTCCTGTGGGTGTACAATTTTTTCAAGATACAATGTTTAAAAAAAAAAATTTAGTACTTGGGAAGAACCATATAGGTGTATAACTTTATTCAAAAGAAATAGTATGCTATGTACTATATCCGGTTGTATTTAATGGAGAGAACCTATATAATCTGTGTAATTAAAAATTTGATTGATCTAATGAAATTTTGCTATCCTGTGAAATTTTGACTTAATATCTCTTGTTACCATTTTAGAACAATTCTGTTACACATTTTCATTGGGCTGTTTTTTCTCCTGGCAGATCAGCTCTTACTTTGCCTTTAGTTGATTATTTCATTTGAAAATATGCACACACAGGGGTGCCTGGAAAGTGTAGTCAGTTGAGCATCCGACTGTCGGTTTTGACCAAGGTAATGATCTCAGGGTCCTGAGATGGAGTCCTATGTCAGGTTCCATGCTCAGCACAGAGTCGGCTTAAAATTCTCTCCCTCTCTCTCTCTCTGCCCCTCCTCCCCATTCTGTCTCTCTTTTTCTCAAATAATAAATTAACCTTAAGAAAATAAAAGTTTTTTAAAAATATATGCACATGTAGCAAATACCTTTTCATTTACTATGGAAGAAGAATGTTACATCCAAATGGCTGAAATATGGTATCTCATGAGAAAATTTAAAAATTTACAAGTTGGGTAAATGTAAAGAAGTCAGGAAAACAAGTAAGTCTGTTTAGCATGATAACAGCCACACTGTTAGACTAGTTAATTATGGAACGTTACAAATCTAGCATGGTTTTCAACACTTGACATATATTAATTGGTTTAATCTTTACAATGAAAACTTATAACCCATGAAATAGTTGTGGCTTTATTCTCATTTTAAGATGAGGCACTTGAGACATAGAGAGATGAGGCCCAAATTTTAAGAAACCACGAACCACCCATTTTGCCCCATTTCTGAGAACTTATTTACCAGGTTCATACCATAACATTGACTAAAGAAACACTCAGGTAGCCACACATGGCTTTTTGGAAGAGGAGCAGAACCTGAGCAATATCTTGGGCCACCTTTCTCACGCACACAGTATAATTTCATTGCCTGCTAGTTCTGTACCAGATGTTAAGTGGTGTTTACCATCAGACCCTTTTACCACCTCATAGGGGCTGAGGCTCTCAGTCAGAATGACTCACAAACTACACCTGCTGGGTCCCAGAGCACATTACATTCTCAAGCACCAGCATGCACTTTTGAAGGAAAGGAGTTGGTCACACATGGCCAAGGGATGTATGGATTTCCCTTCTGTGCCAACCACCATGAAATGCTTTTCTTTAAACAAGTTGGTGTCCTGATCTTTCAGAGACTTTGTACTTCTGTGAAAGGGGGGACTAGTGGGAGGACCTGATTGAAAGATTGCCCTTCCCACCATCATTTTCTGAGCACCGTGACTCTCGAATGTCATCTCTCCTCTCCTTTCACTCCTCTCTCTCCTTGTGGGGCCTCGCTTCTCCTTCCCTGTGTGTTGATATTACATGGCTCATTCCAGCTGACACATTTTGTTAGTGTTATCAGACACATTAGAAGGAGTAAAATCACTATGAGTGTTGTTTCTCATTCTTTCAGGTCAATAGGCTTACTTTCAAAGATGGCGCTCCTTGGTTGCTCCGCTGGGGGCGTAATTGATCAGTCTCCAGTCTGCAGCTTATCCCACATCTGACTTGTTAATTTAACTCACAGTGTGCCGATTTCATATGCAGTGTTGCCTCATGTCTCAGGGGCTCAGGGTCTAACATATATATTAAACTGTCAAAAGGCTGGCAATACAAGAATGAATGGTTTATAATTTGCTCATCTGAGCCATTATAGCTAATATCTGTAGCTTTTGAGTCGAACAAAAACACATGGTGATAATTATTCTTTCCCTGATCACTAAATATTGTAGAAGGTTAGAATAATTTGCCGTAGAATCCTGATTTGAAAGCCCTGCCTCTCATACAGCTTTATGGTCTCTGCACCACACACTGTCTCTGTTACCAAGTTTTGGGAGCACTCATGAGATTTTAGGCATTCTTGAATCAAGAAAAGCAGTCTTGCCAGTTTTGTTAAAATAACCGTCACTTTTATGACACATCACTCATATGGGGGAAAAAAACAGGTGATATATATTAACACCAAAATATGAAAAGCTAGTGAATATCTTACCTATACATCTACATATCCAGAATATAAGGATATAAAATAAAATCCCTAGAAAACAGAAATCCGACCCACCTTTTTAAAAATTATTATTAAAATGTGTTCCCAGGTTACTTTATATGCATTTAGCAAGCTGTCCTGGATCATTTTAGAAAGTCACAAAATTACATTTGCTATTTTAAAAATGTATTATTCTGCCAGTATTACACATGCGGTTTATCCAATTAGCTGAGACACCTATGCTTTAACTAACTTGGACTAACAGATGCTGCTTAGCACACAGAGGACAAACCTGTGTGAGTCTGCTCATAGCTCAGAAAAGATGCTTCTAGATGTCATATCATTCTTCTGCCTTTGTCAGGACTGCATGTAAACTATGACACAGTGTTTTACAAATGAAAGATAAAGCATTAATCCTTCATGATAATTTACTGAATTAAAATTAATTAATTTCAAATGTACTTAAAATGCCAGAAAATTTTATTCTTTGGGTTTTAATGCAGTCTTGTAACTTTGCAAAAGATGAAAAATTATGGTTTAACTATACTAGTAGACTTAAAGAAAGAAAGAATTTTAGTACAAAATTACCATATTAATATTTTATTTTCAACTTAAAGAATTGGTAATTTGAGCAATACCAAATTACCTCACCTTTTTAATGATCAGGTTTGATGAAGTAGGAACGATTTTGCATGATACAAGACATGTGTGGGTCCTAGGTTAAAGGAAATGGGGAAGAAAAAAATATTAGAAATGACCACATAAAAATAAAAAGAAGGGACTTTGATTTCTGGCAAGGTTGAGAGCCAAAATGTCTGGAAAATTTCCCAGTACAAAGCAGTTAGAAATACAGGCTGTAATGTAATAAACTTCCTTTTAAATGTATTGCTGACCTTGTTAGTAAGAGGTCTCCTGGGGATGAAAATAAAGAGAAAACTAAAAACCAGAGCAGTAAGCTGATGCTGATACCACAGCTGCTTGGGGGCATTTGTCAGTCCCAGTAAGCAAGAGGTTTGAGTTTTAACAGCTGCATCACTACTGGAGACAGGACCTTGGGCCTGTTCAAGAGAGGATTTTAGAATTAAAACCACCCTATGAAGCATAGACTTTTTGAAGGATTGTAACTTTACTAAAATAGTAGAAAAGAAAAAAAAAAAAGAAAAGAAACCACTTATCAGCATAGAGAGATGACAAGGAAATTTGTCCTGGCAAAGCCAACAACTCTTCTCTAAAAGAATATGCCATAAATTTAGGCCTTGGTTCTTCCCATGGATAAAACTGCCTAATACATGAGTTCACAACCTGAAATTACAGAAATACACAGGGGATATGTAACCATGAACTAGAATCAGGCAGAAACAAAACACAGTTGAATTTGTTCTCAGTAATTTTAGAAATGGGATTACTAGTTACAGATTATAAAAATGGGTATGTTTCAAACATTTAAAAAATATAATCTGCATCAAAAACATAAAAGAATAAGGGATGCCTGGGTGGCTCAGTCAGTTAGGCCGCTGCCTTCAGCTCAGGTCATGATCCCAGGGTCCTGGGATCAAGTCCCGCATCGGGCTCCTTGCTCAGCAGGGAGCCTGCTTCTCTCTCCACCTCTGCCTGCCACTCTACCTGCTTGTGCGTGCTTGCTCGCTCTCTCTCTCTGACTAATTAATTAATTGAAATAAATTAAAAAATAAGATGCTGTCAAGAAAAAAAAAGGTTTAGACAGTCTTGATAAAGAGTCAAGGAGAGGAAGAAGTAAAATAGATACAGAACCTTACGGCTGAGATCTGGGAATTGTTTATGAATGGGATATGTTGTTTGATAATGAACAAGGTAGAATTAGAACTTTTATATCATTAATAATACCACTGAAAAATCTGTATATTCTTAAAAATCTTCTGCTCTTCTGAATATCTATAATGACAAATACCATGCTCCGTTTTGATGAAGATGAAGGGTTTTTTTTTTTTTTTCCATTTCTTAAACACCTGTCAGTTGCTGTAATTTGTCAACCACAAATGAAGTCCTTGTAAGGGTATATGGGGTGGGGAGGAGAGACCAGAGAAACACAAGGGGGAAATGAAGTAGTTTCTGATTATTGAATTGTTAAGAATGGTGGTTATGAGGCCATTACAGCCATTTTTATTCTTCTCTCTTATGGCAATTTGGTCAAATGAAGAAAAATGGGTTATGGAGATAACAGCTTACTTGGAGATTTAACTTGATTTTCAAATTCCTTGGCAAAACTTTTGGTCACTCTTTTAGTTGGATCTTTTCTTTGCAGATAGAGACTCATTCAGATGATTGCAAGTGTTACGTATTCAGATGGTTGCACATAGAGACTCATTCAGATTATTGAAAGTGCAAGATTATCACAAGTATGTGATGTACTTGGGAGTTATGAAGAAATACAAGAGAATCACAGGAATGGTAGTAAACATTACAAAGCTGAGCAGGAGAAAATAATGTGAATGATAAATGGTCCACAAATACTCACCTTCCAGCAAATGACTCCGCTAAGTTTCATGCGTGCTTTGCCCACCTTACAGTTTTATGTCCTCATGGTTTGGGTTCTTTTAAAAATTGGACTTACACATCATGATGTTTCATTTGCTTTTTTCTTTACCTCATTTTAATTTTTGGCTTTCTAGGACTAAGAATATGATCTTGGCTTCTAGCCAGCCTTTTAGTTGGCTGCCATTGGGTAGGACGCCTACCCTCGGTCTATTTAGCTACAGCTTGGTAGGAGCTACAGTCATGCTGTAGAACAAGGTCTCTGGGCTGACCCCATCAACAGGGACCATATGTGGAGTAGGTGGGGCAGTGATGGCAGCAATTACTTGGTCTTCTCTTAGCCCAGCTATGTCCAGTCAACAGAGTATGATTTCCGTCTAACCAACTAGCACAAACGGAGACTTGATAGGGCTACCACCGTTTTGATAAATCTGTAGGCAAAGAATTGGTACTAAGTATAATATTTGGTACTAAGTTAAGGGCATTAAGTTTAATGTTTGGCTTTCTCTGGTATCCTTATTGTTTCATGTATTTTGATTCTAAATTTCTGTGATGATAGTTACCCCTGTCTAGTGCCTCTTAACACCTTTATTCCCCACCTAATGACGTGATTATTAATACAAGTACTAACTTTTCTCCGAGCTAGTTAAATTCTTCAGGCTGGCCTTAAAGTAAATTCAAAACGGTTGTTCATTATTTTAGCTTGCCTGGTTATTAATCAGTTGCCAGGAAATGTGACTTAAAAAAAAAAAAAAAACTATTGGATAAGGATAGTTATTTAATATAAATTTTTGTATTAAATCTTAACAATCTAGTGTATGAATCTAGGAAGCTGTGTGTGTGTACAGACATATGTAAAATTTATTTTTAAAAGTAGGCTTAGAGGACAGATTTGCCTTGAAGCACTTGTAAAATAGTTGGTCTAGAGTAGAACTACTTAGCATCACTTTACATGCCATTGAACTCAGAGTTAGAATCATGATGGGGACACCCCATAATGCAAATAGAAATGTCCTGAGGTCATTGTGTAATTTTATAGGGAACTTCACCAAAGCCAAGAAGAAGGTAGTAAATTTTATTAGCATTATTAACTCTGAAAGAGCTGGGCTTTTTGGGAAGCCAGCTGCAAATAGAATTCTGTGTGTAGGTACACAGTATATAGAATAGGCATTATACAGTGTATATATCTACATGCATTTTTCCTTTGATCAACACAGCCTTTAGTTAACTAGAACGAAGTCTTCCACAAGATGAAAATATGTCATGAAAAAAGTGGCAGCAATAAAACAATACCTTGCAGCTTTCCACTTGGAGTCCCTGTGGATTAGAGATTTTACTTTACATTTGAAATGACACTATCGTGATGATTATTGCTCCTTTGGGATGGATAAGAAAAGAAATGGCGCCCAATTTTATTAGTCATTAGTATTCTCTGTTATAAGTGGTATGGGAAGCTCTGGAACTAGAAGAACATGGCCTGAATATATTTTTTTAAACAAGTAAATTATCTTTCAGTATTAGTAAAAATGTCATTTGTCTGCCTTAGAAAAATAAAACCTTCAAACGTAATTTAGCTTGTCTGTCATTTTTAACATTTCAGAAGACATAGCCCCCTGCTCCCAGGCCCGTTTCTCTTTGTCAAGAGATGGTTCATTGGTTCCTGGGTGAAAGTTTTGACATTTATATTACACTCTGAGTACTTGAGAAACCAAAGGATGCCAGTTCTTTTGGAATTAAATAATGGTCTCTCCGCTACCAGGCAGACATTTGCAATAATCTGTGTACAGGCTGAAATTGTTGAAATGCCCTCTTTCATTACATATTTTTGTCATAATACTCTTCATTATTGCTCTTGTTATTTTGCTGTTTATTACTATCTGTCTTTATAATTTCTTCCATTTTCAGTCCAGTCCTTCTCATCTCCACATTTATTACTGTAGGTCAGATAGTTAAGAAATCTAGTCATGAAACTGTTTTGCTCTCCAAGTAAAACAGCCCACACTTTCAGCCGTATCTTTGTAAGTAATTCTCAGAGTGGAGTGAGTGTTCGTGACCATGCTGAAAGTCCTTCTCCTGGCCATTTTAAGCTTCCTTCTTGAGTGTTCACTCAGCTCCTCTCCCATCTCTTGACTCTAGCACAGTAAGGTCAGGGACGCTGAGCAGTCCTGTGCCCCAGTCTTCACACACCAGTCCAGTCTGGAGAGCTGTGAAGTAATAAAGACTTTTACTCCCAATGTTCTTGAAAAGGAAAAAAAAAAATCACTTTTTAAAATTCATCTCATAGCAAAACTTTATTAAAGATCCTTCCTCTCTCTCTCTCTCTCTCTCTTTTTTTTCCTTGTCATGACCACAGTATTTGTCTTCCCTCTGTCAAACCCGGAGCCAACCACTTTCCCCAGGCTGCGTAGGGAGATACAGGAAAAGGAACGTACAGGGCAGATAATACATGGGAGGAAGACCTGTGGGAGGTGAACATGGCTCTGGCACATGGCGAAGAGTTTGAAAAAGGCCTCCATCAGGCAAAAGAGCCCCATGGCCCCTGGGAGGGCAAAGCCCAGAACGGTCTAGGAGAAGAACCATTGCTTCAGAGAGGGGTTGCTGGCATCACCAGTGATGAGGCTCCCAAACTTAGCCCCAGACCCAGCCCCAGAGCCAGCTATCCCAAACCGTGGCAGCCCCAGCCCTGATGAACTTGGCTGTGGTGTTGATGTCCCTTGAAATGGCACTGGTTTGGAAGCTCTGTCTAGGGATGAGTGAGGTCAGGGGGCATGGAGCTGCCCAGCTGCTGAGGCTCTGATCAGCCAGTGTCTCTGGTGGTTTTAGCACCACTGCAGACCGTGGTGGGCTCAAACAGCTCAGTGGTGCTCCTGACCAAGAAAGTGGTGGAAATGAACTTCGCACAGGCGGACATTGTCAGGGGTTGAGGGTCTGTAGCCGGAGAGCTATTCCCAGTGCAGAGAAGACAGAGAGGGGTGTGCGGAGGGTGGGGGGAATATGAGGGAAGAGCAAAGGAAGCTATAAAGATCCTCTTTTCTTGAAGGGTTTTCCAGCAGCAACTTATCATCCTTCTCTTCTTAGAAATCTGTATTTCTTAATAATACTGTCAGTGAATCAAATTTGTTAAGCATTTGTCACGTGTCAGGTGACATGCTAACCACTTCACATCACTATTTTTACTTTGCACAAGCAATCCTGTGTGGTGTGCCCTGTTGAGATCTTTGTTGTTTTGGAGGGGGAAATTGAAGTTCAGAGACTTGAAGTAACATAGCCCTCATCACATGCTTAGGAAGCTGCAGAGCCATGGCTCAGACCCGAGCAGTCTGATACCAAAGCTTGCTGTCTTCACAGTCATGTGCAGTGAAATCAGTAAAAATGTGTGTAATGCTGTCTCTGTCCAGACAGCCATGCTGAACTCAGTCTCAGTAAAAGAGAAAAGCTATGAAAAATGGTTTGTTTGTTGTTTTTTGGTTTTGTTTTGTTTTGTTTTGTTTTTTTGTATTAGAAGAAGGGAGAAGCAGGTTAGGAAAGTACAGGTAGGGTCTCAGGGAAGGCTTTAGAGAAGAGATCATTGCTGACCAAGTTTCAGTGGGTGTGGCCAGATCGCATAGGATTGTTCAAGGCTGAAAAGAAAAGGTTTAAGTGGTTCTCACAGGGTGACCACTGCCCCAGTACCATTTCATCCCCTGGGAAGTTGTTAGAAATGCAAACTCTCAGTCCCACCCAGATCTGTGGAATCAGAAACACTGATGGTCAGGCCCTCCAGTGTGCATTTTTGCAAATCCTTACAGGTGAACCACTGTAAATGCTCAGAAGGTGAGAATACATGGCTTATTTCAAGAATTTGAATATTAGGGGCTCTTGTGTGGCTCAGTCAGTTAAGTGTCTACCTTCTGCTCAGGTCATAATCCCAGAGTCCTGGGATCAAGCCCCACATCAGGCTTCTTGGTCAACAGGGTGTCTGCTTCTCCCACTACCCACCTCCAGCTCATGTTCTCTCTTGCTCTCTCTCTCTTTCAAATAAATAAATAAATAAATAATTTTTAAAAATAAGAATATGAATAGTATTTTCACGTCTCTCCTTGCAACTAGAAGGAATGGAGTTGTGTCTTTATCACACCTAGCTTGCCTGTCTATGGTTCAA
Organism: Martes martes; assembly: GCF_963455335.1. Lineage (NCBI taxonomy): Eukaryota > Metazoa > Chordata > Mammalia > Carnivora > Mustelidae > Martes > Martes martes. Next base: position 89,173,954 of record NC_137899.1, read on the forward strand.
CAGTATTGGGGAGAGAAACTGTTGACGATATATTCTCTTTTTATTTATTTTTAGACAAGAAAGTAGACTTTGTGGATAGCAAGAGTCAACATTTTACCCTCAAGGGTTGAACCTCTTTCCAATATCGTTTAATGGCAGGTCCGAACCAACCCATTAACAGTTTAAGTCTTCGTTGACAGTAGTTAAACTGATAGTGACAGGGGCACCTGGGTGGCTCAGTGGGTTAAGCCTCTGCCTTCGGCTCAGGTCATGATCTCAGGGTCCTGGGATTGAGTCCCACATCGGGCTCTCTGCTTGGCAGGGAGCCTGCTTCCTCCTCTCTCTCTGCCTGCCTCTCTGCCGACTTGTGATCTCTGTCAAATAAATAAATAAAATCTTAAAACAAAAAACAAAAAAAAACTGATAGTGACAGCAACTTTTTAGTCATCAGTATCAGTGATGTTCATTAAGTGTCTCCACATTTTATAAGTTTGATGTGCAGTTCTAGAAGCATCTCTATTACGCTTATCTGAACAGCTAGGTTTGTGTGCATCAAATTCTGTTATAATAAAAGCCAAAGGACTGTCCAGTTTCCTTTGTTATACTGAAATGTGACAGTAGTAAGGACAGCTGAAATAATGTTTTCTTATGTGAAGATTAACATGTAAACCCGGTTGGTGTATTTTCCACATTTTGGAGGTTATTTGTACTATTTCTCAAGTCATTAAAAAGCAAAATATAGTACTGACCACGGAACATTTAAAGTATGACATTGTAAATGTAAAACAAATTGATAGTCTCCCTTAAATTTTGATCTTTTTTTTTCTTCATAATCTCTTGGGTTTTCATTATTGTTGTAGTTGACACCGAAGTGACGTAACGTACTGAGTTCTTAAAATTAACTACTTTTGTACAGCACATTAATCCTCCTCTCCTTTTTACTGCGTTTCTATTATATTTATCACAATTTTATTTTAATTTATTTGTTTACATGTCAGCCTCCTTTTTTAGACTCTGAAGGCAGGAAGTCTTGTCAGTGTTGCACACCCACCCGGGGCATTATTACTGGATTCTTTTTTCTCTCTTTAAATGATACCATAAATGGTTCCATCAGTCAGTCACGCACAATGTATTCGTTTAATAAAGATTTATTAAGCACCGCCATTGTGTGTTTACTGCTTTAGGAAATTTATACTAAAGACTGGTCTGGAATTGGCTACATCAGAATTAGTACCTAGGGAACAGAAAGAACAGGCCACATTCCTGGGCCTCCCTCCTCATTCAGATGCTAAAGGTGAAAGCCTGGGACCTGGGAAACTAGTCTATGAAAGCTCCCAGTGGTAATTCCAACGTTCCCTTATGACAAAGAGACGGTCTTTACCTAGACTGGTTCCTTGTCTTCCTTATCTTTTGTCACTGTCTTTGCTTCTCTTTTTATTATCTTTGTTCTCATTCAGAGAGGCAAACTGGAAGGGGCACCTGGGTAGCGATTAGTTAAGACTCCAACTCTTGGGGCACCTGGGTGGCTCAATCATTAAGCGTCTGCCTTTGGCTCAGGTCATGATCCTGGGGTCCTGGGTTAGAGCCCCCTTGTTGCAGGGAGCTTGCTTCTCCCTCCTCTATTTCCCCTTGCTTGTGTTCTCTCTCTCTCTGTCAAGTAAATAAAATCTTAAAAAAAAAGACTCCAGGGACGCCTGGGTGGCTCAGTTGGTTAAGCAGCTGCCTTCGGCTCAGGTCATGATCCCAGAGTCCTGGGATTGAGTCCCACATTGGGCTCCTTGCTCAACGGGGAGCCTGCTTCTCCCTCTGCCTCTGCCTGCCTCTCTGTCTGCCTGTGCTCACTCTCTCTGACAAATAAATAAATAAAATCTTTAAAAAAAAAAAAAAGACTCCAACTCTTGATTTCAGCTCAGGTCATGATCTCAGGGTCCTGAGATTGGGCCCCATGTCAGGCTCCATGCTCAGTGGGGAGTCTGCCTTTCCCTCTCCCTCTGCTCCTCTCCCCACTCCTGTGCTTGTACACACTCTCTCAAATAAATAAACAATAAAATCTTAAAAAAAAAAAAAAGAAGAAAGTAACTGGAAGTGAAATGGGGAGATGATTTATTTTAATGCTGAAGGAAGAGGAAGGCACTTTAACACAGCTTATTTTAACTGTTACAGTTCTTCTGTGAAGTAAATACTGTTATTCTCATTTTTTTCCGTAAGACATTTTTATTCCATAAAGCATTTTTTCCCATAAAACAAAAAATCCTATATAAGGTCACACATCTAGTTGGTGCTACAGCATGGTTGAAAACCTGGAGCATTGTAACTCAGGAGCCCACCTTCTTTTCCCCTAATATACCCCCCTGTGCTGTAAGATGGAAATCAGCTATTTTAAAAACGTGCTGTGTGAACTGCATTTGTGTTCAATTTTAAAAACAAAAAAACAGGGGCGCCTGGGTGGCTCAGCGGGTTGAAGCCTCTGCCTTCTGCTCAGGTCATGATCCCAGGGTCCTGGAATCGAGCCCTGCATCGGGCTCTCTGCTCAGCAGGGAGCCTGCTTCCCTTCCTCTCTCTCTGCCTGCCTCTCTGCCTACTTGTGATCTCTCTGTCAAATAAATAAAATCTTTAAAAACACACACACACACACACAAATAAGCTGATGCTTTATTTAAAAAAAAAAAGCTTTTATGTTCTATGGATTAAGTTGCTTTTATATTTGTGGCCTTTGATTTTATTCCCCTGGTCCCCTATATCTGACCCTCCCCCCCAATCAATGCCTTTCCATGAAAATAAAAGCCTTAGGCTATTTTTTTTTCTGTATTTGTTGTATATAGTTTTAAGTGAGTGATTTCATTTTTGAGTTGAGACTATTAATCTTAAAGAAGATGCATAAAGATATGTACAACTTTATTTTTTTTAGCCCTGTAGATTATATATCACTTAAACTTATGAAAAATAGCTACCAACATTTAGCGGGCGTTTTACTCCATACCAGCATCTCATGTCTTGTTTTCTTATTTCCGTCAAGTACGTTGGCTATTATTTTTCACTCTTGATGGTTTTTGAGGCCATGTATTTAGATTTTGCATAGAACTTTAAAGTTTGGAGGCTGATGGTAAATTTTTATGTTGGTATTCTGTGTCTGTAATATGGAAATTAAATATAGAGTCGTGATAGGAACAGCTGGGTGGCTCAGTCGGTTAAGCATCTGCCTTCTGCTTGGGTCATGATCCCAGGACCATGCTCCACATTGCTTCTCCCTCTCCTTCTGCCTGTCCTGCCTCTCCCCTTGCTTGTGTGTGCGCACTCTCTCTCTCAAATAAATAAAATCTTTACCCCCCCCCAAAAAAAGAATAAATAGGGTCCTGTGTCTTTGGGGTGCCCTTCACCTTACCCCTGGAGCAAACTGACGATCATCCTTTAGTTTCACTCCTCCATAGGGTTTGGTCAGCCTGACCCTTTTTATGCACAATCAGTGAAGAGGCTGAATCACTTCCTGTAGTGGTTTATCTCAGTGTGTGTCTCCTCTACTACTGTGAGCTCCTTCATGTAAGGACCATCTCTAGGAGCTCCAGCAAAATCTAAAACACTGCACATTCTCTAAATGTTTGTTTGGCTTAATGAATAAAGTTTATTATTTGCCGTTACGGTGGAAAATGTATTAGAGCGATTGATTTTGCATTATTTGTTGTCAGATCTATATTAAGACTCTTATTTTTAGGAAAACTGAGGTCCAGATTAGCCAGAGAGCTACTTTAGTCTTACCCTGTGTTCATTTGTCTTTCAAGCCTATGTACTTTTCAATAAATCCAGCATTTGCCAAACTATGTTCCATAAGACACTAGTGCCCCAGGAAATGTAACTGGAGTCATGGCCAGTAAGGGAAAAGATAGCATTTAATGGGGAAAAAAGCCTGGGTTAAAAAAGATTTAATAGTTTTTGTTTTTGTTTTGTTTTTTTTTTTTACTCCAGGATTTTTCTGACTGAACTATAATTTGCTGAAGTACAGAGTATGGGAGAGATTAACAGAGCAGGCAGTATTTTCCGGAGTTATGTGTTAACCTCCTCTTTAAATTTACTCTTCTCTGGAGAGGCAGGTTTGTTTGTTTGTTTGTTCCAAAAGATACAATTCAGAGAAGCTGTACTAAATGAATTCTGTATGATGTTGATTCAAGTTCTTTATATCAAAGTCATCTTGACTTTGTGAACAAAAGAAATTGAAAGATGTTGGTTGTGGACTCCTTTCCTGGATTTGTCTCTGATTTACTCTGTGAGTTTTGGCAAATTCCAAAAGTGCAGGAAATTGTTTCCACTTACTCATTAATAAAGGGAATATCTAGGGAGACACATGGTCAAATACTCAACCGTAATCTGTTGGTGTGCTAAAAGGTCCTAGTCAAGAGGTAGATGTCAGATAGTATTATAACAGATAACAACGGACAATCCACATTCATTTATTTTACTCCACGTACATTTTGTTGCCTGAAGTACGTTGGCTTTGTAATTGTTTTTTATATAGAGACTTAGTTATCCAATGTGATCCAAAGAACATTGTGGGGACCACTCTCTGTTACAAAAGATAGTTAATTTGTTAATTCATAAAGGGAAAAAATCAGAGCCCTTCTCTGCTATAAGTACTAACCTAGTAATATCTGTTTTCAGAAAATTTAACTTGCTCAGATTCAAATCCTAGGCTTAATATGAATTAAAGTTTGATTACAAGAGGGCAGTTAGAGGTAGTTGTAATTTCAGAAGGAAACCTATGCGAGCTAATAGAGATTGTGGATTTGAAGAGAGAATCCACAGCACTGGTTATAAAGAGAAAGACCCCATTAGTGTCTAGGATATCAGTATGAGGGAGTATTACTGCCGTCACTATGCAGAGTTCGTGATGGTAGAATGGACAGTTGAGTTTTTATAGTTTCCTCAAGGGACTAAGTAACTTAATTTGGTTAAATGTAGTCTGGAAAAAAAATCCATGCAAAATAAACATTATGAATTTGAGAATGAGAATACCAGGCCTGTTCGAATTTAAAAAGGAAGGGGGGAGCTCCAGCTGTGAATTAGTGTGGAAAGAGTATAACCACCATTTTCTAGCTTGATGACTTTGGACAGCTCTCTTTCTACATTTACTTAAAAGGAAGTGGGCTATAATTCTAGGATTCTAAGCTAGGAATGTAAAGAAAGGAGAGTAAACATGTCTTTGCAACTGATTTTTTTTAGGCGACATGTTAGAAATATCATAGAAGGACTGATTTTTTTTTTTTTTTTTTTAGTAAACATTACAGGTTCGATCATCTAATTGAATTTTATCCATAAAACTACTTAAATATTTATTTTTAAAGATTTTATTTATTTGATCTAGAGTGAGTGTGAGAGAGAGCACGAGCAGGGACAGAGGGAGAGGGAGAAGCAGACTCCCTGCTGAGCAGGGAGCCTGGCACGGGGCTCGATCCCAGGACCCAGAGATCATGACCTGAGCCAAAAGCAGAGGCTTAACTGACTGAACCACCCAGGTGCACCCTTAAATATTTTTTTAATATTAAAAAATGCCACCAGTGCTCCCAACAGTTTTTCCCCCACTTTTTAATTTTTTATTTTATTTTTAATTTTTCAACTTGAATTCAATTTACTTAACATATAGTATATTATTAGTTTCGGGTGTGGAATTCAGTGATTTGTCAGTTGCATATAATACCCAGTGCTCTTTACATCAAGTGCCCTTCTTTAATGCCCATCATCCAATTACCCCATCTCCCCCCACCTCCCCTCCAAAACCCCTGTTTGTTTCCTGTAGTTAAGAGTCTTATGATTTGCCTCCCTCTCTGCTTTTATCTTACTTTATCTTTCCTTCCCTTCCAAACAGTTTTTGTTTTTGTTTTTTTTTTATACTTCTTTGGAATTACCTTAGAGCAAATTTAAGGACCCAAAAATTAAGTACAATTGCTTTATATATTACTATATATTTTTATATATGCTTATATGTATTTTATGTATATGTATATACACACATATATTTTTGTAACATCAAATGATAGTACCTGATTTATTTAGTTCTTCATTTATTAGACTGAGGTTTAAATGAATTTAAATGTTCCAAAAACTTTAATAGAGATATATCACCATGTCATTTTTTTAAGGCATTTCCTGATGTAGAATATTTTTAACAATGACAGCAGCTTCAGGGCAAATAAATATCTTACATGCACAAGCAAATATTTTGGAAAAACTCTTATTGGAATGTTTTCATTATCATATGTCTATTTAGAATAGCAATTATCTTATAACATATTCTTATCTGGTTTTAAAAAAAACAAAACAGAAAGGGCCAGATAAGCAGGAGATTTGAGAATACAAATGTAAAAATGTGTATCAGTGAAAATAAACAGTATCTTAAATTTGCAAGTGGTATTCCACCAAAGGGTTAAAAGAAACCTAGAAATTCATAATTTTCCAAGTTGAATTTTTGAGTAATTAAAATTAAAATGTAGTCCTAGGCTTCAGAAATTTCCATTATTCAAATAGCTCTTACACACCCTCAAAAAGATCTGTGCAGAATATAATAGGATTGCATAATTCGCAATCTGTGATAGGATAATCTGAATTGGAGTTGAGTTGAAGCATAGTACCTTAAAGATTTTAAGGAAATTGAATATTAACACAATTAAACAAGATCAACCAGATCAAAAGCTAATAATCAAATTATTTTAGGTACTCTGTAAGAGCTTGCTTCCACTGGGGCTTTGCAATGCCAATTAGACACGTGATTTATTTGTGTATTATATTTTCTACTAGACAGCATTTAGCCAGAGCGTATGCTGCATTTATAGGACTTTAGAAATGAGCCTTTTTAAAAATAATAGTAGTCACTTGGCCTCCGCTAATGTGTGAATGAACTTCCCTCCCAATTAGTTTGAATTGTCCCTTGTCTGACCACTATGTGTATGTAGGCGTGCAGGTTTGTGTGCGTGTGAAAAATTATACATGTGTAGACCTTTTTATTAATTCCATTTGCTGTGATATTATTAAATTATTAGGATGAACACATTTTTTAAACTGTTTTCAGCATGGTACCTTCCTTCTCCTTTGTAAGAATTTACAAATTTGGTTTATCAGTTACAAGTGCCTGCTGCAATGGTGACAGACACACATTATTAGTATTTGTATTTATGTTTACACACATAAGTCAACACTAGACATAACTTTTGGTTAACTAGTAAGTGTGTAGATCAGCACTCTTCCAAAGACATATGAGTCTTTGGTAAAGAAAAGGTTGAAATAAATTTGATAGTATTTTTTATTTCACCATTACATCCAAAATAATCATTTTTGTTCATCTTAAAAAATAAAACTGGCCATTATTTTACCAGCAAAAATGGGTTTATTGGGGAATAGTGGAGGATTGCAGTCTGGGACAGCTGTGGGAAAACCATAGGCAATTCTGGACAACAAAGGAGAGGGGTGTACTGTTTTATAGAGAAAAGGGTGGGGGGCGAGTCGAGAAGGCTCTAACAAACAAAAAGTCCTTTGGAGTAAACTGGGAGTTCCAAGTACAGGTGTTTTTCCTTGGCTGAGTCGTGACTGTCTCTCATTGGCTAGGCTGTTGCTAGGGCAAAGGAAAGCCTTTCTTCTTCCTGCGGAGAAGGGAAAGAAGTGTCCTTGCCCACAGTGCTTCTCTGCCTGTTGCATCTGCGACTGATGAAGGGTGGGGCGTGACTGCACCCCCCCCCCCCCGCCTCCTTTCTAAATGAGATTTCTTGTTAATTTTCCACAATTTCAACTTGTAGTTAATATAAAAATTATAGCATATTTTGCATTCTGATTTTCACACTAAATCTTAGAAATCCAGTGTGTATTTAATCTCCAGGCACATCTCAGTTTGGACTAGTCACATTGGAAGTGCTTGTGGCTTGTGGTTGTCCTGTATTCGGGACAGCACAGGGCGGGGCGTTTATCCTCAGTGTGGACGCCCAGTGTGAACTGCAAGGAGGGTGGGGATTTCGAGAAGAATGAAGTGAGGATGAAATCAGAGATCGTTTAACAGCTTCTTCAGTAATCACTGCTTCTTTACTATAGAATGTTCAAAAAAACCACAGGGTAGGGGAAAAAAAAAGGAAAGAAAAGACAGCTTTCTAAATATATGTGGACACAAAGACTATCTGCCTAGAGAGCTGCCTGAATTATTTCTCTTTGTTTGCTGACAGAAGCCACATTTTTCAAATTCAAAATAAGGATAAGGACCACAGAAATTTCTATTCCTCCCTGATTTCCTTCTCAGGCTGGGAAGAAAAGCCTGCCTGCCTCCCAGTTGCCGGCGGCCTGCAGAGAGAGGAAGCTCTCATTAACATTCCTGTTGTGGAGGGCAGGGACCAGAGGGGCTCTGAGGGGAGGTACAGAGTTACCTGAGCAATTTGCTTCTCAAAAGAGATGGCAAATGGAAGTTTCTGCACCTGCTGTAGCTCAGGCCCAATTAATATGAATGTGAGGGGGTGTCCTAGTCTCCAGAATGGGCTGCTTGAGCAACAGATTTATTTCTCACCCTTGTGGAGACTGGTAGTCCAAGGTCACCATGGTGCCAGTATACTCAGGTTCTGGTGAGTTCCCTGTCCTTGGTTTACAGTTGGCTACTTTCCAGCCTTGTCCTCACAGGGTGGGGAGAGGAAACATTGATGTCTCTTACTCCTCTTAAAAGTGCTCTTATTCCATCAGGAGCCTCCATCCCCCCACCCTTATCTAAACTTAATTACCACCCAAAGACCTATCTCTCCCCACCCCACCCCCCTCCCCGCCAGATGCCTTCACCCTGGAGGTTAGAGCTTCAACACACGAATTCTGGGGGGACACAAACACTGAATCCATCACAGAGGGGCTGCTTTCATATCTCAAGTGTGTTCTTACACTATTTTATGTACACATAGTCACTGGCCTTTACCTACCTGTTTTTGTTTTTGTTTTTTAAAAACCAGCGTAAGGGGCACCTGGGTGGCTCAGTGGGTTAAAGCCTCTACCTTCGGCTCAGGTCATGATCCCAGTGTACTGGGATCCAGCCCCGCATCAGGCTATCTGCTCAGCAGGGAGCCTGCTTCCTCCCTTCTCTCTCTGCCTGCCTCTATGCCTACTTGTGATCTGTCAAATAAATAAATAAAATCTTTTTAAAAAATTTTTAAAAAATTAAAATAAAATAAAATAAAAAATAAAAACCAGTTTAAAATTGAAGCCAAGAGACTCATTTAGTATGTAACTAATTATCAGTTGCTTTGAAGGACTTACATTGATGCTTTTCCTGGTAAAATGATAGAAATCAGTTTACACCAGTGATTACTTAATAAAATGACCCCAAAAAATTGCTAAATAGAAAGAGAGAAAGATAAAGTTGGCAGTGAAATACCAATTAATTTGTTTAACAGTTTGTTATATTAAAGTAGATTATAGAAGGGACACCTGGGTGGCTCAGTTGGTTAAGTGTCTGCCTTCAGCTCAGTCATGATCCTGGGACCCTGGGCTCAAGCCCCACATCAGGCTCCTTGCTCAGCAGGGAGCCTGCTTCTCCCTCTCCCTCTGCCTGCCCTGTCTCTCCCCCTGCTTGTGTTCTCTTACTTTCTCTCTGGCAAATAAATAAATAAAATCTCTTAAAAAAAAAAAGTAGATTATGGAAATCTGTAAATTTTTTTTCTCGACTCTCAAATGCTTATTTCCGAAAAATATGCTACTATTTTTGTTTCTGACAGATCCAAGGACTTGAAATTTTGAAACTCTGGTGGTCTTAAATGACAATGGACAGTTACTTAGATAATGGGATAATCTTGAAATTTTCATGGTGTTTTATAGTTTATATTATTTATAAAGTGCTTTTTGAAATCCTCAAGCTAGAACCTAATAAAAAAAACCCCAACTCAGAGAAGTGTGGGGACAAGGCCACCCAGCTGTCCACCAAGGTAAATCCTGCTTCTGACTTAGAGAGCCCTTAGTTCTCCTATTAGAATGCAGCAAAATCTCCTGATTTATAATAATTATAAGAAAAAGAAGACAAAAAGTAAAATATGGGTTGTTACAGGAAAAGGAATTCTTCATAAGTGACTTGCAAACTAAAATGAATGATGAGTTTGTGGCATGTATTATCACAAGCTCTCATTGAGTTGTTGATACTGAGTCTGGGAGAGAACAAATATTCTGGTTCACTGGGGTAGGGACATACTCGTTGAAAGGGTTAGGTAACTGACGGAGTACTGATAAAAGAATTTCTGCATCACTGAAAAAGAGGATCTGTCTTAAATTGACAGTGTTTTGAGGAAGAAGAAAACCAGTGTGTTGATTCATTTATTCACGAAATACTTCTTGAGCATTTATTATGTTCTGGAGAACAAAAACAAGAATGTCTGCCATCGTGGGGCTTAAAGTCTGGTGGGAGAGATGTTTAAATAGACTTAAATGAAATAGCATTGCAGACCCTGTGCTGGATACTTGATATCCTCTCAGAAGTCCTACAGCAACCTCTGGCATTATCATATTTCCAATTTAAAGATGAAAAACCTGAGTCTCAGTACGTTGCTCAAAATGACACAGCCAATAAGCACCAGGAGCGGTAATTAAACCTTATTCTATCTGGCTCCTTCATCCCATAGTTCCACGACTATACTGTCCACCAGGTCACCATCTTTATGAGAATACTTTTCCAAACGTCAGCATTTAATAACGTTAGAACCTCTAGGTTTGCTGCTCATTCGCTTGCTTTTTTTCAAAGCGGTCATTTTGTAGTATTGGACTGAGCCATGTCTTCAAAAGAAATGACATGTGATATGTTTAGTCTGATTCGGTAGTGCAAATGACTGCTTCCCCCCGAGCAACAACAGGAAGATTCTTAATGGGCACTGTCTTCAGAATGCGATTCTGATAGGCGATTGCCTCTTTAATAGCGGAGTCTGTGTAATAGCAAAGGCCGGCCGATTATAATCAGGCACTGTCTGCCGAGGCTGACTTTGGTGGGGGTGTTAGAGAAATAACAGATTTTGTGAAGGAATAGAATTCAGGAGGTGACATCAAGAGGGAAAGAAAATAAATAAAAAGGAGGCAGGACAGTTTCCCACATCCTGAATGGTCCTCGCCTGTCACTGGGCTCTGCCCTAGAAGGTTAGAGTTGACCCCTGCCAAGGGGTATAGTCTTATTGTTCTTATCAGATTAAGGTTTTGATTATATCTGGCCCAAGGTGGGGGTGGGGGTATCATTATATTTAGTATGTATTGGGCCAAATCCCAGACTAGTAGCTGGGGGATGACATCTCTTCATTGGTTAGGCGAATTTAGCCTTGTTTTTTTTTTAAGGTTTTATTTATCTTTTTTAAAATTTTTAAAAAAAAATTTTTATTAACATATAATGTATTATTAGCCCAAGGAGTACACATCTGTGAATCGCCAGGTTTACACACTTCACAGCACTCACCATAGCACATACCTTCCCTAATGTCCACAACCCAACCACCCTCCTCCCCCACCCCACAACCCTCGGTTTCTTTTGTGAGATTAAGAGTCTCTTACGGTTTGTCTCCCTCCCGATCCCATCTTGTTTCATTTATTCTTTTCCTAGCCCCCAAAACCCCCATGTTGCCTCTCAACTTCCTCATATCAGGGAGATCATATGATAATTGTCTTTCTCTGATTGACGTATTTCGCTAAGCATAATACCCTCTAGTTCCATCCATGTCATTGCAAATAGCAAGATTTCATTTCTTTTGATGGCTGCATAGTATTCATTATATATATATATATATATATATATATAAATGAATATATATGAATATATATATATAATGAATATATATATACACATACACACCACATCTTCTTTATCCATTCATCTGTTGATGGACATTTAGGTTCTTTCCATAGTTTGGCCATTGTAGACATTGCTGCTATAAACATTCGGGTGCACATGCCCTTTTGGATCACTACATTTGTATCTTTAGGGTAAATACCCAGTAGTGCGATTGCTGGGTTGTAGAATAGCTCTATTTTCAACTTTTTGAGGAACCTCTATGCTGTTTTCCAGAGTGGTTACACCAGCTTGCATTCCCACCAACAGTGTAGGAGGGTTCCCCTTTCTCCGCATCCTCACCAGCATCTGTCATTTCCTGACTTGTTAATTTTAGCCATTCTGACTGGCGTGAGGTGGTATCTCATTGTGTATTTCCATGATGCCGAGTGATGTGGAGCACTTTTTCATGTGTCTGTTGACCATCTGGATGTCTTCTTTGCAGAAATGTCTGTTCATGTCTTCTGCCCATTTCTTGATTGGATTATTTGTTCTTTGGGGGTTGAGTTTGCTAAGTTCTTTATAGATTTTGGATACTAGCCCTTTATCTGATATGTCGTTTGCAAGTATCTTCTCCCATTCTGTCAGTTGTCTTTTGGTTTTGATGACTGTTTCCTTTGCTTTGCAGAAGCTTTTGATCTTGATGAAGTCCCAATAGTTCATTTTTGCCGTTGCGTCCCTTGCCTTTGGAACTTAGCCTTGTTTTTAAGATTTCCTATGAGGGAGTCATCACTCCCATCGTGGTTTTCTGTTCCCTTTTCAGGGAGGTGTGAGATCTAGTGTCGTGGTAAAGAGTCCATGGCTCTTGTGGCCTGATTGGTTTGGTGCTGCTTTCTTCCTAGCTGTGAAACCTTGGGCAGATGCCTTAGGTCTCTCTTTCCCTGTTTCCTCATCTGTAAAACGGGGGATCACAGTAGAACTCACTTGCTGGGATTTGCATGAGTGAAGCACTTAGACCAGTACCTCACCCATGGTAAATGCTACGGGTGTTAGGGACTGTTACTATGATTGTTGTTACTGTTACAGAGGTCTCATCACGTTACACTTTGGTCACCTTTGTGTTCTTAGCATCAAATGGCAGGTGAAGAACATTTACTTTTAGATTCCCAGTACTTTGCCTGTGAGTGTTGACAGATTTATATCAGCCACGGAAGACCTTGTGAATTTAATAAAACAATGCATGGAGTACCCGTCAGGCATCGAGGACACAATGTGTGGGATTTTAGCCCCTTGAGGCTGTAATAACGAAAATACCATAGATCGGGTGGCAGGCAACAGCGGTGTACGTCTCACAGTTCTGGAGGCTTGAAGTCCAATATCAAGGCACCAGTAGGTCTGTGTCTGGGGAGGACCTGTTTCCTGATTTGCAGATACCTGCTCTCTTGCGCTATCTTCATGTGGCCAAGAGAGACTGTCTTTCTCATGACTCATATTGGCACTCATCTCATTCATGACGGCTCTACCTTCATGACCTAATGACTTCCTAAGATCCCCACCTCCAAGTACTATCACATTGGGACTTCAACATGACATATGGGGACATAGCATTCAGTCCATAGCACTTGAGAAGGAGTGCTGCAGAAACTGGATAGGCAACGTTGAGGTTCATGTCTCCGGTTGGAGTAGACCTTGGGAAGAGGCTCATCTCCTCTGCATCTGATCTCGTAGGTGCCTACCTGTGTCTCCCCTCTTGCTCACAGCCCTGGGTCAGTGTAGCTGCTGGGGCTCCTGTTGTGTATGGGGATTTCTCAGTGCTGAGATGATTCAGACATGGAAACCAGTTGGGGTATAAATCAGTATTTGCGGGTATGAAATGCTGCCACGTGAGACCTGTTGTCTAACCTCAACTGTTTTTACTGTGTAGTCAGACAAAGAAGCAGATTTCAGGACCCCTGCTCCTCATTTGTTTTTTCATAGTTTTGCTTTGACGCTATTGCAACATGCTTTTTATTTTCTTTTTTATAAGTAATCCTAAATCGGGCAACCGTGTCATGTTAGCCTTAAAATTCTACTATGTTGGGCTTAATTTTATCAACAACAAAAATCAAAGAAGAAGAAAGGAGGGGGGGAAGGGAGAGAGGGAAAAGCCTTCCCTAGCAGCATATGAAACCTGTTACCGAATGAACAGCAGACAAGGATGAATTAAGCACACTGTTGGTCAAGTGGGGTCCCATCCCCATAGAAAAACAGCCGTAGAAAACAAGCCATATCATTTTTTACTGACTTGTTCTTTTGGTGATTGAGGCATTTCATTGCACAACCAGGAAAATAATAGGTTACTTTCACAATGGGAGAAGTTTAACAAATGCTCAATCATTCACCTACATCATCACTGTCGTTGGCAAGAGCTTTACTATATGATATTGATGCCTTGCTTCTTTCTTATGGCTGTATTCTTTTCAGATTCAATCTGTCTGCAATGGGCCACTAAACATTTCAATTTGCTACCTGTGGAGCTGGATTGTAATGTTCAGGCTGAAATGAGAGAGAAATGGATTTAGTGGAACTCAAAGTAGAGCGTTTCATGGATTTTTGAAGAAGGATGCACAAACTGAAACCCACAGATAAGATACACGTGATCACTTCTGAGTGTCTCGAAGAAGTACATGGTATTAAGCAATTCATGGATGTTTATAGGGAAAATAGACTGCACTAGCTACTGATAAAGACCCCTTGCATTTTGAGGAACACAGACTCTGCTGGCCTGGGCTCTGCTTGCCTATACTTAGTGCCCTTATACTAGCCCTTGCATCCTTCTGACACTGTGCTCTTAAGGGAGCTGAGCTACTAAAGAAGATGGAAGTCCAAATTATTTTCTGGCCCAATCAGAGTAAAAGGAAGGATTTTTATTCCAGAATTGGAAGAGAGGTTTTCTCTTCCTTGCAGTTTTAGAGGAAAATAACCTGAGGACGAACTGACCGTGGAGGAGTGAAGAGCTAAGAGAATCACAGAGCAAGAGCCTTGATTTTACTGTTCCTGCAGCCCTCTCCACCCTTGGGACTTCACTTTTGTATGAGAAAATACATCGTTCTGCTGGTGCCGCTGGAAGCACGCTGGTGGATGTTTCTGTTCCATAGCCTATTGTGCATTCACATATATGGTGTCACTTTAGAAAACAATTCTGTAAGTTAGGGAGCACCCTCCCCATTTTAACAGAGTGGAAATGAAGGGTTTAGTAGTGACGTGACCTGTCTAAGTCTCAGCCAGGATCAAAGTTCCTCATCTTTGGAATGTAACTCTAGCTGTCTTTCCCATTCATATCATGATCACTGCCACCATGTAAAAATACCACCAGACTACAAAAGAATAAATAATACTGAGCCTCGGTTCTGTCACTGTATGAGTTTGAGACATCTATCCTATCTCTGGGCCTCATTTTTCTATTCCGTGAAACGGAGTTCAGCAGACACAACCTACTCCATTTTTATTTTTATTTATTTATTTATTTTTTATAAACCTGATTCCATTCATGTGTTTTCTCCATGTCTGTCTTATCTTTTCTCAAAGTCATCATACTCTTCATGAAAGAGCAACAGTTTCTTGCCGGGTGGTGTAAATAGAGGAGAGCTAGAAGGCAGAGGATAGCCAGTGTCAGTAGCTTTGTGTTGAGTAGTCTAGGCTTTGGTACGCCAGCTCAGTTACTTGGGGACTTCAGGGGTCTCATTGTCCTCTGATTTCTTGCTGCCACCACTGAACGCTCCCAGTTGGAAGTGGTCCTTCTTCCCCTGGCTGTAGAATACAAAAGTGGATCTGGTCTGTGGTTCCTTTCCTTGCTGACCCTGCAGTACCCATGAAAATCTTTAATTCTTTCCAGTGATTGGGTTGGGGGGGGGGGGTAATATTGGGATTTCAATAAATGAGAGAGATCCCAGGTTAAAGGTTAAAAGTCAAAGTTCAAATAATTTAGAGTCTTAAACATAAAGACCCCTATATTTTGAGTGAATTTAGGGACTTAAAAATTTCTTTGGCCTATTCCTGCCCTTCTTCTCTATTTTTCTCTTAATTCCTAGGCTGCTGCTTAGGGACTTTCTGTCCTAATTAACTATGATGAATTCACAGCCCCTTCTTCTGCTTTTTGTGTGTTGTTTCACCAGACATTGCTTGTCTTCTCTCCACTATTAGGGGCATTTAGAGCAGGGAGGAAAGGGGAGGGAGGGTACCAGGGTGCCTTTAATTATTTTATTTGGGGCAGAGGGCATGTTTGTGGTATAGACACATGCAACTAGGCAGGCTACTTCTTGTGGCAATTCTTAGTCGTACTCCAGAGAGCATATTTCTTCATAGGAAAGTTACTGTCAAATAGCCATATTATTTCTGTTCAAATGGGGATCATCATGTATTGGTAAAGCAGTTAGCTTTGCCTTGAGTTACATAGAAAGCATACCATTTCCCAATCAAGAATTTTTTTTTCTTAAAAACATTACAGGCGGGGTGCCTGGGTGGCTCAGTGGGTTAAAGCCTCTGCCTTCGGCTCAGGTCATGATCTCAGGGTCCTGGGATTGAGCCCCACATCGGGCTCTCTGCTCTGCAGGGAGCCTGCTTCCTCCTCTCTCTATGCTGGCCTCTCTGCCTACTTGTGATCTCTGTCAAATAAATAAATAAAATCTTTAAAGCAAACAAACAAACAAACAAAAAACATTATTGGCAAGTTCTCAAAGACAAGGTTAGACTACTACCTTCAGAGAGGTTTGATCCTTATTAAATAGTCTTTTTCTTAAAGCATTCCATTCATTCGTTGATTCATTCAGCAAATATTTATTGAAAACTTCCTGAGTGCAGAGCACTGCTAAGTGCTGGAGACCGAGCCATGAAAAAGTTGGCATGGGACTCCGCCTTCAAATGGCTTTCAATATGGCGGAAAGAGCAAATTAAACAAGTGATTGCAAGGGCTTGGAAAAGAGTTGGAATACATGTGTATGAGACAGACTCTTGTGTTGAACACAACCTATCTGTAAAGGTGGACTTAGAGACTTCTGAGAGAGGAGAGCATTGCTCTGGAAGGCTCCGTAAGAGAGGTCCTCCCTGATCACCGTAGAAATATGCATTTTTCACATCTGGCCTTGCCTGTTAGACTTGAAGACTTAGAGTGATTTTTAATAGAAATCTGGTCTCCTGCCACAAAATATAAAAATTCCCCACGATTGGAGCTTTCTTCTAGATTATTTTTGTGTAATTAAAGAGGTTTTTTTTTATATTAGTTTTAGAAAATATTCTTTAAAAGTAGATTTCTTCATTTGCCAATATTTCACACCAGCTCTGTGTTCCTTAGACTCAGATATAAATAAACAATGAATTATTTTTTAGTATATGTACAAACATATACTAAAGCGAACACAACAATGAATTATTTTTTAATTTATTTTAAGTTCTTTTTTTAGGTTTGATAGCAAGTAATTCTATTTGATATTTCCCATAGATTCAGATTTAGCTGTAAAAAAAAAAAAAAAGAAAAGAAAAGAAAAAAGAAAAAGAGGCTCAGACAAAGAGGAATTGTTAGAACTTCTGAAAGGTTCACTACTCTTTCTTACCCTTTCAGGTGACTAATGCCAAAGAATGAAATCAGTAAAATTGCCCTTTTCTTTGTAACTCAAGGTCAATAACTGGTAAAAAGAACTTTTGAAAATTAAGTGAGCTTTGTAATTTTATAAGTAATTGGAATCATCTCCTTTTAAATTAGCATTATTCGTTTAGTAACTAAAGGTTGGTGTATTTCTCTCATTCAGTTGTAGACGTTTTCTCCTTTTTAGTCTAGCCGTTCATCAAGGCCCAACAAAATGGTGAGTGTTCTGGCCTTGGGTTGCCCCCCTTCCTCCCCACATCCCCATCTGTGATACTTTCCACAGTCATCTCTCCACTCCCCTCCATAGTTCTGTTATGATTTTATTATAATACACCACTCATATATCCATCTTTCTCTTGTGTGAGGAACTCCTTGTGTCAGAACAGTGTTACTGTAAACCCAGTGACCAAAACAGGGCTCAGTGTATACTAGGCGCTCAGATATAGGTGATGAGTGGGTGAAAGGTGGCCCTCTGAAGAACGAAACATGCATACATCCTTATACACATACAGCCAGCAAATATATATTAAATGCCTATGTGTACAGGGTTGCCACGCAGTCTGTTGAACATGCTAAATATATAGGGTCCCTCCCCTACATTTGGAAAGCTTAAAATTTCAATGGAATCTAAATGCGTATTTGTGGGAAAGATACCTTAAATAATGATATATACCAAAGATATGCCTTGTTGAGATGCCGAAGGATAGCCTTTGCTATAGTTTAGTGGCTCAAGGATCTCCTTTCACTAAGGAGAATCAGGAACTCTTCCATAAAAGAAATGGGATTTTAGCTCAACTTTGAAAGAGTTGGCCCGATGTATGCCCAAAGGCACCGTGGATGGTGATTTTGTCCATTAGGTTCCATCCAGGTCTCAAGGCAAAGACTGACTGCACAACCTCACCCAGCATGAGTCAAGGAATAGATTTTACTAGCGAAAAGGAAAACTGATACAGCTAAGTCAGGAAGACAGAAGAGGGCACAGTTCCTCCCATTCTCCATCATCCCACAGAGAAGTACACTGGGGCGTCTGCTCTGCTGACCCTGCAGAGTGAGTTTGAATTCCCCTGATACTCTGCCTTACTGTCACTCAAGAATGAGAGAAAGCATCCTTGTCATTGAGGGAATCCTTGGTCTGCTCAGGTCCAAGCAGTTCAATCTGTTGTCCCAGATGCCTGTAGAAGTTGTCTGGGAACATCGGCTGCCATGTATCTAGATGCTTTCAGACCCATGCGAAGTCCCAGTCTCTTCTTCTGAAGGACGATCCGCCAGTGCTGTGGGTAACTGATCCCGAGTACAGTCCCTTCTCCTGGGAAAAAGGTGTTCATCAGTGTAGCCTAGTTTTTGTCCAGGCAACATTGAGTGAGCTCTGGGGGGTCACCATCAAATAATCCTGCTTATTGCCCTCCAGTGGTCAACAGTTTGGACCCTGGAAATAAGAGACTTAATTCAAATCCTAGCTTGTGTGCTTATTGGCTCTGTGACTGTAGACCCTTCACTTCTCTAAGCCTCGGTGTTCTGAAATCTGAAATTAGAATAATAATTCATTCTCCAATCACACAATCCTCTCCAGTCCTACAATCAATAGGAATGTAGTGAGGACTAAACAAAACAGACATTTAACACCTAGTAAATGTTCAGTGAACATTAGCCATGAAGGAAGGATAATAATGATTCTCCAAAAAAGAGAATAGCGAGAATGTTTGTGTGAGACCAGGCATGTTCTGGGGACAGTGAGTGGACCAGCTTTGTCAGGGCAAAGGCTCATTTTGGGGAACATAGGACTGGATTTGTGGGGGGCCCTCCCCTAATGCAAGACTGAAGAGTCCTCTTCCAGTCAGTTTGGGGCCATTGAAGATTTTCTTGTCCAAACATGACATGTAGAGGAATTTTTCAGAAAAATAATGTGGTGGTAGACACTCCAGATTTATTTAAAGGTAAAGAAACTGAAAGCAGGAGTACCTTGTAGGCTAAAAATAATTAATTTTCCAGGAAGCTGTGGATTCGAGTTGCTTGAACTTTGATTTCTGTTCCATCTGCCATTAGCCTTCACCCAGTTCGTTACAGTCTTAGTGCAGCGTGCTTTCAGACCTGTCCAGCTTCTATCCTGCATTGTGTGCCCAGCTTGAGGCTTAGCATTGCAAAACAGTTAAAAAATTATATTTAATAAGGTATAGTACCAAAAATACCGTAAAACTATAAATACATGTGTAATATATAGGTAACGGCATTTCTCTGAAGTACATTTTGATGATTTCTCATTAAATTGAATTGACAGAAACTTAGAAACAGTGCTACCCCCTTTTCAAGAAGTACTATTTTTATTTAATAAAATAGGAACCTGGATGGCTCAGGCAGTTTAGTATCCAACCGACTCTTGACTTTGGCTCACGGTCATGAGATCAAGCCCAATTCAGGCTCTGCCCTGAGCGTGGAGCCTGCTTAAGGTTCTCTCTCTCTTTCTTTCTCTTTCAAGCACCTGGGTGGCTCAGTTGGTTAAGTGTCTGCCTGGAGCTCAGGTCATGATCCCAGGGTCCTAGGATCAAGTCCCACATCAGGCTCCCTGCTCAGTGGAGTCTGCTTCTCTCTCTATCCGCTCCCTTTTGCTGGTGATCTTTCTCTCAAGCACTCTCTCTCAAATACATAAACAAAATCTTAAAAAAAAAAAATAAAAGATTCTCTCTCTCCCCCTCTCCCTCTGTTCCTCTACTCCCTGCTTGTGCATGCACTATCTCAAATGATAAATAAAAAAACAATTTTAATGTAGTAAGTCAGAGTTTTATAAGAGTTTGGACTGTCTTGTTTAGCATTCCGTTTTCCAACCCTGCCTAGCATAGTGCTCAGTAGAAACTAATCAAGAAATGATGGATGGATGGATGGTTGGATGGATGGATGGATGGATGGATGAATGAATTGATGGGTTGCAGTCCAGAATCAATGGCCTTTTCCCCACTGGATTATAATTGATTGTGTATGATTGTCTAATGTGTCTCCCACCATCACTCCCACTGGACCGTGGCCTCTTGGAGCAAAGATGGTGCCTCTGTTCTGTGTATCCCCAGTTCCTAGCTTTTGCCTAGAGTCATCTTCCATTATTGCTTGAACAAGTGAATCTGTCCCTGAAATGAGGTTAAACGTGGGATTTTGAGAGAATATATTACCAATAAAGGAATGTGTTTTGAGCCTTGGGCTACTCAAGTTCTCTGAACCTTAGTTTCCTTATCTATAAAAATGTGTATAACACCTATTTTTAACACCTATATTTTAATGATAGTTAAAATATAATAAAAAATACTTCAGAATTATAATTAAATCTGTAGGTTATTGTTTTGTGATTGTTGCCTATGAACCACAAGAATTCAAGGCACAACCACCAATAAAGAAACACCATTTTTTTGACCTTGAAGATTAAATAGCTGGTTAATTCACCAGCAGAATGGGTTTATTCAGGAAGAGCAGAGAAATTGCAATTAGAGACATGCAAACCGTAGCAAAGCTTAAGCAAATCCGGAGAACAAAGGAGAGGAGCTTGCTTGCATAAAGCAAAGAGGGATGGTTGGAAAGGGGTTGCTTTGACTAAGAGTCCACTGGAGGAGATCAGGAGTGGCGGCTTCCTTTTTGCTGAGTAGTGATGTCTTCTAATTGGCTGGAGCTGTTGCTGGGCAAGGAGGAACACCTTCTTCCTCTTGCTGGGTAGTAATGTAAGGTTCTTCTCATCGGAGAATGCAAGGGACGTGTGTGCCTGTTGGGGTCTGCAGTTGACAACAGGCGGTAGTGTGTTCAAGCTCCCCTGAGCCTCCCAAAGCCATTTCAAGTGAGGTTTCACAAGCAAACTGGTCAACCTTAGAATTTGATTTTGAAGTTATTTTCTTATTTATGTATAACAATAAGAAATAGTTACTTAGGGGATATCTCATGTTATAAAATTTCCAGAAATTTCTGACAATGTAGCAGGTTTTCCTTCCTTAGTTCTTTATTGTTAAAATATCGGAGAAAAAAACCCAAAACTTTTAAGAGAGACAGAACAATATTTTGCTTAACTTGCTGATACTGACGGCAGCCCAGCTGTGGTGTTTAGCAAACAGTAATGTTTCCATGGTAGATTAGCAGAATGTGGAGCACTTGGCGATGTAGAAAAATTAACATATCAGCAAGGGGACAGATAACTTGAGATTGACTTGACAGCTATTTAAAATGAGCCACCTCAAAAATGGAGAAATGTTATTGAGGACTTAAATTTATCTGATAATTTTAAGGAGAAATACGTTGGGTCTAAAGTAGAGCTTCTTGTATTAAATAGGACCCTTCAGTTTTCCTACAGTAAATAGGTAGCCAAGTTAGATGTTACAGTTGTCATTTTGCTCTATTCCTTTTGCTTCTGGTAGGCTTGTCCTTACAGTTACTCTCTCTTTCCAATTAAGGGAGGAATGGAGAACTTGAAATTCAGCGAGCTCCTCCTTTTTGTCGCTAAATTGATGGACTGGCCTTGGTTTGGGGGGGGAAGATGAGAAGATGTGGCTCTTTTCCATTTTTTTCCCATTAAGATTAAGAAAAACATTCGGCATTTTGTCCATTTTTCAGCAGTGGCATCACCTTGCAGTTTATGATCTTCCATACTCTTAGGAGCTTATTATAAAGAAAATTACTTTGAAACATCATCAAGCATATATTCTGAGTGTTACCTGTTTGGGGTTCATAGAGTTTCCTTAGGGAAAGAACCAGGAATCAAAAACTGATAATTGGAACCATTAATAAGATAGAGAATCTCTTCTCATATGGAGGCAGTGTGGTGTGGCAGAAAAGATATGTTTGGAAGTCAAGAGGTCTCATTCCTATTCCTGGTATTTTTACTATGTCAGAGACCAGATTTTATTACAGAAGACATAGGTCATTGTAAAACTCAGGGATATAAAAATGCAGATGTAACATAATGCCGAGTGTCAGGTGAGGTTTTAGAACCTTTGTAAAAATCACCAAGTCTTCTTTGTGACCTCCTACTGAGTCAGGTGTCTCATTTACATGTAACCCCTGGGCAGGTACATACATGGCAAGAAGATGTTGGCTGAGAGACAATTTCCCGTGGGTTTCTTGTGTTTCTTCACATCTTTTGAACAGAAAAGCATGACACTGTGGACTTCTGTTGTGGACTGCCCTCTCAGTGGTGGTTGTTTGGTGAACAGTCTTGAAACAAGAAAAAATGTCTCCTCTGTGGAGCGAAGGACAGGTTTCTTTGCTGTCCAGTATCATAGAAATAATGTCTCACTATAAGGAACAAAGATTGAGCAGGTTTGCTTGCCGCCCATTAAAAAAGATTGGGTTTCCTGAGCCCAGGATTCCCCTCTTATCCTGTACCCACTACATGTCATTCATTCCTGACCCACATCATGGGACTCAGTGGGAACCAAAGCAAGGGAATGACGGTAGCCTGGCTACTGTTGTTATTACAAGTATTACAGTGTTCTTTGTCTCTGACCCAGAGGGCTAGCTAGGGTTTTCCTGGTTTGGGTGGGGGGTGGGGGGGGACGGTTCTGCCAGCATTCTAAAAAGTGTGGTATACTAACTTGTTAGCTTGCAAGTAGGGTAAAAACTCAGACTCATCACAGTTCTTAACAGAGTTGAATTTGAAGGTATTGATTTTGAAAGAAAGTGCATAGATGAAGTTACGCATCTGACGCAGTTGGCAACTGCATATAATTTCTGGCTTGCCTACGTCTGACAAGCAAGAAGAGGTCAGAACTCAAGATATAAAATGTAACTTTAAGATTTCTTGCTAAACAAGGGTGCCTGGGTGGCTCAGTTGAGTGTCTGACTCTTGATTTCAGCTCAGGTCATGATCTCAGGGTCATGAGTTCGAGCCTGCTTCAGGCTCCGTGCTGGGTGTGGGGCCTGCTTGAGAGTCTCTCTCGCTCTCAAAAAACAAAAAGAAAAAAATATATTTCTTGCTTTCCAGACTTTACTTATTACCTCACTTGGGACTTGCCTTAAAACCATTGTTTCATTACCGTGAAATGTTGAAAATCTATTGATAAGGCGCTTTGATTTTGAAAGTGAAAGATGCACTAGAGAAGACCGGTTTTCTCTGGCTTCACGTATTCAGCTACTTTACCTGGGTCCATTAAATTACTGTTGGTCTTGTATTTATCTGGGGTTCAGGGAGAATCAGAGGCTCTTTAAATGGAGAAAAACAGTTAATTTTTTTCCCCTGTAGAAAAAAAAAATCAAGATTCTGCAGACTGAGAAATGTTAAAGAAGAAGTATCCTTTTCACAAGGAAAGGCAAACTGGCTATTGTTAAACTGGGCTTTGGGCAATTATATGTCTCTTTCAGTAGCCAATTTGGAAACATTATTGAAACTTTCATCAGTCTTTGGTATAATGTAACTGGGGCAGTAAGCAGGAGTGATAACTGTTAGGTACTTAAGCTTGAATTCTAGGCATTTTAAAGGTCATCAGGAAAGGGAGAATAAGCCATTAATTTTTACTAGAGTGTTCATTTAAGAATCTTCTGTGAAAATCAATGTAAAATTTCCCTGCCATTCAAAATGCAAAGTGGTGTATAATATCACTACTCCAAACTGCCCTAAATTGTTGAATTTTTAAACAAGCAGGGTTTGAGTTATGCCCTTACCACATAAATTCAGCTTCTCATATTGGATTATTGCCATATGGTTGCAATAGCAAGAAAAATAAATTTATGTCAGTCTGAATTCTACCTCTGCATTCATTATTTAAGCTGCTCTTAACCTCTTCCTAGGTCACTGATCATCTCCTGGATTTGCTTTTATTCGTATGCCTCAGAGGAGAAAAATTCCTTTCTTTATGAGTATTATTTATAAGTTAAATGTTACTTCTCCATTTACATTAGTAATCTTAAATTATTTACCTGCTTTGGAATTCATCCGTTAACAGATTTGCCAAATGAAAGCTGTCAGCTGGGTGTATCTGTTTATGCTACTCCTCTGTTGCCCATTAAAGGAGCTGGTTTGGGGAAGATACAAAATATTCAGAAGGGCAGAGAAGAGGTCAGGTGGTCCATATCAAAGTCGACCTTGCTATAGCCAGTACCTGCTGACCTCCTGCCAGTTTCCCCCAACCTTGAACTGTTGCACTATAACCCTTCTACCGCGTATGTGTTTCCTTCATTAAATCCTCAATGATGTCTTTGGGATGGAGAAAGAGAACACTGTTTAAGAGACATAGTGTCTCCCCCTAGGCAGCAGTATGACAGTACGTCTTGACTTGATCATGAATTATATCTTGAGTTACTAAAGAAGTTTAACTTTTTTCCATAAAGGCTTACTCAAAATTAAAAGTGAAGCCCCGACTTATATAAACAAAAAATCTTACGTGTTATTGCTAGTCATGGCAATCTAAATTATGTGACTCCAAAATCCCATCATCAGACTGAGTAAGTAACCTCAGGCTGGCAGATCTGGCAATGGCAAGTTTGCCCATGGGCTTGGAAATTTGGTCTCAGGCCTTGGGCAGCTAGATGAGGGCTGGTTTTCCCAAGGTGGTGTTTCCAGTCTTATACCCTGTCTTGTCTGATAACTTGAGACAGAAAGGACTCACTGTGAGCTGCTAAGAAACTTTCACTTATCAGTTACTCCAAAGTCAACGGAAAGATCTCATTCAGGCTGAGCTTTGGTGGGGAGTACCAGACAAAATTTTAAACCCACATCTGGAAGATAGGTTGTTAGCAAGGCAGACTTCAAAATAGAACCTCATACCTCTTAATTCTTCTGAAGCCTCTAATGCAAGACATTCTCATTCATTCATTCATTCAACAAATATTTGTAGTGTACCCAGTGTATAGCTGACATAAGGCTCTGAGGATATGTCAGAGAACAAAACAGACAAAATTCCTGCTTCTCGGAGCTTATACTCTGGTGGGGAATCACGAATATTAATAATGCCATGTTTATTTTATCAGTGAATATTAAGATAGAGATGTAATAGTTCAGTTGGTGACAAGTGCCATTAAGGCAGGTAAAGTGGAGTGATAAGTTCGGAAAAGGCTCTCTGTGAAGGTGTTATCTGGGCAGAGACCAAAGGAAGAGAGAAAATGATGGATACGGATATCTGGAGACAGATGTTTGGGTAGAAGGAGCAGCAAGTACAGTACCTGAAATTGGGAGTGTTTCTTAGTATTTGGAGGGCTCTGTGGGAGAACCCGTAAGATTAGGACACAATGATAAGGAGAAGTGAAAGGAGACGAGGCCAGAGAAGTATATGGGGGACTGGAGACAGGGGATGATCCAATAATAGGCCTTAGCAAAGACTTTGACGTTGAATAAAAAAGGAAGTTAGTGGAGGGTTTAGAGAGGTGGAGCGAGACGATCATAGATTTTAAAGCAGTACTAAGCAACAGAACTTCATGTAATCTTGGACATGTTCTAGAATCTATAGTGCTTAATAAGGTAGCCACCAGACACTTGGGGCTCTTGTGCACTTGAACTGGGGCAAATGCACCCAAGGAACTGAACTTTTTTATTAATAGGATTTTTAACTTGAGTAGTAATGTGTGGCTAGCATATTGGACCGCATAGTTTTAAAAATTTTCATCAGTTGCTTTGTGGGGAATGGTATGTAGGGAGGTAGAGGGGCAGAAGCAGGGAGAAGACTTTGAAAGCGACTATAATAATCCAGACAAGGGGTTAGCAACTATGTTTTTGTAATGTGCCAGGTAGTAAAATTTGGGCTTTGCAGGTCGTATGATCTTCATTACCAGTACTCAAGTATGCCATTGTAGCATGAAAGCAGGATAGACAACATGTGAATGAGCTCAAATGGTCATATTTCAACAATACTTTATTGGTGGGTCAGATATGGCCCCTGGTCTGTTGTTGGCCAACCTGCAATGTGGAGGACAGGGCGTGGTGATGTGGGCCAGGCCATGCTTCAGAGGTCAAGTTGACAGGAGGCTGCCCGTGGGAGGTGAAAGAGAAGACGAAAGCAGTACCTTGCAGGGGCTTGTCCTCTACATTTGGTGAAACAGAGTTGCCATCTAGTAAGATGGAGAAGACCCGACAGGAGCAGATTTGGAAGGAGAAACCCAGTTGATGTGGGCCTTATTAGGTTTGAGATGTCTAGTTTGGCATCCAGGGGGAGCCGAAAACCGAGAGAGGTCTAGACAACACAGATGCATTTGGTAGTCCTCAAAATTAATGGAATTAAACCCAGTAGGATGCGTAAGATCTCCTAGAGTGAGCATCTGCTGAGGAAGAGAACAGGTCTATGTGCTGACCCCTGGCCTGCCCCAGTGTGGGGTTAAAACCGGTAAGGAGACCACGCAGGCGGGAAGACCGTAAGGGTCAGAGCAACCCAGGAAGTGATGTTACAGCAACCAAACGAGAGTGTGTCAAAGAGAGATTCATCAGTACTTACCAAACGCTCTGGAAACATGGTGGGGGCATGTACATTTCTGGAGGCGGTGAGTCACGGGGCCCTCACTACTCTCTTCTGGCTTTTGCTGAGGCGTAATACGCAAACTCCCCATTCAGAAGCTTTTAATGAATCCCCTTTGCCTGCACAAGAAAGTCCAGCTCCTTGACCAGGACTTGGCACTTTAATGGGGCTGTGAGCCCAGCTGCAGCACCTGGGCACAGGGCTCCGGTAAGCCTGGGAATTCCATGTGTTTTTCTCATCCTCTTCATATTCCATGATGGTTCAAATGCCATCCTGTCCTTCTTTACCTACCGAAATCTTAGCAATCAGGGGCCAGTGCAGATGCTCTTTTCTCTGTTAATACTTCCGCACTTCCCCCCACCCCATCTCTCCTTGTCACCCTTTCTTAAACCCTTTTGATTCCAGTTGTTGGTTTTCATTCCCTCCTGATATTTCAGACTCTCCCTGTAAGCAGGAGGAGGACCAACTTTGCTAAGTAGCTTCAAGTCCTGGAGGTTCCACTGTTTTTACCTGTAAATTGAGACAGATAAGGTTTTGTGACAATTAAATGAGACAGTCATATTTATGTGTGCCCTCATTGCGTTTACTGTGTGTCAGATGACAGCAAGATGTTTCAGTGTAAATAATTTAACAAACAAGTTTGTTGAAGGAAAAATCATAAAGAGATTGTTGTTTTTATCTCTTAAAGTGTGTATCACTTTCTCTTGCACATACCTCCTTCTTAAATTATTTATGTTAGAAGGATTAAGCATTAACTTCTCTGCCTGAAGTTAATTATCGGTGAATTTCTTTTTCATTTTACGGTCTTTAGTTGAAGTTCTTTTAAATAATTGCCACTTGGCAGTTTATTAACTTGATAAAAGTACCTGACTGTCTGATTCTTCCTTTCCCCCAAATGCCACTTCTCTCGTTAATCAGCGGCGTGTCTCTGAGTGAGAAAGAAGCTGTAGCTAAAGTCAATACTTATAACTTTTTCATTAGACCTTAAAACGTTATGTTAAAAATTTATGGTAGTGTATCAGGTGAGGAAGGGAGAGTTATATGGAGAGCTGGACCTCTCCTTAGTGACTTTTACAGCAAGAAGCAGAGCTGTTCTTTCCCGAAAATAACGATTTGCTAGGGAGTTGTCTGAAAGGCTTGGTTCTGTGACAGGGTGTACTGGGGAAATTCTTACCGAGACTTTCCATTGATGTTGTCACACAGTGGTTACTGAAGACAGCTTTTCATTTCCTGAACTGTAGATAACATTGGGAGTTAGAGAATGGCTCAAACCTTTTTGACTACATTGAATCTACCCAA